>NW_020172473.1:823652-936876 GCF_003031525.2 Neophocaena asiaeorientalis asiaeorientalis | reverse complement strand
GGCTGGACTGTGAGCCATGGCCACTGAGCCTGCGTGTCCAGAGCCTGTGCTCCGCAACAGGAGAGGCCACAGCAGTGAGAGACCCGCGTACCGCAAAAAAAAAAAAAGAAAAAGAAAACTACAATGAGGTATCACCTCACACCAGTTAGAACGGGCATCATCAGAAAATCTACAGACAGATGCTGGAGAGGGTGTGGAGAAAAGGGAACCCTCTTACACTGTTGGTGGGAATGTAAACTGATACAGCCACCATGGAGAACAGTATGGAGGTTCCTTAAAAAACTAAAGGTAGAATTACCATATGATCCAGCTATCCCAGTACTGGGCATATACCCAGAGAAAACCACAATTCAAAAAGAGCCATGCACCCCAATGTTCATCAAAGAACTGTTTACAATAGCCAGGTCATGGAAGCAACCTAAATGCCCATCGACAGACGAATGGATAAAGAAGATGTGGCGCATATATACAATGGAATATTACTCAGCCATAAAAAGGAACAAAATTGGGTCATTTGTTGAGACGTGGATGGATCTAGAGACTGTCATACAGAGTGAAGTAAGTCAGAAAGAGAAAAACATATTGTATATTAACTCATATGTGGAACCTAGAAAAATGGTAGAGATGAACTGGTTTGCAGGGCAGAAATTGAGACACAGATGTAGAGAACAAACGTATGGACACCAAGGGGGTAAAGTGGTGGGGGGGGGTGGTGGTGGGATCAATTGGGAGATTGGGATTGACATGTATATACTGATGTGTATAAAATTGATGACTAATAAGAACCTGCTGTATAAAAAAAATAAGATACAAGAATATATTGTACAACACAGGGAATACAGCCAATGTTTTATGTTATAAAAAAAGAAGAATAGTAGGCAAAAGTAAGTAATGGTGTTCAGGGATTTGACAGTGGTTACCTTGTGGGGCAGTGACTGTAAGCAGGCATGGGGGTGCTTTGAGGCTGTTTCTTAAGCCAAGTGCCAGGGACACAGCTCTATGTGTGTGTATTTTATGCATGTGTCTTTGTATAAAAGAGTTAAACGAAAAGGTTTTTAAAAATCCAGCATCGATAATTTAGGTAACCAGTTCAGTATAGAATTTAGGTGGAAAACTGATAGAAGATGATTACGTAGAATTACAAAGCAGCAGAATATGGAAAGCCTATATGCCATATTAAGGCATTGTACTTGGGTGTATGGACAGACACAGTGGAGAACAATGAAGGCTATGAGCTATACCATGGCTAGATGTGCCTTTGTAACAGATCTTTGGTGGCAACAGGACAGAAAAACAGATGGTGTATAAAGAAACTGGAGCCAAGGAGATCATTCATTTGCTCAACCCATATTTATTGAAGGATTACTGTGTCACCATGGGGGATATGGCAGTGAACAAGACAAAGTCCTTGCCCTCATGGAGCTTACCTGGTAATTGGGAAAGCAGATGCTAAATAACACACAAATAAAGACACAAATAAGATATCAAATTGAGATGTTTTATAAAGAAACATTTATTACAGTAAAGAAATCATGAAAGGAGGAGGCTGTTTTAGATATGGTGGTCAGGAGAGGACCCATTAAGGACGTGGCACTTGAGCAGAGACCTAAACAGGATGAGGGAGTGAGTCATCAAAATATCCAGAGAGGAGAGTCCCAGGCAGAAGGGACAGCAAACGCAAAGCTTCTGAAAGGGGAAAAACATGGTGTATTTAATATTCAAGGAACATCACTGAGGAAGAGAGTGAATAATGGAGAAGGCGGTTGGAAATAAGATCAAAAAGGTAACAAGGTGCCAAATCATAAGGGTCTTCTAAAACGTGGTAAGGACATTAGATTTTCTATTACTCAAGAGACAGGAGGAGGCTGAGTATCATAGCAAATACCCCCAAATCGTGGTGGCTTATTAGCAAAGCAAAAGTTTATTTTTTGTTCATGCAGAGTCCAGTGGGATGTGGTCAAAAGATTTTTCCTAGTCACTGTCCTTTGCATAGTGGAGGGTCATGGTCACTTGGGGACCAGGCTTCTTCAGTATTAGGAATCCATCACCTTATGCTCTCAAGGTCACTATGGAATCCTAACATCCCTGAGCCAGCAGGTAGAGGGGAGAAGAAGCATGGAGTACCATGCACCCAGTACTTAACCAGTTGACCTGGAAGTGACACAAGTCTGCTCGCATTCTCTTGGCAAGAACAAGTCACGTGGTCCTCCTGTATGCAAGGAATAACCAGGAGATGGAATCCCCAGCTGGGCAGCCACTTCCCAATATCAGCTCCGTAAAAAAAGGGGAGTGTGTCTCTTTGGAGATCAGCTAAATGAAATTTCTTTGTTGCAGGTTTTATCATAATTAGGATGAAAAGCCATTGGAGACTCACTAATAGGGTAGTAACGAAGTCTTAAAAATCCCCCTGGTGGGCTTCCCTGGTGGCGCAGTGGTTGAGAGTCTGCCTGCCAGTGCAGGGGACATGGGTTCGAGCCCTGGTCTGGGAAGATCCCACATGCCGCGGAGCAACTGGGCCCGTGAGCCACAATTACTGAGCCTGCGCGTCTGGAGCCTGTGCTCCGCAACAAGAGAGGCCGCGATAGTGAGAGGCCCGCGCACCGCGATGAAGAGTGGCCCCCGCTTGCCACAACTAGAGAAAGCCCTCGCACAGAAATGAAGACCCAACACAGCCATAAATAATAAATAAATAAATAAATAAATAAAGCAAACTGTCAACAAGTAAAAATAAATAAACACTAAAAAAAAAAATCCCCCTGGCTGCTGGCTGGATTAATCTGTGGTTGTGGGACATTAAAGAAGCAAGGAGACCAGTTTTAAGGAAGTTTCTTTAGGTTAGACATGATGGTGACTTGGACCAGGGTGATAGCAGCACAGGAGGAAAAATGTGGCTGAATTTGGGATAGATTTTGAAGGTGGAGCCAGTAAGATTTGCTTATAGGTTGGATATGTAAGATATGAAAGAGACTAAGGAAAGGATTTTGGCCTGGAAAACTAGGTGAGGTGCCCTTTAATGAGATGATGCCCAAATGGCATCTTGCTTCTCAAATGTCATCTTCTTAATTATGCCTCCCAGGCCACCCTGTTTTACGCTGTAGCCCACGTGAACACCAGGAACTCTTTTTTTTTTTTTTAAAAGAAGATGTTGGGGGTAGGAGTTTATTAATTAATTTATTTACTTTTGCTGTGTTGGGTCTTCGTTTCTGTGCGAGGGCTTTCTCTAGTTGTGGCGAGCGGGGGCCCCTCTTCATCGCGGTGCGTGGGCCTCTCACTATGGCGGCCTCTCTTGTTGCGGAGCACAGGCTCCAGACACGCAGGCTCAGTAGTTGTGGCTCACGGGCCTAGTTGCTACATGGCATGTGGGATCCTCCCAGACCAGGGCTCGAACCCGTGTCCCCTGCATTAGCAGGCAGGTTCTCAACCACTGCGTCACCAGGGAAGCCCCAGGAACTCTTGATCCTCTTCACTCTACTCTGTTCTTTCACTCATCACCCATCCTTCATAATGTACTGTGTAATTTACATATTTATTATGTTGATTGTTTATTGTTTGTACTAGAGGGTAAGTTCCATCAGGGCAGAGTTTTATAATGTTTTGGGCGCTCATTTTCCCATGTGCCTAAGAAAAATGTCTGGCAGAGTGTCTGGCTCATGTGTGGAATGAATGAATGGTAGACACGGGAGGAGTAGGTATAGGTGAGAGCATGGAATGAAGACCTTTGCTCGAGATGGTTATTAGACATTCAAAATATATTGGAGAGTTGGATATACTGGTTTGGAGTCCAGAAAAAAGGTCGTGCATGGAGATGTATTTTTAGTAGTCAACAGCATACTGACAATAGATTCTTAAGGCCATGGAACTGGATAAGATCATGTAGGGAATTATGAGAAGTCTGGAGTAATTAACTGGGTCAGACACTGCTGGGAGGTTATGTTGAGGACTGAGACTGACCATTGGATAGCAACGTGAGGTTCTTAGGAAAACAGTTTCATGGAGCGGTTGGGATGAGACTTTGATTGGAGTGAACTCAGAAGACAAAGGGAGTTTAAGTTGTGGATAAAGCGAGTGTAGCCAAAATTCTTTTGAGAAATTATTACCAAGGAGTGCAAAGAAATAGGGTGATATCTGGAAAATATCCAGCATCTGGAAGGCAAAGCGTCAAGGGGGGTATGTCTTTTTTTAGGACAAAAGGTATTACAGTGTGTTTACATTGTGGTGAAGATGATCCAATAAAGAGAGAAAAAAACAGGTTATTCAGGAGAACGGGGGAGAACCACAAAAGGCCCTTAAGGAGTAAGAAGTAATGTTACACAGTGCACACAAATGATGGGATTAGGAAAGAGTGAGTTCATTTGGATAAAAGACAATTATAATTTTTCTAAGATAAGAGATTGAGGATCTGAACAGTGAAACTAGAAAGGAGGAGATAGATATGTAAGAAGTAAGCACAGAGAATCAACATATTCTAGTCCTGTATGGAGGAAGAACTTCTAGAACAGTGGTTCTCAAACGTGAGCATGTATCAGAATCACTTGTAGGATTTATGAAACACGGATTACTGGGCCCAGCCCACAGATTTCTGATACAGCAGGTCCAGGATTGCATCTGAGAATTCGCATTCTTAACGAGTTGCCGGTGCCTCTTTCTCAAAGTACCACGTGGAGTCTAGCAACATCTGTATCCCTCAGGAGCTTACTAGAAATGCAGAATGTCCAGCTCCACTCCAGACCCATCCGATCAGATTCTGTCTTTTAACAAGTGATTTATTTGCATGATGAAGTTCGAGAATCACCGTTCTAGGATAGTGTTTTCAGCCTTGTCCCCAGGTGATTCCAACATGCAGCTATGATTGAGAACAGCTGACTCAGGGTGACCCCAAGGTATATTGCCTGCATGACTGGGTGACTGTGAAGTGTCAGGAAATAAGATAAAAACTTCATAAGGAGGAGCAGGTGTGTGGAGGTTGACAGAGTGCAGCTTTTGACACGCTGTATTTGAAGATTCCTTTGGGACATCAGCTGAAGCTCTTCAGTTGAGTATTTAGATCTTGAAGCTGGGAGAGGGATGGAAGATCTGTCTCACTCAATGACAGATCTGAGCATCATCAGCATGGAAGTAATAATTCACATTAGGGGTGTTGAGGACCTCAGCTCAAGAAAATGAGAAAACTGGCAAAGAGGTCCAAGGAAGGCACATGAGCCAGGGTAAAAGGAGAGAACCCTGCAGAGGAAGTGGGAAGGGCAGTGTGAAAGGTGTGAGCACAGGCAGGAGTTGGCAGGACGCAGAAGCTGAAGTGAGCGTTGTAGACAGAAGGAAGAATCAGTGATGTTTTCTGTCTCAGGAAGTTCCAGTAGGGCTTCCCTGATGGCACAGTGGTTGAGAATCCTCCTGCCAGTGCAGGGAACACGGGTTCTAGCCCTGGTCCGAGAAGATCCCATGTGCCACGGAGCAACTAAGCCCATGCGCCACAGCTACTGAGCTTGCGCTCGAGAACCTGCGTGCCGCAACTACTAAAGCCCGCACGCCACAACTACTGAGCCCATGTGCCACAGCTACTCAGCCCGTGAGCCACAACTACTGAGCCCGCATGCCGCAGCTGCTGAAGCCCACACGCCTAGAGCCCGTGCTCTGCAACAAGAGAAGCCACCGCAATGAGAAGCCTGTGCACCGCAACAGAGTAGACCCCGCTCGCTGCAACTAGAGAAAGCCCACGCACAGCAACAAAGACCCAATGCAGCCAAACATAAATAGATAGATAGATAGATAGATAAATAAATAGACTTATTTAAAAAAATAAAAAAGAAAGTTCCAGTAATATAGACCGAAAAATATCAGTTATCTGTCATTTGGGAAATCACAAGTGGCCTTGCCATGCACATTTCCGGGCAGGGGTAGCTGCAAAGCCGTGGCGCAGAAGTTTTAGCAGGAAACAGGAGACAAGGAAGTGGGATTGTCAGACATGGACGACCGTTCCAAGAAGCTTGGCTGTGCTGAAAAGGACAGAGTGAGTGCTAGAAGATGTCAGTGGAAAGCAAGTTTTCAACTTGGCCAAGACCGGAATCTTGCCACTGGCCATTAGGAAAGAGCCATTGGTGAGTCAAGGGGGAAACTGCTGAATCAAGATGTCGGGAAGAATGGAAGCCAGGGCATCCGTGGGGTCAGCCTCAGTAGGAGCAAGAAGGTGGGTATGAATATAGATAAATTTGTAGTTGAGGGGTTGGGAAGTGGGAAAATTTACGTTTAATATCTTAAATTTTCTCTAAGAAGTAGGGGTCAAAGTCATTTGCTTGGAAAGAGTTGGGGGGGATCTTGGAGATTTATTTTTTAAATTTTTATGTACTTTCACAAAAGATAAAAACTCCTATCTATATGTAAAATATATCATATACCTAGATTTTTAAAATTATGTATCATAAACTTCGTTCCTTATGAAATAACCCATTTCCAAACACTGACCAGGAAAGATTACTATTAAGAACACCCAAAGATGAATTCCTACCTGATATCCTTATTTTCAACCTTAATTTTCCTCCAGCGCTTCCTCCCTGTCTCACTTATAACTAAAATTAGTTGTTTTTTTCCTGATAATTTCTCGTTGTATCTCTCTTCTGCTTGTTAAGTTAATCATTGGGGTGTTTGTTCTTGCTGTTTCCCACGTGATGAAGTGTTTCTACTCTCTCTGTTCTCACCATTCCCATCTCATTCAAATTAATTCTTTTCAAGCAAGATTTCTGAATGCCAGACCTCTCCTTGTAATCTCAATGACATGAAGATAGCCTTTATGTTTTTGAGTTATAAATATAATACATTCCTATATAGAAATGTAAACCATATAAAGGAGGAAGTAAAACGTCAGTTCCCAATTGTGTGTGTGTGGGTATGTATGTTTGTGTTGCTTTCTGTGACCCTTTACATAAAGTCCCAGTCAAAGTAGGTTGGAAAGCGGTAATTTGTCTCCTAATCCTGGATAGGAAACCTGGAGGGGATGGCCTATTTTATGTCACTGCCATGTCTCTCTGCACGGTGTGTGTCAACAGTTTCTCTTTCATGAGTTGGGCCTTGTGTCATCCAAACAGCGTAAAACCTACCTGGCTCTCTTGGTTTTTCACTATAGATTATTGGGGGTGGAAGTTTTTTTAATTATAAATTGTTGAAGAATATGATTCCAGAAGTTTGATGGAGTCCCGTTCCCCCTGGGCAGATTTAGGCTTTGAGTCCTGCCATATCTGGTCCATCTGCCCAGGTCTCTGATGGTGAGTTGGGGTCCACCGCAGCCTCTCAGTGACCAGCAGACAGAGATCTGGTGGGGAGTGAGATGGACCCACCTGAGGACCTGAACCTGGTGTGTTCTCCCCACAGAGGTGGGAAGCACAGGAGAGCAGGGATGCAGTGTTTCCCATCCCCTGATACTATGGCCTAGGGAGTCTGTGCTCTGACCAATAGGACCAGCCTCTCCTCCCCAGAGAGAGAAGTGGTAAGAGATGGGTGAGAGGCACAGTGTTACCCCATCATGGGAAGGAGAGCTGACTTCTCCGCCATGATTAGTAGGAAGGATGGGCGGGACACACAAAGCCGAGGACCAGAAAGATGAAAGCAGTCATTCGTGACCACACACTAGTGGATGGTAGAGTCTGAATACAAACCCAGATTGGTGTGACTTAAAACCTTAGCCTTTGTGGGAATGGATCTCACTTCCACGATGCCTCCTTCATTGTGAAGACTCACTGGAATGAAATACATTTCTAGTGATAGGGGGTTGTGGGTCAGCTTTCTCTTATGTGTGTAGATGGCCAGGAATTTGATTGTGGATTCATAGACTAAAAACAGGCAGAGGAGAGCCTGGAAAGTAGCCCCAGACTCAGAAGCAACCCCAAGCTTAAGAGGGGATGGGCCCGTGAGATTGTTTCCCAGTTCTCCATCCTTCGCTTTCTACCCTCACTCACTCTGAGATGGCTTGATGTGATGTGACAGCTCATTTCATGGGTCCCAGTAATAATTAATATGGAAAAAAGCAATTGACTTGAAAAATTGGGAAACTGGCCTATACCGTATATTATTATTTAGGAACGATGTAGAAACAAAGCTAAAAGTGCCTGCCTGGGAAGAAAATTGGTCCCTCTTGTCTGGTATCTGGAGTTCTGCAGCTCTTGAATGAAGGGGAGGGGGTGGGTCTTACTTATTATCACGTATACTTAAAGAAAAATAATGTGATCAGTGGCCGTTCTAAGTGGTTTTTGTGTATCTTTCAGATGTCGCCCATTTAATGTGGTTTGAAAGACTCTATGTTTGGCTTCAGTGTTTTGAAAAATACATCTTGTACCCAGCAATCATTTTGAATGCCCTTACTACGGATGCATTTTCGATAAGCAATTACCGGAGACTTGGTACCCAGTAAGTGGATAACCGTTTATTCTCATCATGATTTGGATCACCACGTTTTCAAAATCGAGTGGGTTTCCTCTGAACAGGCTGCAGCAGAAGCCAACTTCTGTCTACCAGTGACGGGCCACGTAACAGTAAGCCATGGTGGTCTCAGACTCGCTGGAGCTAGATGGTTATTGTAGAGGGACTGGGGGGCAAACGAAGTTAGATCTGCTTGGAGTGATCTTGTGAATAAGCATCAGTAGATTTGAAAATCACCCTGCAAATGCTTAGTCAGGAGCCTTAAGAAGATGACCGAAGTGCAGTGTGATTCCAGGGTTCCCGGCATTCCAACCGTCGTGCTTAGAGCTTTATTATGAAGTGCCTCTAGCACTTCACGCAGCAAAGACTCGAGCATTTTGTGTCTGAGGGAGGGGGAACTTAATCACTGTTACTGCTCTCTTTGCATTTCTCAGGAAAAGCCTCATAATTAAAAAAAATGGACCCCAGAGAGACTTCATATCAACAAGATGCCTGTTTTTGCAAAGCATTAACAGCATATAGCTGAGTTAGTGGTTTCATGTTTTAAAAGGAACTCTGAAATTACAAACGGAAACCTACTTGATAATTTGTGGATGTGTTGTTCTGACAAAAGGTTGACATTTCTGTTCAAATAAGTTCATAAAGGAGGATGATGTGAAAGAGGTTCCTTCCCAGATTTGCATATGAGTCACTTTGCTTAAACGTTACGTGCCCAAGTCAACCCTGATTCATAATCCCAAGCATGCCTCCTCTTCCTTTTGGGCCGTGATGAGGACAAATTAATTAATATTTGCCCAAGATGGAGCAAACTCAGGTAGAAGGCACGCGAATTCTCGGCTGGACCTTGAGTAGATTCATGGTCGCACGAAGCAGACACTAAATGAAATGACCCTACAACCTTCCTGTCTTTATCAGACTCTGCCTTCCTTCCAGTCTAGAACTGTGTCAGTCAGACCAGGGCAGGAAGTCCATGCCCTTTGGTATTTTAAATCCTAGACTTCGGATCCAGGGATGAAAATTAGTCTCACTGGATGAAGAAGGCAGGTGATGAGGTTACAGACCTCTTGTATAGTTTGAGTAGGGCCCCGTCCATGAGCTAACCCTACCTCTAGAACACTGAGTGCTTTTCTAGTAAGCAGGTGTTTCCAGTGTGGTACCATCTTGGCTGACCCCATGACGACATTCTGAAACAAGGCAGATCCCCAGTTTTCAGAACAAGGACTCACAGTCAGAACCACAGCAGTCACACACGTACCGGTGC
Organism: Neophocaena asiaeorientalis asiaeorientalis; assembly: GCF_003031525.2. Lineage (NCBI taxonomy): Eukaryota > Metazoa > Chordata > Mammalia > Artiodactyla > Phocoenidae > Neophocaena > Neophocaena asiaeorientalis. Next base: position 927,212 of record NW_020172473.1, on the reverse strand, counting down.
TGCCCTGGGATAGCGAGCTAAAGGATTGAAAGTCCTCGCTTCCTAACATTAGGACTAGGGCTTCAAGCTAAGCCTGCCAGTTGAGGCCAGGCAGCTCTGGCTGTTGGAAGAGGATGGATGCATGGGTTGGGAATTATGCAGAGTCAGATAAACAGTTCAGAGAGAGTCTACTTTGAAGTAAGATTAATCTCTATCCCCTGTCATTTTTTCCCAGACATTAAAGTCAGAAAGTAGCACCTCACCCATGTACCCCCAAATAATCTTAATTTGATGATACGAACAGAATTCTTTTTCTTGGAGCCCAAAGTGGATAACTCCTTTATATTCTTGAGGCATCCGTCTGACGACTTAAAAAATCTCTCAAGATTTCAAGCACCCCACTAGACTAGCTGTTCTCAGACAGGATGGCAGGAGACCATATGTCAGCATCACCTAGAGACCTGTTTCAAACTGTGTAAGCCCAGCCCACACCCTGCCCTCACTGAGAACCATGGTACCAGATAGTGAACTCTTCAATGACAGGCAGTGTTTCTTATTCAGCTTTCAGTACCATCGGTCCAGTAAGTGGTAGAAGGATGGATGGATGGATGGATGGATGGATGATTGAGTGGGGGACTGGTCAATGAAGAGTGGGTGCATCATGATAACTGGGTAGGTATTTGTATTTCCCAGCCTGATCTAAAAGGATGCTTTGCACCTGTCCCAGGCCATTGTTCCCGGATTGCTACCTAATCCTTTATAAGACCTTTAGCTAAACCTACAACAATCCACGAATCATTGAATGTAACCATTACCGTTGCAATGTTACAAGAGCCATAAACGTCACTCCTTAAGAGCTCTCTTAATCTTCACCAGTCATCATTAATAAACATAAAATGAATGCTGTCCATTTCAGTCATAGTCACGGAAAACAAACTTTAGAGTTGAGCCTCATCTAGCTTTGGCCTGAATAACCCGGAAAGTCACTGATCTCCTTTGAAAACCAGAATATCCCTAGTCTTGGGACACCTTATCCTTGGGAGCCCCCCAAGGGCTTTGGCTATGCCACAGAGATTTCTTGTACCCGGGGCTGTTGTCAGAGGTGAGTGGACCTGCAGTCATGTTTTCATACTGATTTTTCATCACAGGCGTTAGTTGTCCACTGGAGAAGGAAAGGGTCACGGAGCGGTGCTCAGCCTTGCTGCAGGAACAGAGGTTACTGAAGGTCTTACCACTCTCCCCAGACCCGCATGTCATCAAGGGCTAGTTTTTCTCGGAAGCCAGATCTAAGCCCATCACACGAGGGCTTTGACCAAACCTCATCAGATGCATCCTGGGACAGGGTGGAATCAATTGCTACACTAGGTCTCAAGGCATATAAAGTATCAACTTAAGGCCAACGGAAGTGCTAACCTTAGATCTTCCTGATGACAGTTTTGTACTTGATAGATGCCAAGACTTGGGAAACACGTTTTGAATGCCCCAGTCCTGAGACAGGATATTATTAGTGCTGATGAGGGTCTAGAGCTCAGGATCCCGCTAGGATTAGGGAAATTCAGGCCTGCCCCCTCACCCCCATTTTCTGTACTTAGAAAAAGAAAACCTCTCTTTGTGATAAACAACAGGGTCCTACTGTACAGCACAGGGAACTGTAGTCACTATCCTGTGATAAACCATAAAGGAAAAGGACGAGAAAAAGAGTCCATATATGTATCGCTGAGTCACTTTGCTGTACAGCAGAAACTAACACAACATTGTAAACCAACTGTACTTCAATAAAGTTAAAAAGGAAAAAGGAAACCTCTCTTTCAAGTGCAACTGTCCCCTGGAAAGTATTGCCACTTTTGTCTTTCTTTTGAGTTCCCAAATAGGATGTTCTAATGGAGGGGATTCTGGCTAAAATGTGCGAGGCCTTCTTTCAGGAAGACCCCTCAAGGTGCTGGTGGCTTGCTGTGTCCAGCTCTTCTGAGCACTGATCAGTTGCCTTCCCGTCTCAAGGTGGGGAGATCGTTGGCCTCACTGTCTGCTGGAACTGCACACATGGCACATGCTTCTGACACGCCTTAGTAACCCGACTCCCTAGACAGGAGCCTTCAGGAGTTCAGTCCTCACAGCAAAGTCCTGCTGTTTCTCTGCCGGGCTGCCTCTGTCGTGCTCCTTAACTCAAAAGGCCTATGTCATGGGGGCCTGTGTCATGTTGATGATGTAATTTTCAGTGGAAAAAAAAGGGAGAGCGGAAAGCTTATGTTTACAAAGACAGCAAATATGGTGGAAAACATTGGAAGTGAATATGTAAAGTAAAAATGGCATTATTGAGATAGTGGGATCCTTTTCCTCTTTTCAGAATTTAATATTAGCTATTGCTACGTCATTGATTCGGGGAGATTCTTTTGTAATAGAAAGGCTTACACTGAGCAGATGCTAACAGGGACAGCCTGCTCTGTCTCCTCACTTGCCACCAAGCTCCCCGTGGAACCTGGCAGTGCAGTAGTCCTTCCGATAAGCTCCAAGGGAGCTCTGTGGCCTGCATTGCAAAGTCCCGGGGATGATGGTGACGCTGACTCTAGTGGCAGCGTCTGTGTTGGCGAGTCCCTCGGGATGGAGTTTCACTCCTAGCTCCACTCTGTGTGAACGTACACTCAAACTCTGAGACGCAGTTTACTCCTCTGTACAACGAGGATAATAAAGGGCCCAGCATCTTGGCTTTCTGTAAAGCGCATAACGCACAGTAAACGCTCAAGAAACGTGAGCCATTGTCACTCACCTAGTAAGGTACGGGCTGCGAAGTGATCGCTTCCTTTCTTTCCTTTTCAACAGCTGGGACATTTTCCTGATGGTCATAGCGGGCCTGAAGCTGCTGCGGACCTCCTTCTGTAACCCGGTCCACCAGTTTACTCACTTGGGCTTCACCATCATCTTTTTCCATTTCGACTACAAAGACATTTCAGAGAGTTTCTTACTGGATTTCTTCATGGTGTCCATTTTATTCAGCAAGGCAAGTAGATTAGCTCTTTTCTTCATTTCAGTATGTAAAAGGTGCATTTCTTCTCAAATGCTTTAAGAGTTTGAAACATTTTCTTTTAAAAGCAATTAAGGCATGAATTTACATTGATTTGCGTATGCGAGTCACACTCCTGCTGCCATTTGAGGAACATTCCCCATGGAATAGAAATATGCCATGTTATTTGCCAAAAATCACTAATTAAGATGAATTAGCCATTTGTGTTGCTTGAAACTTTATGACCTTTGTCTCTGTTAACAATCTCATTACGGAACTTCCTCGATCTCCAAATGCTCTAAATTAAAGATTAGCCACTAGGCTAATTGTTTTTTTTTTTTTATTTAGCATTTTGCCTCTTGAGGTAAAGTTTGAGATGTGGGACCCGAGGGCCAGGTCCCTTGGAGTATTTTCTTTCCCTTGGCTTGTCTCAGGTCAAGATTTCATAAGTTGTAAATCCATCCATGGGCAGTGAGAAACCCTAATCACAGTTCAGGCAAATATATGGGAATGGCATCTAACGTTTAACATGAGGGAGATAAGGTCCTTGGGATACTGGTCTGAGTGTACGTGTTCTGAGCACCGTGACAAAGCTGGGGTGTGTAAACAGAAATTGGAAAAAGAATTTGGGAAACTCCTTCCTTATGCGCTCCGTTGAATACAGCAGCCATGGGTTTTCTGCCCTCGGATTGACTTAACTGTTCCCCCTTTTGGTTAATAATTTTTAAATTCTAAGGTTTTGTTTTTCTTTTTTCCTGAACTTCATTTTTTCACCCCTATTGATCATTTCTGTGAATTCCTCTCTTTATTACCTCTCCTTCACCTGGCTTCCTCTTTACTTGTTTTAAGTGACAAAAATTCAAATATTATAATTGTCATATTACTTCAGCAGCCCTCCCCTGTTTTCCCATCGTATGACCAAGCTCTGGCTTTGGTCTTTTACCCACAAAGATTTGTTTTCTGTTTGTCTGAGTTCTGTCTGGTCTTGATAAGTTTATCCCATTTTTCTGGTGATTCAGATCACAGGCTTCCATAATCTGTTTTCCTTCATTATGTCTGAATGTCCGTGATCTCACATAATAAATGTAAAATTGTCTCCTGTGATCTTGAAAGCATTGATGAAGTTATAAATTATTTTACTACCCACAGTGGTCAAAGCTCATTCTCAGATGCAAAATGGACTGGAACAGGTTGAATTCCTAACTCTGGCATTATTTACATGTTGACCTGGTAATATTGATATTCCTTTCTGAAACGTTGTCTCCTGTAAAGTTGAAAATAATGATGCCCGCCTCACTTAGGCGTCAAGAGGATTGATTAACGTAAGTAGGAAAGAGGTTTTTAAGTAGCGTGTGCTTTCCAAATATGAGGCAGGACTTTTAAAGCCATGTTAAGTAGAAAAAGAGAAGTTACACCCTGTTCAGGACGTGAAGGAGTGCGGCTGCTTCTCTGCAGTGAACTGTCTGTTTTCAGTAGCTTCCTGTGTAAGTGAAAAGTGCCAGGTAAATGAAAGCGGAGCAGAGAGGGGTGAATGAAATGAGTCTTCTAAGTGATTCCACGTTGCAATAGAACAGGGATTTTCACTTGCTGGAGGGCAGGCAGCCTCCCCGCCGAGCTGCCTGCTGGTCAGCTGGGAACCAGCTACTGCTGAGAGGTCTGGTAGGTGCAGGTGTCCAGATCAAGAGGCTTGCTGGACGCAGAGGAAGGATTGATGCAGAGCTATTGTTCATTCTTCCTGTTCACGAGGGCACTTTGTACCGTCCTGAGCGTCATGAGTAGGGTGGGGCCCGATGGGACATAGTCTGAAACTAAATCCGTAAAAACTCAGTGCTACAGACATCTGAGTTTCACTTGCCATTATCTTTTTAAAGCACCAGTGAAAACACTAAAAATTTCAGGCAGAACCAGTGTGACAGTGTTCCTGTTTCCCCTAATTGAGAGAGCATTAGCACGTGTAATTTGAACAGTCGGCTTTTAGGCTGGGAAAAATAGCCGAGTCTAAAAGAAAAAAAAACAAGTGAGACGAAAACGAAAAAAAATCAGCATATAGCAAGTCAGTCCTGACACACCCCTGACTCCGTCTATGCCTGCTCACTCTTTATCTTGACAGAGCTGGTAGCAGGGCATTTTCTGGAATGAGAAACCAGATCTGATTCCGACAAAAAATACAGTTAAAGAAAGAGACAGCATTTGAGGTCTTCCGGGAAAGAAAAGCCAGTAGAAATTAGTGACAGAATATGGTGGCAATGAGGGAGGTGACAGTTAATGTTTCTTGTAAAGATCCTGCCTGCTTACCCCAACTGCTGCTTCCTGTTCATTCTCCTCATTTTAAGACATCTTTTAAAAAATTGTCCCTATTAACATATTTCCTAGGGGCTTTCTAGACCTCCAGTATTTTTAACATCTTTATTGGAGTATAATTGCTTTACAATAGTGTGTTAGTTTCTGCTGTATAACAAAGTGAATCAGCTATACGTATACATATATCCCCATATCTCCTCCCTCTTGCATCTCCCTCCTTCCCACCCTCCCTATCCCACCCCTCTCGGTGGTCACAAAGCACCGAGCTGATCTCCCTGTGCTATGTAGCTGCTTCCCACTAGCTGTTTTACATTTAGTAGTGTGTTGGCAGTCTGTATATCTTCTTTGGAGAAATGTCTATTTAGGTCTTCTGCCCATTTTTGGATTGGGTTCTTTGTTTTTTTGATATTGAGCTGCATGTATATTTTGGGGATTAATTCTTTGTCAGTTGCTTCATTTTCATATATTTTCTCCCACTTTTTCTTTTCTGATTTGGATTCCTTTTATTTCTTTTTCTTCTCTGATTGCTGTGGCTAAAACTTCCAAAACTATGTTGAATAATAGTGGTGAGAGTGGACAACCTTGTCTTTTTCCTGGTCTTTGAGGAAATGGTTTCAGTTTTTCACCATTGAGAGTGATGTTGGCTGTGGGTTTGTCATATATGGCCTTTATTATGTTGAGGTAAGTTCCCTCTGTGCCTACTTTCTGGAGGGTTTTTATCATAAATTGGTGTTGAATTTTGTCAAAAGCTTTTTCTGCACCTATTGAGATGATCATGTAGTTTTTCTCCTTCAGTTTGTTAATATGGTGTATCACGTTGATTGACTTGTGTAGAAACCTCCAATATTGTTTTTGAGGGAATACTGATCTTTAGGGGTGTTCATTGCATGATATGAAATTTTGTTTGTTCAGTAGATTCATCCGAGTCCTAGTTTTGACATGTCCTCTCATTTATTGTTGCCAAATCCCTAAGCTCTTTCCCCAGCCTGGCTCCTGTTCTGCTAAATAGCAAAACCATTGTTATCCTGGCAGCCCACGTCACAGAAGGGCTGCAAGATGAATGCAGAGACCTTGGAAGGGCTCCAGGTTTCTTGGGAGAAAGGAGCTGCATGAATAGCGGACTCATTATTATTGTTATGTCAGTTGCCCCTAATCCTTCAGGCTTTATGGGTGGAAAGAAAGACAGGATGAGATTACAGAGAGATGATCTGTGGAGTGAGATCAAAGCACCGAGGTCCAGAGGATGAAATAGATGACTTCCAGAGGGCTTGCCTGTGTGTTATTCTCTGCCTCCCCGAATCCGTGAATCCCCCCCTGAGGTCTGGAAGATGAATGTTGGCTGGTCTCCTCAGTCTGCCAGATCTAGTAAAAAACGGGACATCATGAGTTCTGGGCCAGAGCACAACAGGAAGGATTTAGTGCAGCCCATGCATTGACACGAAGCGTGGGACATTCCTAGTGCATAGGCTGGGGGCTGAGGGGAGGCAGAGGGAAAGAAGCATCCCTGCAGGTCCCATCCTGAGACGTGCGATGCTGCAACCACACCCCACGCGACTCAGCACCTTTAAGGAGTCAGGCCCATCCGTCCTCCCTCCCTCAGCCTCTCAATCCCTTTCCTGTCTCTCTTCTGCCCCATTGTTACGGACCAGGGTTCCTGGCCTCCTTAGTCAATAGAAATTGATCAGAGGCCGGGCAGGAAATTCAGGCAAGGCTTTACTGGGGCCTCTGCTACAGCAGCGGGGAGGGAGAGCAAACAACAGGTTCCCTTGCTTGTTCGCTCCCTCAGGGGCTGGGGCGAGCTTGCTCCTTATACGGGGTGAGGGTAGGGACAGGTCCAGGGGTCGGGCAGGAGGGGTGGCTTAGGTGATTTGTCCACCCCTTTGGTGGTGCTGTGTGCAGGGATCACGCACAGTACCTTGATTTTGCTCCCGGCCCTTCAGAAGTGGCAGTTGGGCTTTTTGGTCTCTTCGTATCTTATTGTACAGAATTTGCCCCAACTGCCTATGCACAGAGTTATTTTTAGTCTCCTATAGTTTCTTTGTATTTTGTTGTTCGAGGGGATGTTTGTCCAGGTGCAAACCCTGCAGCAAAGGGTCCCAGGTCCTAGCCGTCACCATCAGTCATTCTTCTAAGAACCAACTAATGTAGTGAACTTGTAACATTTCTGATATGCCTGGGTCTTTGGGGGACAGGAAGACAGGCTCCAAGTAAGAATATGTGGTCATTGACAGGAGGTGACAAAGGTTTCATGCTCTTCCACTGGTCCTGAAAGAGTTATCAGAAACCATCTTGTCTTGAAATTTTTAGTAATTTTTAGTTGGAGAAGCAGGACTTGAAATAATCCTGCCAGAGGATCATTCTGCCAGCATTTCCAGAATGTGTTACATGTGAAATTCTCCAGGCCGTTAGTTCAACGTGGGAGCTAGCACTTTTACCATTTATGAAATTGAAATTAATGAGTGAGGTGGTTTTTACATAAAGCTGTGTGAATGATGGCCCCAGAGCCACGATGAGAAGGGACAAATCTAGGAGGTAGAGCTGATAGCATTTAGTGACTGTGAGGGTGCTGGGGGGAAGTGGAGTATAGGAGGAAGAGCCACGTCTGGGAGAGCTCTCACGTCACGTCCTCCAGTGACTCGGTGTTGTCATTAATGAGGGCCAGGGAAAAAAGACATTTTGGGGAAAAAAAATGTCAGTTTTAGATGTGTTGAATTGTGGAATGAGACGTGACAGGGACCAAAGTAAAGACCTAGGGACAGGATGTTTTCCCATTTAAATATTTTACTTTACATAAGTGCTATAAATGTAGGATCAGTTTAATAAAGTTAGAAACACAATGGAAAATACAGAGAAAGTCCATCTTTATACACACCCCTCACTCCTTAACCCCTTTCTCTCCCTAATGATAACCATTGTAACTCTTGCAGAGTAATTCCTTCTACTCTGTTTTCCTGTGTATTCACACACACACTCACACACACACACACACACACACACCCTATACACACACAAAACGTAAAATATTAATAGGTCATTCTTTACACACGTTTACTTCCTGTTTTGCTTAAAAATATGTCTTAGAGAACTTCCACAACAGTATGTGTAATATTGCCTCTTCCTTTTGACACCTGCATAGTATTCCATAGTAATAATTTGACTAGCCATTCCCCTACTGATAGACATTTAGTTTGTTTCCAATTTTTTTTCCTGTGGTAGCTGGGATTTCTGTGTTCACAAACTCCAGAAACCCAAATGAAACTGGCTTAATGAAAAAGGGGGATTTAACGGTTCACATAACTGATGGGATGATTCAGAGGCTTAAACGATGGCATCGAAATTCTGTGTTTATTTCTCCTTCTCTCCTCTGCTGGCTTCATTCTTAGATTGGTTCTATATGTATAGACTCCCTCCAGCTAATAATCCCAGAAAGAAGAGAAAGTATCTTTCCTGATGGTTTTAGCCGAAGTCCTGGGGAGCATCTCATTGACTCCTTTTGTGTCGTGTGTCCATTGAGGAACTAGGCAAGAGGGACGCAAGCCCTCTAGTCAATGAGGCCTGGCTCTTGTCTAACCACACGATAGGGACAGCGGGTCAGAGAGGGAAGAAAGGGCGGGCAGACCAGAAGTGTCAGACGCTGGTGCACATGAGTGTTTCAGGAACACAATTCCTGTGATAGGAATTGTTGGGTGGACAAGATGTACATGATAGGGTCTCCATAGAGAATCCTTCCAAAAGACATATTGCTTCCAACAAGGATGGCCAGCAGTTAAGACCCAGGTAGAGGAGGAGGAAAAGGGACTCATGAGACAAGGTAAAGTACAGTAAAATAGGAAGAAAGAAAAGAAATGGCTTCAAGAAGGAGGGAGTGATCAAACGATAGCGGCAGCTTCACAGAGGTCTCAGTGCCCTTGATAGAGTGGGCCCTCCGTGTCTGTTTGTAAATGCCCAAGTCTATTCATTGACCACAGGTCAGTGTATTTAAATGTGGGTATTTGGGGGAGCTTTATAGTACGCTCTTCAGTGGAGCTGTATTTAAAGGACAAATTCTGCAGTCACAACCACTTTCAGGCTGTTAATGTTTTATCAGCTTAGAAGAGGTGGATGGCTTCAGACATGCCATTCTCATTATGTTTAGAAGGGTTTAGTCCACTGTCCTTGCCAGGAATAAACATGCCATGTATGTGTGATGTGAAGGGCCACAGTACAATGTTTACTTAATGCCACCGTCTCTAGGTTTGAAGTGCAGGGCTTGACGCTTAACACAAGAATTGAGCTCTTAGGCATCTCCAGCCAGGAAATTATGGACAGCAAAAGTTATTTTCTATGGGGCCATTCACCTTAGCATGGCTTCCCTCTGCCCCCTCTGAGTTTTCGGAGGGTGACATCTGCGCCCACCTCCTCCACGGGGTCGTGATATGGGATAGTTCTTGCTATCCTGAAATTAAGTGGTGGATGTAACATCTCCCCATTATCTTTTTGGTTCACTAATGTTGACAGAGGCTCCATTTTCCATTTTCAGTTTATTTGTAGGTCCCTTTCCCTCACTGAGTTGAAGAATGGACTTATCAAGTTTATTGACCTTTTTCATAATTCTGGACCTTTCAGTAAGGTTGTCTCACAGTTTTCTCTCTACTAGATAAAACTCCTTCACTCCATCAGCTCTTTCAAGGCTTTGCTCAGATATGACCTTCTCAGTCAGTCCTATCCTGACCACCCGGTTTTCATATTACGACTTGCGCCTTCTCTGCCCTCTGCCCAGCTTCCCCATCTTTTCACCTTGCGCTGTATTACCTTTCTACTGTGCCGTCATCACCTTCTAACATACTCTCTCCTTGACTTGTTTTTCATTTGATTATCGCTCCCACCAGACTGTGAGTTCCATGACGACAGAGATCTTTGTCTGTTTACTGATACGTCCTAATTTCCAGAACAGGACCAGGCACACCGTAGGAAAACAACAAGCCTCTGTGGAATGTTCAGTCGTGCTGTTTTGCATGGACAGGTTAGAAACTTACCCAAAGTCACTCACTCACAGAGCCGTACTCGAACTTGACCCTATTCCCAGTCTTCCCAAGCCCAGGCGTAAAGACTGGCTTGCAGAAGGTTCACAAAACCACTGCAGGAGCCTAGCACACCTTCCAGGCTCTCAGGGACCCATGTTCACTTGTGGCTGCCACGAGGATGGTGCAGGAGAAACATTTCCCAGGCTCTGCACTCTGTCCAGAAACGAAGAGCAGATTCCAGTGTGTCTGTGTTGCCGAGAAGATTGGAAACTCCTCGAATGGTGGGACCCCGGGTGTGCTTATTTATTTCCCACCTGCTGCAACAGCCAACAAAATGCAGGGTCCTGGTTAGGGTTAGGGTTAGGGTTAGGGTTAGGGTTAGGGTTAGGTCACCCTAATTCAATTCATATTCATTAAATTCAGTTGAAAGATGGAAACACTGGTTTGTGAGAAATGAAGTCTGAGCTTGGATGTGGTGGTTGGATGATGTTTTATTATCCTAGAGAGATGGTGATTCACAGCAGGGACAGGGGAGCACATGGGAGGAGGCGTGGTTTTAGATTGAGCATACGGGTCACTTAGAGTTCCCTCCTTGGGCTTTCCATGGTGTGTGTTTTGATTTTCTTGGCTTCTCATAAATCTTGTTTGGCTGCCTCACTGCTGTCCCGTTCACAGTGGAGGGCTTAACACATGGCCAGCAGAGCTGGCTCTTCCGCTGTGAGCGTGTTGCTCTGTGCTCTGTAATCAGCTGAGCCCCTTTTGCAAAACTCAGAGGGGAAAACACAATCTGCTTCTAGCTGGAGATCTACCCCAGTGGTGACAAGCTGATGTCATCTAATTGGCCAGCTCACGGCATGTAGCCACCGCTGTGACGTCACTTTCAACTGTGTCATGTAACAGCTGAGAAGTGCCTGAACAGCCCCAAACGTCCTTTAGTCAAGATTTATAGCCTAACTCATCAACTTCCTTGTCTTCCACTCCCCAGGACAACACCCACATACCAGGGCCATGGGTTTCCCTTAACTCAAACCATGCAAGTTACTGTAACTCGTCTCCTGGGAAGGGACGGAGGCCTGAAGTGAATGCTAGCAGCTTCTCTGCATCTCAGCCTTCAAAGTAAGGATCTGTTTTTCCTTCCCATTTAGGACATCAAGGCTGGTGTGCAAGAGTTGTATCTTTTTCTTTTTCCTTCATTTTTCCTTTTTTCTCATGCCAAAGTATACAATAATAAATACATGAATTTAGTCGTGTTGTTCAAACAGCAGCATAGTCCTGGGTGTCCCTGCTAATATGTCAAAGAGGTTTCTATGGGCTCTCATTTTTTAAAAAGTCTACAGCTTCCTCTGTAGAATCGAAGGGCCACTGCTGATGGATCTTCAGAGAAGGGGGCAGTGGTGTGTTTTGAGGCACACAAAAGCTACATGAGGGCTTCCCTGGTGGCGCAGTGGTTGAGAGTCCGCCTGCTGATGCAGGGGACACGGGTTCGTGCCCCGGTCCGGGAAGATCCCACATGCCGCGGAGCGCCTGGGCCCGTGAGCCATGGCCGCTGAGCCTGCGTGTCTGGAGCCTGTGCTCCACAACGGGAGAGGCCACAACAGTGCGAGGCCCGAGTACCACAAAAAAAAAAAAAAAAAGCTACATGAGTGGCTTCAGGGAATTTAGTAGAAGCGATAAATCTAGACCCTCTTCACTGAAAGAATTTGAAAACCTTCCTTTCTCAGCAATGAGGAAGCACTCCTTAAAGTACTTCCTGAAGGCAGAGCTCGATTTGGTTACGAGCCAGGGCAACATCTTCCTGACAAGGCTAACAACTGGCATTTGCTCTCCTTCACTGACTGGAGGCTTCCGGTTCTACAGGATTTACAGACATGAACCTGGAGATTCCAAACAGTGTCCTTTACCAGGGGTTCATATTTCAGACCAGATCTTCGAGGTCATAGACTTTCTCATTCCTTCTTTCCTTTTGCTACCCGTTGTTGAAGTACTCTGAGTGGACCAAACCATGGTGCTTCTGCCTCAGTTGCAGAAAGGCAGTCAGTGACACTGAGATGGTTGCTATCTTAAAATATCCATTGAGAGAAAAAGGGGAAATACCACCTTTGTCAGGAAAATCAGTGGCAGTTGCAAAGATCTGGCATGTAAATGAGAATCAGGAAGTAACAAGAAAAATTCCATTGACCCCATGTCCACTATAGCCTATGAGCTGAGCTAGTAAGACACTTGAGGCTTTCTTTTACTCATTGTTTCACTTTCTGAAGAACACTTACTGCACTTACATCTACTACGTGCCTATATTACTTACCTGCTAGAAGATAACTGTACAACTATAATAGAGTATCGCTAACAATGAGCATACTCTTCAATGGAAGATGTGGGAGAGAAAAACATAAAAACTACTTTTGAAACAATGTCATAAGGCAATAAATAAAATAATCTATATTGTCGAGCACTTATTATATGTTTGGTCCTGAGCTAAAAACCTAACATGGCTTATTTCATCGATTCTTCACAATCAATTTCTGAGATAGGTACCATTACCATAGTTACTCTGCATATGAGAGAACTAAGGCTCACAGGAGTAAAACTTGTCCAAGATCATACAAGTAGTGAGAGGCAGAGCTGGGATGAGAACCTAGGTCTAACTCCAAAGCCTAGTCTTATAACCAGGATGCTGTACTACTTTCCATGCAGTAGGAAGTTATAAGCCAAATATTATGGGTTCTCCAGAAGGAGCAACTAATTAGGGCAGTAAAGGGAAGAGTAGCAGGAAAACCTTTGAACTACTTTTTAATTCCATTTTATTTCTTCTACTGACGTATTATTTATGCCTCTTTTTTAAAGAGTCATTGCAATTATATTAAGAATATAAAACTTAAATTCAGCAGAATCTACCTTCAAATTATATTATACCATTGCTTGTCTAGTGTAAGGAATTTCAGCAGTTTCCTCCCTGGCATCCTTGGTGTTATTGTCATATACTTTAACATATGCTAAAAACACATAATACGCTGTTACTGTTTTTGCTTTAGAGCAAAATTGTTCTCCTAGGGCATTTGAAAATAAGAAAAAATGATTTATTGTCACCTTTCATTTCTGATGCTCTATTTCTTTGTGTAGATCCAAATTTCCAACCTGTATTGTCTTTCTTCTGCCTGAACTTCCTGAACAATTTCTGTAGTATAGGTGTATTGTCAATGAATTCTGTCAGTTTTATTTGCCCAAGAAAGTATTTCTCTCTCATTTTTGAAAGATATTTTCACTGGGTATAGAATTCTATATTGACAGTTCCTGCCCCCTCCCCCTTTTAAAACATTAAAAATGTCTCTCCGTCATCTTCTGGCTTACAGAAAGTCTTCTGTAATTTTACTTTTATTCTTCTCTGTGTAATGTGCCTTTTTTGGGGGCTGCCTTCAAGATTTTCTCTTTGTCTCTTGTTTTTAGCAATCTGATTATTATATGCCTAGTGATGGGTAGGTTTTTTTCTTGTTGTTTGTTTGTTTATTCAATTGTTTGTTTGGGTATTTATCTTCCTTGGTGTTATCTGACCTTCTTGAGTCTGCGGCTTGGTGTCTGTCATTATTTTGGAAATTTCTTGCCCATTATATCTTCAAACACTTCTTTGTCCTGTCCTCTCTTTCTGAGGTTCAAAATATACATATGTTAGTTTGATATTGTTATATATCTCTTGGATACTCAATAATGTTTTCTTTTTTAAATTCACTCAGTTTTATCTTTGTGTTTCAGTTTAGGTCATTTTTCTTGATCTGTCTTCAAGTTCATTAATTCTTTCCTCAACTGTGTTAGTATGACAAGCCTGCTGAAAACATTCTGTATCTCTCTTGTGTGTTTTCCATTTCTATCATTTCCATTTGAGTCTTTCTTTTATACTTTCCACCTCTCTGCTGAAATTTTCCATCTAATCTTTCATATTGTGTACCTGTTCCATTAGAGCCCATAACATATGAATCAAAGTTATTTTAATTTCTGTCAGATAGTTCCAACATGTGTTTCATATCTGAGTCTAGCTCTGATTGTTGCTTTGTCTTTTTTTTTCTTGCCTTTTCATATGCCTCATAATGTTTTGTTGAAAGCTGGATTTCTTGTGGAGGGTCATAGAGTATAAAGCAAATAGCTTTTATGCCTGGAACCAGGCATGCCTTTCCTTCTGCTAGATTTTCAGTGCAGGGTTTGAGTTAACATAGTTAGGAGATGGGCCGGGTTGGGGGTTTGTTATTGCCATGGTTACCCTCAGGGTACCACAGACTTCAAAATTTCTGAAGGGATACCTTGTGTTTAGGTTGGGAGTTGGCTTCCAGAGCGATGTCTGCTCAGTGCTCAGCTCTACGCCCACGCTGCTCCTCACTGTGTCTCTTCACATGTGCTTGTGCCTTTCCTGTCCCTCTCCTATCAGCATCTGGTTTTACTTTTCACTTGAAACTTGTTAGCTTGGTGGCAGGGGGAGAAGGTGGAAGGGGAGGACGTTCTCTGTTTTCTAATTAAACCTCAGTCTTAGGTCTTTGCCCTGTCCTTGTGTCCTTCTCAGTTCTCCTCATCCCCCTCCAGCTGCAGTTGGGTTCAGCAGGTACTCCTGCCCCTTCCTCAGGAGTGGGGTTTTCGTTGCTGTTGTGTCGTTCCCTTCCCCCAGCTGCAGTGAGTCTTCACCAGTGCCCAGGAGATGACAGTGTTTGCTGACCTTTCCTCTGTAGACTGAAATATGTGTCCCGTAAGAGAGGTCTGGGGAAAGGGTGTAGCAGAGTTTTGTGCTCCTCCGTGTGTCTGCTGTTTGCTTCCTTCAGGTCTGTACCACATCAGACACTTCCTTAGGGTTCCCTCTGACCTTTTCTGTGAGCACCCAGAGGAGTGCATGGGGAGAAAGAGCCTGCAATTTCTATAGCCCCCAGGGGGCTTCCTGGTGTCCTACGAGCCCACACTTGACAATCACCAAAATTCATCAGCTCTTTTGGACAAACTCTTCCTACCAGTTTCTGGTGATGTCTGCCCCAGGTGAGGGAGTACTTACCTCCTTTCTCCCTGAAGGTGCTTGTCTGTCCTTAGATTGTGGGCCAGCTGGCTTCTCTACAGCCCAGTTCTCCAATGGGTTAAAAAAGCAGTCATGAATTTGAAGTTTGTCTGGCTTTTTCTCATTGTAAGGATGGGAAGAATGCTCTTTTCAGCTTTCTGTGTCCAAGAGGAGAAACCAGAAGCTCTTTGAACCACTTTTTAATTTTACATGAAATTTTGATAAATTTGGTATATTAGAACGTTTTGATGGCAAGTGACAAAAGCTCAACTTAAAGTTGGACTATGTTGCTTTACATAACTGGGATGCCTGAGAGTAGACCTCATTTGAGATGGGGCCATACCCAGAGCAAACTACCTTTTCGTACTCTCTCTTTCCTACTTATTTTTGCCTGATTTTGCTTGGGGTCATTCTCCATACAAGGAACAAGATAGCTCCCAGGAGCCCCACCTTCATATAGCAATGCTGATGGAATTAACATCCTGTACCTGTTGTCTGTATCACGAACTGTGCTTACCCCTGCATCAGTTGTCATGGACAGAGGGGGATGTCGTGACCGTCCCAGTGTAGACCACGTGCCCACCCAGTGATCAAAGTCAGGGGAGTACACTGTGTTAACAGCCACTGCATTGGCTTTGTATGATCTCTTAGATAAGTGTGTGGAATTTTCTTCAGCAGTGGTTTTAAATTAATTTTTGCAACCTAGATGTCTATCAGCAGTATAATGATTCAATAGATTGGCCAAACAATGGAATATTATGCAGTTAATTAGATGTGAGGGAGAGCAATTTATACCAACACTGAACAATGCCCATGATCTATGAAACAGAAAAATCAAGTTTCAGAACACTATATATTGCTAATTCAATTTAAATAAAACAGACACACACACACACACACACACACACACACACTCGCATGCATGTATTGCACTGGTGCATGTGCAGAAAATTCCAAGTCCTGGAAGTTAGGTCAGAATGAGGTGGGTTACAAGAACTTTCACTTTACAATTTAAGCAATTGTGAATTATTTGGTGTTTTTAAAGTGAGTTTGTATTATTATATTTGTATAAAAATCAATAAATTTAAAAAGTTTAGGTGCTTAAAGCAGAGAGCTACTGTTATTTGGAAGACCACTGTATGAATCACCTTATTTCTGTGTGTATTAGATGGATGAAATGTTTTTGCAAGTATAAAATCTCAGGAGAGTACATGAGGTAGATATCCAGGAGGTGTGGGAGGGATGGGATATCCGATCAGGAGGACCTTCAGAGAAGATGGAGAAAAAGCTGCTTCGTAGCTACAGATATCAGCATTATTTGTTTCTCTTACCAAAATGCTACATGGGTAAAAGCAGCAGCTTGATAGGAGGCTTATGAACTTGGCTGTCTTACGCTCTTCCTAACACCCTTAGGGTTGTAATGAATCTTCGAGAGGGAAGAAGCCCCCAAAAACAGAATCTAGAAAGCTGCCTTTTCCCCATAGGGAAGAGAAAGCTAAACAAAAACCAAAACAAAGATGGGAGGCTATCCTACATACAGTAATTGGATGAAAGGTAACATAAGGAACTTAGAGGGGACTAGGAGCTGAAAAGGAAGGCAGGCAGAATGTGTATATTAACTGTATGGTTTCTACCACTTCACTCCACGCTCCATTTGAGCAAGATACGTAAAGAACAAAAGTAACCCTCTCTCCCTGGTTCCTTTTATCATCTCCTGTTTCCTCTGTGTTGAAGTCCACCCTTGCCTCCTTCCCCAGTGACCCACCTCCCCACACACCTGAGCCAGTACCCCTCTGTCTACCACAAGCGGAAACACACACACAGATGCAGCATTAAATTTAATTCCCAATTCTCAGGGGTCTTGACAAGATTTTTACTTTTGTGCATTTCTACCTCTTGGTAGATTGTAAAGTTTAAACGTGCAATGGTGACTTCATTTGCATTTATGGATACCCTAATTAGTGGTTATGAAACATGAACCGAACTAATATTTTCTGTCATGTTCTCCTCGGGGTCTGAGTTCGTTCTGCTGCATAAAGCTGGCTAATCAAAGAATCAGGCCTGTTGCTTTTCCCTATGTTAGCTGTGCATTCATCTGCCTGAGGAGCCTACACCTGCTGAGAACACTCACCCCTGTATCATCCCTGTTTCTCTTCTTAGTTATTAAGTGCAGTGATCCAAATTGCACTTCACAGGTGATAACTTATTATCCCAGGTTCCTTTCTCTTTCCTTAGATTTTAGTCTCCCTTAATGGTTCTATTTTCACTTTTCTGTTGTAGGTTAATCAGATTCATCCTGCTTGATACATCTTGCCTGAATAATCCTGAAATTTTACATTTTACTATTAAATATGGTGTTTACTTCAATATAGCACTGCTACCTTTTAGCAGTTGAGGAAGAACTTTTATATTACTAGGTTGCGGGGGATTTTTATGAGTGAGTGCTGAATTTTATGAGGGAGTGCATCATTTCTGCATCAGTTGAGCATCATATGGTCTTTCTTTTTTTTTTTACTTTCTTATTTTTGTGAATTGCATTGACATTTTTTCTAATAAACCATTATACGATGAACCACATTTGGTCATGATATATTTTTATGTATTTGTAGATCCATTTCATAAATATTTTATTGAGGAGTTCTGCATTTACATTAATAGATCAGAATGTCTGTATTTTCTTTTCTGACAATATTCATTTTTTGTAATAAAAAATTGACTGCCAATATAAACTGTGAAGGTTTTCTAAGATGCACATTTTAAGGCTATGCCTTTTACTCTACAAATTGCTTTAGCTGAGTCCCACAGGTTGTGATTGGTATTACTTGCTTTTCATTATCTTTCGTTTTAAAGCATTTCCTAATTTTGATTATCATTCATTCTTAGTTAATTCAGTGTCGTTTTTGTTGTTATTATATCTGAGTGCAAAGTTTGTGGTTGCTGCTGCTATTGTTATTTTGCTGTCTTTTTATCATTGTCTTCTAACTTAATTGCAAAGCAATTTGCATGATATCAATTCTTAGCATCAGTTAAGACTTCTTTTTGGTTTACTAAGTCATCAATTCTTGTAAATGTCCATATGCTTGAAAGTTATATTCTTTCTCTTTTGGTTGGCTGCAAGGTTCTAATACACATATCTCTTAGATAAAGCTTGTTAATTCTGTTGGTCAAATATTTTATATCTTTATTAATCTATAGTCTAACCAAACCATCATTTTTCTGAGATGTCTGTCTTAAAATCTCCCCCTATGATGTCGATTTGTTAATCTTCCCTTGTAATTCTGTTCATTTTTACTTTAGATATTTTGAGACTTATGGTTAAGTACATACATTCCAATTATTTTATCTTCTGGTGATTCTTTACTTTCATCATTAGGTACTGCTTTTTATCCTTTTTCGGTAAAATTCTATTTTGTCTAATTTTAATATAGGTAAGCAAGCTTTCTTTTGATTAAGATTTACCTGCTATATATTCTTTTCATTCTGTTACTTAAAACTTTCTAAGTCATTTTAATATTTCTTATAAAAGCATTTAGCACAATTTTCCTTTTTAATACAGACTGAGAATCTCTACATTTTAATAGACAAACTGTATCCATTTGCATTACTCTGATTACTGATATGTTTATACTTTTTTCTGTCATTATATTTTGCTTTCTATTTACAATGCTTTTTCTTTGTCCCCCCACCCCTTCTTTTTTGCCTTCTATTGAATTGAATAAATTTTATTTGATCTCTTCTTTCCCTCTCGTACTTTGGAAATCGAGTATTATATTTCTAGTCCTTTAGTGCAACGAATCTCAATGTGTGGTCCCCAGAGGAAGCATCGTCAGCATCACCTGGGAGGTTATTCCTGGCCTCCATCCTAAACTTACTGAATCAGAACCTCCGCAGGCAGGAACCAGAATCTTTTATTTACAAGCTCTCCAGGTGATTCTGGTGCACGTTAAAGTCTGAAAACTTCAGTGATTTAGTGGTTACTCAAATTATTAGTAAGCACATTTGATTAGCGTATGAAGTTCTTTAAATGCAGTTTTTTTCTTTTCTTTTCTTTTCGGCGTTTATTGGGAGGTCTACATATTCTGGTTGTGGAAGTGTCCCTGAAGACGATTTATACGAGAAAGTTTTGTCATCCTTCACTACTTTTAATATTAATCTCTCAATTTTGTGTTCCTGCTCTTTTGGAGTAGTCTACATTTAAACTCCACTCCCCTACATTACAATGGCTTTGGCACATTGTGGTTGATAGATTTTTATCTACTCTACACCAGGCAGTGTGCTTTCTCCCAGCTCTGGTAGGTGGGCCTTTTCTAATTCACACTTTGGTGGGCATCGCTGCCCTTCAAGTCCATTAAAATCCAAGTCCTCAGCTCCTGCAGCCCATATTCATGCCTGTGTCCTCTTGGGGTCATCATGGTGTCAGTTCAGACTTAGCATTCTCATTTAAAATTCCCTCTTTGGTTTTGACTGTTAGAGATTTTTCCTTCTTCGGAATTCAAATATTAATTATATTTTCTTACAATTTTTTAGATTATTTTTACAGTGGGATGGTAGCCTTTCTCCTTACCATGCTCCCTGAAGCCCATCAATACTTTGCTAAACAGTGTGTTATATAACAGGCTCCCAACACACATTGTGTATTGAGATAGAATCCATTTCTCACCTTCTGAAATACGATTGTGTAACCACTGCCTGAATACGTTTATTTAACTTATACAATTCTAACTCATATTTTCAGCCCCATTTGAGAATATTTATGTTTTAAAGCTAATATCCCCAAATTTATCATCTTTGCTGTTATCAACCAGTTATTCTATGAAAGTAGTGCTCCCCCTTCCCTAAAAAGTGGTATCCCACTTTTGAAATGTCACTAGCTTTACTTTTTCCATTCCTTCTCGAACATTGTTTTTACTCCCCAAATCCCTACCCGTGCATCGAAATGTCTGATAGTTTTCCCGAATTCTGTTGTTCCTACCTTTCACTCCCTCAGCTGGGCTCCCACCTGAATTCATCACCTTGTTCCCCTTGAACCTGCAAACGTCTTCGCATTTGTTTACCTCCCTTCCAAGCACTTTGGTCTCTGCTCCCTCAGTTACCTGAATTCATCACCTTGTTCCCCTTGAACCTGCAAACGTCTTCACATTTGTTTACCTCCCTCCAAGCACTTTGGTCTCTGCTCCCTCAGCGTTCTCTCTCGTTTGGAACTCAATTTACCTTTAATCCAATAGCCAGTCTCTGGGACTCCTTTCAGCCTTGCCTGCCTCTTCAAGTTCGAACACTGATAATCACAAGTTGCATATTTTTATGAGAAAAAAAAAAAACTCACTGACTTTGACAACAAAATGCAAAAAAAAAAAAAGTGGCAAATGATAGAACTAATCTGGGAGACTAGTGAGGCTGGAGCAATAGGGTAAAAGGTAGTGATTGGGATTGGGGGGGGAGTTACAGTTTAATCAAATGGAATAGCGTATGGGCAGCTCCCTAAGATAATGCCCAATATAAGAGCATTCAATAAATGGTGAGTTATTTCATTGGGGCAGGAGGGAGGAAGTCCCCAGAGAAAAGCTGGCCTGTGCTTTCTTTCAGAATGTATCAATATTAGCAAGGAAATGTGTTGGGTCATCCTTATTGGGTGACACTTCTGTTAAGATAGTTTGTGAATTTATGCAAATTGCATTTCCTACCTAGAGCAGAGATACAACAGCATGTCTAGGCCTGATTGAAAAGATATTTCTACAAAGGGTCATTTGAAGTGAGAGTATTTATGTTGTCTTTCTTTGGGAAACAGCCAGAATTATTCCACTGTGAGTTCCTGTCATCTTTTCCGAGTGTTTTCAGCGAAAAAGACCCCAATGATTTTCTTTTCTCATATAGTCATACTTGGGTAATTGGGGAAGTTTTTTATGCTTTAATAGGCATGTTAAAGCATAAAGTGCTGAGATTTAAGATCTTAGCAGCAGAACATTAGGAATGAGTTAAGCTTCAAAAAAACAGAGACCTCGAACTGTCTAAGGAGATGCAAGTTCATAGCTAATGGAAATGGATTTCTATTTAAAGTACTTCAATGTGTACACGTCAATCCCAAACTCACACACTGCTATATATAAAACAGATAACCTACAAGGACCTACTGTAGAGCACAGGGAACTCTGCACAGTACTCTGTAATAACCTGAATGGGAAAAGAATTTGAAAAAGAATAGATACACGTATATGTATAGCTGATTCACTTTGCTGTACACCTGAAACTATTACAACATTGTTAGTCAACTCTACTCCAATATAAAATAAAAATTAAAAGTACTTCAGTGCAGTGCTATGCTGCATGTGGCAACGTTAGTGGTGTTGTTTCCATTAACTCATCTTAAATGTGTTATTAATTTATACACAATGGCCTAATACGGTACAGAAAGTGCCTCCTGTAATGCTTCTCATTAATGATCAATATTTAAGCTTCCTTTTGTGCTTAGACATCAATTTTTGGATACCCACACATTTTCCTTTTTTTCTTTTCGTCTGACTTAGCCATAGAAGAGAAGGAAGAAGTGTAAAGGGAAAATTTGAAGTTGAGTCTTTTAACGTGGAGCACACCTCCCCCCACTTTTAGGAGTAAAATAGGTCAGCCATGTCAATCTTCTTGGAGCCATCCATTCTTAAGAAGCACAGGTAACCCAGCAGCCTGCCTTGTTGAGACAACTTGAATGTCACTGGGCTTGTTGGGCAGTGTCATCTTTCATTCGTTGGGCGTTTGTACTGAAAAGGGCATTCAGGGACAGGTCATAGCCCTCCATCACTGTGTACATGGAGAAGAGGTCCCCGAGAGTGACAAATCCGGCAGCTCCGATTTGTCACCTTCTCACTTGTGACCCTGCCCCGTTGCTGTCAGCAGGAAGGTGTAGGTAGAGGAGACCTTTCCTCAGCTGCTTCCTGCTGCTGTCCTTCCAGGAAGGCTCCTGGCCTCAAGGAGGCATGGTAAGGTTGGGAGGTAGAAATGTCTATCACCAGGCAGAGAACCAGGAATTTCAACCTCTGGATTTAGGGGCCAGTGACTCACGGTGTGCCCTAAGCAGCCCACTTAGCCTCTCTGAGTCTGGTTTCCTCCTCTGAAAAATAAGAGGTCCCGGATTTAGTTAAGTTTCAGTTGCTTAGAGGAGGGGCCCTAGAATTTCCTGATTGTGAGCAAATACATCCTCAAAATAAGATATCCACCTGCCCTAACATGTATTTATTAAACTCCGCACTTGACAAAGATGAAGTCACTTAATCCTCAAAATGACAGTGTCGGGAGGATCTATTATCAGCCCCGTGAAAGGTGCCAGCTGGGATTGAAACCCAGGCAGTGTGCCCTCAGACCCATGCTCTGTGCTGTGTTGACATCTGACACATCCCCAGCACATCCTTTTTCTGGTGGGCTTCCTGGAGGATCATTAAATTACTGAGTTGTGGAGGAATCATTGGTATGTAAAGAACTAGCATTTGGGAGATCTGGCTTCAGTGATTAAGAACAGCACAGTCTATTTGATGAGCTACATATTGAACATCTTTTACAAAGCTTGTATCTTATTCTTCACAATGTTCATAAACAAACAAAAAACGAGGCCAAGAGAGACATAGGAAACGAGCAAAGATACCTGGGGCCTTGGCTGCCATTAGAGCGTGAGAGCACATGTGTCTGATTACTGGTTTTGCTTATGTGTAAATACAAGTCGCTGTGCTAAGCAAAAAATAATGGTAATATATTCATTTACTCATAATGCAGCAAAGTTTAACTTGTTAGTGCTTTAAACTCTCAGACGAGGCTTTCCCTGGGGCTGCCTATCTGACTGTAGTTGCAATGCCTGGACCGACTTATCAGCTTTTCCAGGAGGTGGCTTAAAAGCCTCCCAGGATATAGTCATACCCTGAAAACCCAACAGGAGTAACTTTCCAAAACCCGTGATTCATTTTCAGAGCAACTAGGGGGTCATAAATCACATAAGATCATCTTGCTTATGCTTGGCAATTTTCACCAAGGCGTGAGTCACAGGACTAATTCTTAATAAGCAGACTAAGAATTCTTAGCAGTGTTGTGACCAGAATGTTTCAAATCCAGAGGCATTTGCCTGATAGAGTTGGGTTAGGGCATAACGGAGCAAGTTAATACAAAAGAGTCCACCCCCACTTCTCAGGACTTCTGCTTTCCATGGAATCTAGAGTCACGTGTTTGAACGTCTTCTGTTTTGTAATTAGCTTGCTGCTCCTCTGGTTGAGTTAATGGTGGGAATGAATGGAAATGATATTGGCCTTTAAAGGAAATCATATCTTTTAAGAGAAGTGAGTCAAGAGTTTGAGTCCAGGGCTTCCCTGGTGGCGCAGTGGTTGAGAGTCCGCCTGCCGATGCAGGGGACGCGGGTTCGTGCCCCGGTCCGGGAAGATCCCACATGCCTCGGAACGGCTGGGCCCGTGAGCCGTGGGCGCTGAGCCAGCATGTCCGGAGCCTGTGCTCCGCAACGGGAGAGGCCACAACAGGGAGAGGCCCGCGTACCGCAAAAAAAAAAAAAAAAGAGTTTGAGTCTGTGTTAGGCCTGTCTGCCCAAGTCACCTATGGACTGGTGGGAAATAAGGTGGTAGGGAGTGATTTTTCTAAATTTTTATTTTATATTGGAGTAGAGTTGATTAACAATGCTGTGTTAGTTTCAGGTGTACAGCAAAGTGATTCATTTATACAGATACATGTATCTATTCTTTTTCAGATTTTTTTCCCATTTAGGTTATTACAGAATATTGGGCAGAGTTCCCTGTGCTCTACAGTAGGTCTTTGTTGGTTACCTATTTCATATATAGTGGTGTGTATATGTCAGTCCCAAACTCCCAATTTATCCCTCCCCCCGCCAACTTTCCCCTTTGATAACCATAAGTTTGTTTTCTAAGTCTGTGAGCCTGTTTCTGTTTTGTAAATAAGTTCATTTGTATCATTTTTAAAAATTCTACATATAAGAGATATTATATGATATTTGTTTCCCTGTCTGACCTACTTCACATAGTATGAACATCTCTAGGTCCATCCATGTTGCTGCAAATGACATTATTTCTCTCTTTTTTATGGCTGAGGAATATGTTTTACATATATATATATATATATATATATATACACACACACACACACACCACACCTTTATCCAGTCATCTGTCCATGGACATTTAGGTTGCTTCCATGTCTTGGCTGTTGTAAACAGTGCTGCTATGAACATTGGGGTACCTGTATCCTTCAAACCACGGTTTGGGAGAGGACTAATCTTTATGTGAACCTAAGAGATACAGTCTCAAGCTGACATAAGAGAGTAAACTGCTCTTCTCTCAACTGTCAGCATCCCAAAAGCACTGACAGCTGTGGAGTCCCATCCAGATCCAGGGTTCAAGAAGCTTAAACCAACCGCAGGACTAAAACTGAAGTGGCCTTTTTGAAAGAACTCAGAAGCCAGTTGAAATCAGGTCTCTGGTGGGTGTCAGTGAGATAGAGGGAAGAAAGTGAAAAGGTATGAGGAAAAAACCACTTGTTTTTCTTTCCCAGAATTCACATTCCTTCGCAGTTCTTCTGGTCCACTCACATCGTCTTCCTCCATTTCACCCCCTCTTTTTTTTTTTTATACTCCCTCATCCTCCCTACTGTCTCTATTTCTTTCCTCTCCCTCTCGCTCTCTCCTCTTTCTCTTTTTCTCTGTCCCCCTTCCCTTCCCTTCTCTCTGCCTCCGATTCTTCCCTGCTAGGTTTGGGACTAGGGTCCCCAGTGGACACATCTAGACCCCAGGCTTCTATACACAGCCAGATGCCAGCCACTTCTTAAGAACTCCAAGTTTGCTGTGCCTTTGAGAGAACATTTATCCTTGGTTCATCTTCTGTAGCCAGTCCAAGGATGTTTAAAGTTATTCTCCAAACCCAGGATATTGATGAGAATGTAGTGAGACAAGAATAGTGAGAGGAAGACTTGGAGAGGATTCTAATCAACCTCATTTTTCCCTCATGACACTTTCGTGAAACAGTTCAGGATAACCTCACCTTTTGTTCCAAAATTACAAGATTGACCTTTCACTGAAAGGCTAAGTTACCTTGGTTCCTTGAACCGTTCCTCAGTGGTCCCGCTTTCCAGCCTTTGTCTTTTTTCATTGTGGTCTTCTGATGTTCTGTATAACACCTACTGAGCCTAATTAAGAATTCTATCTTTTTCTCTTTTCACATCATGGCTCTGGTGAATGTATTTCACTGTCTCATATGCTAACCCGTCTAGGAACAAACACATCGTGCCATTTGAAGTTTCCGTTATTATGAAATATTACTCAGCCATAAAAAAGAATGAAATAATGCCATTTGCAGCAACATGGATGGACCTAGAGATTATCATGCTAAGTGAAGTAAGTCAGACAGAGAAGGACAAGTATTATATGGTATCACTTATATGTGGAATCTAAAAAAAAAAAATGATACAAATGAACTTATTTACAAAACAGAAACAGACTCACAGACATAGAAAACAAACTTGTGTTTACCAAAGGAGAGGTGGAGGGATAACAGATAGGAGGTTGGGATTAACATATACACACTACTATATATAAAATAGATAACTAATAAGGACCTACTGTAGAGCACAGGGAACTCTACTGAATATTTTATAATAACCTATATAGGAAAAGAATCTGAAAAAGAGTGGATATATGTATATGTATAACTGAATCACTTTAAACTGTACACCTGAAACTAACACAACTTTGTAAAACAACTATGTTTCAATAAAAAAAAAAAAATGAAGTCTCCATTATGGATGAAGAGTGAATGTCAAGTTCTGAAAGCTTGTTGGTAGGATACTTCCTGACTGCGTCTAGCAGCGATAGCTGTAGAATTTCACATCTGGGGTCCATCAGTCACTTCTCTCCACAAAGCAGGGGTCTACAGCCGGGGACCCTCTCCCTCCTCCTTGGCACATTCATAGTCTGGATCTCCAGCGCAAACCACTGAGCATGTTTCCCCTCATGTTCATCCTTAGTCCACATAAGGTCTCTTCTCTCCACGCACTACTTCTCTCCAGAACTCAGCTTTCTCCTGTGCAGGCTTGTCTAGCAAATGCAACGGCTCGCATATCCTATCTTGGCTTCTAAAGCGCTTTGTAACTTGCAATGTTACAAAGCGGTATGGGGCGATTTTCTTCAGCAAGAGTGGCTGAAGAGGAAGACTGAAATCCATACACAAAAACTTGAACGATGTCCATCGCGATGGGGTTTTGTATGAATCTCCTTCTGAAAGACCCAGGATGAAGAAGGAAGGACCAAGCTGTGAGTGTTCCTCTAAGAAACGCCATACTTATGGGCTGAAATCATTAACCTGGTGAAATTAACCACACAACCTTACTTCTGATCATCTTGTTGCTGTTTGAAAATATCCTTAAACAGCTGCCTTGCTTATGGGACGAAGGAAGGTACGAGTAAGAGGACAAGCAGTAGTCTCATTGCCCCTTCCTAACTTTAATGCAGGCACTTTGACTGTGACCCAGCTGTCACTGTGGTTGTCATCACTGATGAATCTCTGTCTCTTCTTTTGCTTTCAGCTCGGGGACCTGCTTCACAAGCTACAGTTCGTCATGACCTACATGGCTCCCTGGCAGATGGCTTGGGGTTCCTCATTTCACGTGTTTGCTCAGCTCTTTGCAATTCCTCGTATCCTTTCTGCTTCTGTTTTCACCTCCGAGCTGAGATTCACATTTTACCGATGCAAGCTTTTCATTGAACTCTGGCAGTAAAAGGGTTTTAAAGTCTTTAAGATTACATCTTAGTGGGGACCTGGGGAGGCACTGTGGATTCCCTTTAGGTACTTAGCCTTAAAAGAAATTTCTTAATTCGGAACTCTTCCTGTTTCTTAATGCGTATTCAGGCATGGCTTGATTTCTTTTGATTTTTCCGTTTCCAATGACCAGATCTCCGTTAAGATATCATGTCTTTTAAATGGAAAGTCACCGCTTAAATGATTTGGTTGACTTGTGCAAAATAGTGCAAACTGATTTGCTGTTATCGAACTTTGTGGATAGGATTGATATATTATTATCGATCATATAACATTATATTATAATATAGTTTGGTTATATTATACTTGAGGAATGTTAAAAAACCCAGAATTGGGCACAAACAGAATTACCCAAATATTTTTGAAGACCAAAAAAAAAAATTTATGGTTTTGTTATCATTAGCCAAGGAGCCTAATTTTATCATTTGTAGTTTTGTTTGGTTTCTTTGTCTATTTTTAAGTGTTTCCATAATGATAATTAGTTTTAATTTACTTCAAAACAACTTGACATGCTCTTTCTAAAGATCACTTTGACACAGATAGCTAAATTGTGTGTGCGTGTGTATCTGCGTGATGTGTTTGGAGAGAGGGAGAAAGAGAAAAATCAAGAATACTTTTGAAGAGAGAGAGATTAAACAGAAATATTCTTTTTTTTTCTTTTTAAATTTTTGGTCGCATTGGGTCTTCGTTGCTGCGCGCGGGCTTTCTCTAGTTGTGGCGAGCGGGAGCTACTCTTCGTTGCGGTGTGCGGGCTTCTCATCGCGGTGGCTTCTCTTGTTGTGGAGCACGGGCTCTAGGCACGCGGGCTTCAGTAGTTGTGGCACGTGGGCTCAGTAGCTGTGGCTCGCGGGCTCTAGAGCACAGGCTCAGTAGTTGTGGCGCACGGGCTTAGTTGCTCCGCGGCATGTGGGATCTTCCCGGACCAGGGCTTGAACCTGTGTGCCCTGCATTGGCAGGCGGATTCTTAACCACTGCGCCACCAGGGAGATCCCCCCAGTGAATTTATACTTTCTGAATTTGTATATCCCGAGATGTGGTTCACGGACTCCTTAGATCAGAATCCCTGGAGGAGCTTGTTTAAAAAAGTAGATTCCTGGGGTCAGCACATATATTGAAAAAAAATCACATTTCGCGGGGAGGACCCTGGAATCTCCATCTTCACAAACCTTTCTGGGATTCTCATCCACTGATGTGTGTGAAGTGCAGTTCTCCGCTGGCATCCACTGGGGGTGCTGTGAGCCGGTTTTAATGGCCAAACAGAGCTTTCTTTCCTGAAGGTTGCATAAGGCTCCTGAAGACAGTTCTTAAGGAACCCCTGGGTCTCAACTTTGGGTACAGGGATAGAAACAGACATGGGATATTCATTGTGATAATACATTCTAGATTTTTAAAAAATGCTGTCCTTCCAACTTATTTTTTTTTAATTATTAAGCATACCCAGAGCTGTCCTCACAATGCACATTGTTCCGTGTCCCTATTCTTAGACCTGCACTGATATTTGTAAAGTGTTTCACGGTTATTTGGAGGGACAGGCTCAGGAAAAATGATCACAAAAGCGTGAGCTTGCGTATCACCCCTTTCCTATAACGTTTTCTAGAATGCCAGTCATTTTAGGTTTTCTAAACGGAATCCCTTAAAACAGAGCGAGATGAAAGAGTGAGGGGATTTTTATTTATTTCTGGTGTGTGTCTCGGGTATCCTGTCTAGAATTTAAAGTCTGTTTATTAGATGAAAATGATGAGATGGGTGTAAATTTGCAGTTGAGGAGTTGCACTAAGAACTTAAGACTTGAAGTGGTGATTCCCAATTTTATTCTAACTTTGGTCTCACATAGATCTGTAGCATTTCTCGTGGCCCCTTATGCCTTGTTGGATGAGTCCGGTAATACTAATTACTCCTGTAGTTCCGTAGCCAAATTAAAACTGTTCTGGAAGCTGTAACTTTCAATTACCTGACCTTTATGTGTGTCGAGGGGTCACACACAAGCACATGGCATCTGGCGCTTAATATCTCCTCTAAGGATAAAGGCAGCACTGGGGTCCATCTCAGACCGAACACAGCGGGCGTTAAATCTAAGCACTTTCGCGATGAATGGACTGGTTCTCGTGAGAAATTGAACACATCTGAGATGCAGATTTTATTGGGCATTTAGTTTTAGAATACAGTCGATCCCAGTGCTTTGTGCCTAAAACTGTTCCCGTCAGTGAAACCCACCTCCTGCCTCTGCTAAGTTATAGACCCTTCGAGGTGGCCGTGGAGCCTGACCACTACAGTTGTGTGATGGCTTCCAGGGTTTCCAGCGCCCCTACCCCATCACCCAGAGACACTTCCCCATCCTGGATCAGTTGTGAAGGTAGCTATTTGCTATGTGGAGCCCGACATCATACCGTGCAGAATGTAATGAGCTCGTTTATGAAACCAGATATAGGGGCTTCCCTGGTGGCGCAGTGGTTGAGAGTCCACCTGCCGATGCAGGGGACACGGGTTCGTGCCCCGGTCCGGGAGGATCCCGCATGCCGTGGAGCGGCTGGGCCCGTGAGCCATGGCCGCTGAGCCTGCGCTCCGCAGCCGGAGAGGCCACAACACTGAAAGGCCTGTGTACCACAAAAAAAAAAAAAAAGAAACCAGATATATATGCCATCAAGACAAGGCCATCAGGTTCCTAAATGCCAGCCCTGGATCTTGACTAATTTTGAAATGTTAATGAGTTTATCACTATTAAGAAGCTGTGGGTTCCATCCTGGCTTTGAGAAGGGGCTAATTTGCTCCATTTTGGAATTGAATTAACTTTCAGACCAGCGGGGCCCTGATTATTAAATTGCTTTTTCCAGTCCTAGCATGTTCTCTCCCTCGGTAGCCTCTGTCAGTTTCTGAGCTTGTAACCTCCAGGGAAAGATAGGCATGCTCACCCTTTTAATATGTGTAGAGACCATGCAACACCATTGTTTTCTAATAATTAGACAGACTTAGCTGTATTAGCTCTGTTAAATGTGTGTATTGGAAAGGCCGCTCTCTATTTGGTATATCCTTTCGAGCTTCCAGTTATTTTTTTTAAGTATTAACGTTGATATTTTCATTTTAAATGTTCTCAGATAAACCTGAAGCTTTTTAAGGAGTCTCCATCTAGCCCTTTGGCCCACCTCTTGGCTCTCAAAAAATAAAGAAGGCTGCATATTTCTCGGGACTGCCTTAGCCATTACAGTCACGATCTTGCGTATTTCCCCAAGAGCGCTATATTCCTTTTTCCTTTTCTGATCTCCCCTAAATAAACTAACCTTTGAGGCCATCTATTCACTTCTGCCCTACCTCTGACCTGTTAAGCTTCATTTCCTTTCCTCCCAAATTTGAACTTTATTTACAGGCTAGCAGTATTTTCCTCGTTTCTTAATTTCTGGATAACTGTTTCTGGCATTTAAAAAACGGATAACATAATCTTTTGGGAAACGTTTAGAACCCAAAAGAACGGCAGTGCTGGCCCACGCAGCCTCCTACCCAGCCCCAGTTCCACTTAACTTTGTCCTGGATCTTCTGCAAACCCCACAGTGCCCCCTGTCACCTTCCCCTCACCCAACACCCTCCTCAGGAATCTCCCCTGTGACCCCCGCTCTGCTTTCTCAGGTGTTTTCAGTACCTTCCTTCGATGGCATCTCCCATGAAGTTCTTTTTTTCTTCCTGTGACAAGGGGAATCGTTACATTGGTATGTTCTGTGGCAGAGGTATTTAGATCTTTCCGGCTTCCCGATGAAGAAGAAACTGTTGGGTCATGAGAGATGTCACAGTAGCTCCTTATTCTGGAGTTCTGCATTTGAACCCAGGTCAAAATAAAAGGAATCGGATTGAAATTGTAGCACAATCGAGATCTTTTTGATACCCAGACAGTTCAACACTATTAATGGAGGATGTGTTATTTCACTTCTGAAGATGTTTGGAAATAAATAGCAAATGGAAAAAAAAAATGACACAGCTACCCCTGAAGGAAAACTCTGGGCTTAAATCTATGCAAATGCACTGGGAAGTGCCTGTAGACAAGCAAGTCTCACTCCCTTCTTTGTGTTTACATGTAAGTGGGGCTGTGAGGGTCCCTATCACATAAGTAAGCCCTGCCACTGATAATATGGGAAAGCCCTTCCATGCTCTGGTAGGTAATGAAACACAGAATCTTTCTATCTATGACAGACATTTAGGCATTTCTTACTTTCTGCCAGAACCTTTTAAACATGGGCTAAAAAATAAGACCTCCATTTGTGCAGCCACGTCCCCTTCCAGGTGGGAAAATCAGCCTTGTAGGAGATCAGGTCAGACCTGCAGTAGAACCCTCCCAGCCCTCACCCTGAAGGACAAGGAACCATATGCATATGTAAAACCTGGGCTGTCTGGCCCCCCGCACTGACCTCTGCCACCTCTGGCTTTAACAAATCAAAGGCCCCGTGATTGACAGCCGGGAGAAGTTCTCCAATGATGGAGTGAGCCTGGGGAGGGACCAGCCCTTCTGGCACCTCCCCCAGATTTCCAGAGATCAATTCGTTGGGCTTAAGCCCAAAGTGAGAGCCATACTAATTTTAATATTGAACAATTACATTTCTGATCAGAGTATGTAAAACTGAGGCATGCCAAAAAGTGGGAAACCCATACAGAGTGCTAGGGAGGTGAATTAACCTACAGCATGCTGTGACTTGTGTACACATTTTTAGCTTATAAACCAGACATGAGTTGAATTGAGCCATTGGTGTTCAGTGTATAATTTTAAAAAATACATATTTGTGAATAGTGGGAAAAGATTCTTTGAGGCATAGAGATGCTATCTTCCCAAACAATGCTATTTATTTACTTTCAAAGTGTAATTTAATTTTAATTATTTATAAAGCTGCTTGATACTTTAGTAAATGTACCACAGTGTGTTTGGTTCAGCTAACGATATCTCAGTAAAAAGAAACTGTTCTTTTCAAACCTTAGATATTAAATCTTTGCCACGAGTCATGCTGAGACTGCTGGGATTTTTATGAGAATCATTTGGTTTTCAGTGAAATGAGACCTAGCAGGATATTATTGAAAGTTTTATATTTCCAAATATGTGCATAGAGAGATCACGGGTAGGCCCTTCTTTCTTTCCTTGGTGAGAAAATGGCTTTCATATAAACTAGTCAAAATCGCAAATACTATGTGGGAGAATAATGATGAACACTTCTTTTTTTCCCTTAACCCCAAATCCTCAGATTCTGCCATGCTTTTCTTTCAGGCGTTTGCCACGTCGACCTTTTCTGCTCCACTGAGCCCGTTTCTCGGGAGTGTCATTTTTATCACATCGTATGTCAGGCCGGTGAAATTCTGGGAGAAAAACTACAAGTAAGATCCTAAAATCGTTGCTGACTCGCTTTCCTAGGATTCATGTTCAGGGTGCTCCTTGACCTTTGTCTATGAAAAGTCCAGGCTTCATGCTTTGCCCTCCTGTGGGGCAGCCCTAGCAAGCTCCCTTCACCCACCCAGTTATCCACTCAGCACGGGGGCTTCCAGGCTCTGGACCTAGCCTGACCGATGGCAAATTTGCAGTCAGGTACTAGTCTAGGTTTCACCAGTTGTGAAGGAAAGTGAGATATCACCACCCACTCTCAGTAGCTGCCCTCAGAGAGGTTGTCTCAGGAGCCGTGGTCCTGTCATTGGATGAGATTACCCCTGGGGGGCAGGGCTCCCTTCTGGGGACCTTCGAAATATACATGTCATGTACAAGTGTACATAGGAGAGCATACCATTTTTTCTGAGCATCATTAAACTTGTAGAAGATGATTTGTGCACTTTGTCTTGACTGTTTAGGCCAGTCAGTCATGAATTTCCTCAAGCAAACAGTGATGGAGCGAGGGCAGTGATGTTTTCAGGAGTGGTGGGAAGGGAGGAGTGATGGGTAACTGAGTAACTTTCAAGAGTTGTTAATGATTTGTCGGGGGAGGGCCTGAGAACAGCCAGAGGAGGAGGTGGGGCGGGCCAGCCTGTCTCCAGCTGGGGTCGTCTTCCATTGCAGATCTCATCTGCCCTAATTTACTAGCCATACCTGGGCTATTGTGTCCAAGCCGTAATCCATCTTCTGTAGCGTGTCTACCTTTTCTGCTGCTCTGCCACTTTACAATGCGCCCTTCACGTCTCACAGAGGCCAACGTTAAGTTAGGAGATCTGTGTGGTTAGATGGTTTATGTGCACGGAAGATGCACGTCCTTCTGGGGCAGGTGGTAGGGCGTCGTGATGAAAACACAGCCTGGGCCGCCAGCCTGCCTGGGCTCACACCTCGCCTCCACCCTCGATACTGGTGACCTCAAGGCCTCTCTCCTCTTCTGTAAAATGGGGGCAAAGGAATAAGGCCTACTTCACAGCCTTGTGGGGAGAATACGAGTTAATAGCCCTAAAGAACCTAGAACAAAGTAAGCATCATGCCGGCCTGCGCTGGTGGGATTCTTCTCTGACTGCTCTGCACGGAAACCCTGTCCCCACCTGACCCACGCTAACAGGTATCCCATCCCCAGGACCTCACATTTACGGGTCCTGGGGAAATCCAACCAAACCGGAGCACCCCAAGGTAAGCCAGTGCTGGGAGACCACCAGGAGGTGGGAAAGGCCCCTTGTGTGTCCCACAGATTCCTCATCTTTTAAGAGAGGTGGGCTTTTTGCTGTACGAGTGAAGCCGTCTTGAAATATGCACGTAAACAAGAGTCCTCTTTGGCATTTGTCTAAAGAGATGCCGTGCGTATTTACAGAGTCAGAAGGAAAAGAAAACCACCAGCGCTGGCTTGTCTTTATGCTTTTTAAGGAGAAAACAATTTGGGGGAACCTTTGTGGAGCTCTTAAAAATCGCACTTCTGGAAAGTGCAAACGCTTGTGAATAAGAAGTGTGGCAATCTTGCGTACTTTTAACTATGCAAGAAAGTGCAAGATATTTTAAACGTGATATGTAACACAAAAGATTTCTTTTTGTCTCCTATTCTCAGATAAGTTAGGAACCAGTTTTTTTGGCGGGCGGGGCGGGGGGGGGGGGAAGTTGATAAGCAAAACACATCCCCTTTGAGCTGGAGGGGGTGTTAAGCTTCCCCAGTAGAAAGGGGAATGGAGAAATCTTTGTGAGATGCTTTTACTGAGGGGAGACATCCTAACGCCTGTGCAACGCAAGTTTGGTATTTTCTTATTTAGCCTCCTCCCTGCCAGGATTCAGCTACCTGCTCAGCACCGTACACCGAGGTCTGAATTGTCGGTTTACGTGGGTTACTTATAAGTCTGGGCTACTGGAGTGTTTCCTTACTCAGTCTCACAAAGAATTGATGATATTGTGATCCATTCTTTCCCCCAGTGTAGCACTCCGTTGCATGTCGGGGCTTTGGTCAGCTGTGCTAGGATGAGAAGGGGACAGCAGAGTCTGTGGCAACGCATAAGGACATCCTGCCTTTCCTAGGTCTCTCTGAAGGAGCCAAGGTGGGGAAAATGTTCAGTCCCACTGAGGGGTGGGGAGAGATGCTGATGCCGAACGCAGCCAGCTGAAAGTCTCTTGTCAACTTGTGTTTAAGCCTCAGAATACAGAGCCCTGTGATCGTCTGCTTAAACGATCAGTGATGGGGCTTCCCTGGCGGCGCAGTGGTTGAGAGCCCGCCTGCCGATGTAGGGGACACGGGTTCGTGCCCCGGTCCGGGAAGATCCCACGTGCCGCGGAGCGGCTGGGACCATAAGCCATGGCCGCTGAGCCTGCGTGTCTGGAGCCTGTGCTCCGCAACGGGAGAGGCCACAACAGTGAGAGGCCCGCGTACCACACACACACACAAAAAAATCAGTGATGGAATTCAGGACAGTAAGAGTGGTGGGTACCAGGAAAAGAAATGGCAGGAAATCTCATCTGGATCCCTGCAAGCCCTCTGGAAAGCCCATTCTCTGTATCTGAAACTGTTGGTTTTTATTTCAAACACTAATGACTTTTCCTGTTCTTATTTGTGAGTGTCTCTGTACCTGCTCCTACCATTTCTTTTCAGTCCGATACAGAGAAGCAGTTGTTAGGGTAATTGATTGTTTACTCGCCGTCCCGCCACTGACTGAGAGATATTCTCCCCTCTCACGACAGTGACCACCCATCTGCCAGTGGGTACCATGGTCGCCAGCCCCACCCTGGGGGTGTGATGAGGGGGCACTTGCTGTCCCCTCTCCTGGCCGCCTCTTCCTTTCCACCCCTGCTCCTTCACTTTCCAGTCCTTTGATTTTTCTTCCAAACCTCCTAAAGCTGCCTTTGGTTTTTGCAAGTCTCCAGCGAGCCCTGTACCGTAACGGAACCGTTTTCATACTCTATGGAACTGATAAGTAAATCACCAGCTACCTGGTGACTCTGGCCCGTCTGTTTTCCCCAGCCTGGGCTGTCTTGAAATCCGCAGACTTTTTGTTCTCCAATGCTACTCCTCACTGGCGGCTGGTGACAAACGTATCCTCTGTCCACCTAACTAACCTGCTCTCTGGTTGATTCCCCAGACACAGCACCAGGTCCCACTGTCTCAGAAGCCCGCGGTGGGACACTGCTGCCTGGGCGACAAGGAGACGTACCTCAGAGCCCAGCACTGATGTAAATGCTCTGTATCCACCTTGTCCAATATGGGAGCCCTCCCAGCACTTGGAACAGGGCTAGTGTGGCTGAGGTTTTAATTCTATTGAATTTTAATTCACTTACATTTAAGTAGCCGCATGTGACTCGAGGCTATCATATAGGACAGCACAAATATAGACCCACCTCACCTGAGTCCTAATCTCCCACAGTACTATTTCATACATTGCATATTGTGGATTTTTCATTCCCAGCCCGCCCTCGGCTGTGCCCTTCTCACCGTGTGCCCTTCCCTCCCCCAATCCCTCCACTTCCACCCACACACACACAGACTCACAAAGAGGGGTATCATATTCCACCTCCTGATGGATGAATGGAAGGTTCAGGAAGGACTTGTTGGATGAGAGGTACTGTAGTGGTCACCTTTGGAAAATAAATTTGCTCTGTGACCATCAGTAAATTGTACCAAGGATTGGTGTGGACTGACTCTACCTCCAAGCCTGGACTTGTTTTTATTCATCTTTGTGTCCCTACGGGGTCACGCACACAGAAAATATTCTGTAACTATTTCTTAAATGAATTAAATCCAACAATATTATGTAAAAGGGAAAGGAAATCGTAATCTGGATTTCATTCCCTACCATCAGGCTGTGCATTATTAAACTGTTCTTAACTAAGAAGGTCTTTAAAATTGGTCTTGATGCGTTCTGCCTGGCGTGTCCATTTAATTTATAGGCAGCAATAGCAAATGCATTGTAATAATAGTGCCTGGTGTTTATAAATCCCCTTATGTCAGAGTATTTTTTTAACATCTTTATTGGAGTATAATTGCTTTACATGGCTGTGTTAGCTTCTGCTGTATAACAAACTGAATCAGCTATACGTATACCTCTATCCCCATATCCCCTCCCTCTTGCGTCTCCCTCCCACCCTCCCTATCCCACCCCTCTAGGTGGTCACAAAGCACCGAGCTGATCTCCCTGTGCTATGCGGCTGCTTCCCACTAGCTATCTGTTTTACATTTGGTAGTGTATATATGTCCATGCCACTCTCTCAACTTCGTCACGGTTTACCCTTCCTGTCCGCCGTGTCCTCAGGTCCATTCTCTGTGTCTGCGTCTTTATTCCTGTCCTGCCCCTATGTGCTTCACAACCATTTTAGACTCCATATATATGTGTTAGCATACGGTATTTGTTTCTCTCTTTCTGACTTACTTCACTCTGTATGACAGACTCTAGGTCCATCAACCTCACTACAAATAGCTCACTTTTGTTTCTTTTTATGGCTGAGTAATACTCCATTGTATATATGTGCCACATCTTCTTTATCCATTCATCTGTCGATGGACACTTAGGTTACTTCCATGTCCTGGCTATTGTAAATAGTGCTGCAATGAACATTGTGGTACATGACTTTTTGAATTATGGTTTTCTCAGGGTATATGCCCAGTAGTGGGATTGCTGGGTCGTACGGTAGTTCTATATTTAGTTTTTAAAGGAAACTCCATACTGTTCTCCATAGTGACTGTATCAGTTTACATTCCCACCAACAGTGCAAGAGGGTTCCCTTTTCTCCACACCTTCTCCAGCATTTATTGTTTGTAGATTTTTTGATGATGGCCATTCTGACGGGTGTGAGGTGATACCTCATTGTAGTTTTGATTTGCATTTCTCTAATGATTAGTGATGTTGAGCATTCTTTCATGTGTTTGTTGGCAATCTGTATATCTTCTTTGGAGAAATGTCTATTTAGGTCTTCTGCCCATTTTTGGATTGGGTTGTTTGTTTTTCTGATATTGAGCTGCATGAGCTGCTTGTATATTTTGGAGATTAATCCTTTGTCAGTTGCTTCGTTTGCAAATATTTTCTCCCATTCTGAGGGTTGTCTTTTTGTCCTGTTTATGGTTTCCTTTGCTCTGCAAAAGCTTTTAAGTTTCAATAGGTCTCATTTGTTTATTTTTGTTTTTATTTCCATTTCTCTAGGAGGTGGGTCAAAAAAGATCTTGCTGTGATTGATGTCACAGAGTGTTCTGCCTATCTCTTCCTCTAAGAGATTTATAGTGTCTGGCCTTACATTTAGGTCTTTAATCCATTTTGAGGTTATTTTTGTGTACGGTGTTAGGGAGTGTTCTAATTTCATTCTTTTACATGTAGCTGTCCAGGTTTCCCAGCACCACTATTGAAGAGGCTGTCTTTTCTGCACTGTATATTCTTGCTTCCTTTATCAGAGATAAGGTGACCATATGTGCATGGGTTTAGCTCTGGGCTTTCTATCCTGTTCCACTGATCTATATTTCTGGTTTTGTGCCAGTACCATACAGTCTTGATTACTGTAGCTTTGTAGTATAGTCTGAAGTCTGGGAGCCTGATTCCCCCAGCTCCGTTTCTCTTTCTCAAGATTGTTTTGGCTGTTGGGGTCTTTTGTGTTTCCATACAAATTGTGAAATTTTTTGTTCTAGTTCTGTGAAAAATGCCATTGGTAGTTTGATAGGGATTGCATTGAATCTGTAGACTGCTTTGGGTAGTATAGTCATTTTCACAATGTTGATTCTTCCAATCCAAGAATATGGTATATCTCTCCATCTGTTTGTATCATCTTTAATTTCTTTCATCAGTGTCTTATAGTTTTCTGCATGCAGGTCTTTTGTCTCCTTAGGTAGGTTTATTCCTAGGTGTTTTATTCTTTTTGTTGCAATGGTAAATGGGAGTGTTTCCTTAATTTCTCTTTCAGATTTTTCGTCATAAGTGTATAGGAATGCCAGAGATCTCTGTGCATTAATTTTGTATCCTGGTACTTTACCAAATTCATTGATTAGCTCTAGTAGTTTTCTGGTAGCATCTTTAGGATTCTGTATGTATAGTATCACATCATCTGCAAACAGTGACAGCTTTACTTCTTCTTTTCTGATTTGGATTCCTTTTATTTCTTTTTCTTCTCCGATTGCTGTGGCTAAAACTTCTAAAACTATGTTGAATAATAGTGGTGAGAGTGGGCAA
Source organism: Neophocaena asiaeorientalis asiaeorientalis (assembly GCF_003031525.2). Lineage (NCBI taxonomy): Eukaryota > Metazoa > Chordata > Mammalia > Artiodactyla > Phocoenidae > Neophocaena > Neophocaena asiaeorientalis. The sequence continues at coordinate 888,557 of NW_020172473.1, read as the reverse complement.
CCTTTTCTTTTTCTTGATCTTAGTGGAAATTGTTTGTTTTTCACCATTGAGAACGATGTTGGCTGTGGGTTTGTCATACTTGGCCTTTATTATGTTGAGGTAAGTTAGCTACATTCTGAGGATTTTTATCATAAATTGGTGTTGAATTTTGTCGAAAGCTTTTTCTGCATCTATTGAGATGATCATATGGTCTTTCTCCTTCAATTTATTAGTATTTTGTATCACATTGATTGATTTGCATTTATTGAAGAATCCTAGCATCCCTCAGATAAACCCTGCTTGATCATGGTGTATGATTCTTTAATGTGCTGTTGGATTCTGTTTGCTAGTGAGGATTTTTGCATCTATGTTCATCAGTGATATTGGCCTGTAGTTTTCTTTCTTTGTGACATCCTTGTCTGGTTTTGGTATCAGGGTGATGGTGGCCTCGTTATCATTGCTATTGTTTCCTTCATTTCTTTTTCATTTATTTCTGAACTGATCTTTATGATTTCTTTCCTCCTGCTAACTTTGGGGTTTTTTTGATCTTCTTTCTCTAATTGCTTTAGGTGTAAGGTTAGGTTGTTTATGTTAGATGTTAATTGTTACTTGAGGTAGGATTGTATTGCTATAAACGTCCGTCTTAGAACTGCTTTTGCTGCCTCCCATAGGTTTTGGGTTGCCGTGTTTTCATTGTCATTTTTCTTCCTGGTTCAGTCTCAGAAGGTTGTGCTTTTCTAAGAATTTGTCTATTTCCTCCAGGTTTTCCATTTTATTGGCATATAGTTGCTTGTAGTAATGTCTCATGATCCTCTGTATTTCTGAAGTGTCAGTTATTACTTCTCCTTTTTCATTTCTAATTCTATTGATTTGAGTCTTCTCCCTTTTTTTCTTGATAAGTCCGGCTAATGGTTTATCAATTTTGTTTGTCTTCTCAAAGAACCAGCTTTTAGTTTTATTGATCTGTGCTATCGTTTCCTTCATTTCTTTTTCATTTATTTCTGATCTGATCTTTATGATTTCTTTCCTCCTGCTAACTTTGGGGTTTTTTTGATCTTCTTTCTCTAATTGCTTTAGGTGTAAGGTTAGGTTGTTTATGTTAGATGTTAATTGTTACTTGAGGTAGGATTGTATTGCTATAAACGTCCGTCTTAGAACTGCTTTTGCTGCCTCCCATAGGTTTTGGGTTGCCGTGTTTTCATTGTCATTTGTCTCTAGGTATTTTTTGATTTCCTCTTTGATTTCTTCACTAAGCTCTTGGTTATTTAGTAGTGTATTGTTTAGCCTCCATTGTGTTTGTATTTTTTAAAGATTTTTTTCCTGTAATTGATATCTAGTCTCATAGCGCTGTGGTTGGAAAAGATACTTGATACAATTTCAATTTTCTTAAATTTACCAAGGCTTCATTTGTGATCCAAGATATGATCTATCCTGGAGAATGTTCCATGAGCAATTGAGAAGAAAGTGTAATTTGCTGTCTTTGGATTACAAATGGAATTCCATTTGTAATCTCATTATTCTGCTATTGATTGCTTCTAAAGAATTTTTAATTTCATTTATTGTGTTGTTCATCATTGATTGTTTGCTCTTTAGTTCTTCTAGGTCCTTGTCAAACATTTCTTGTATTTTCTGCATTCTGTTTCCAAGATTTTGGATCATCTTTACTATCATTACTCTGAACTCTTTTTCAGGTAGACTGCCTATTTCCTCTTTTCTTAAAGTATTAGTTTCTTTTTTTTTTTTAATAAATTTATTTATTTATTTAGTTTTGGCTGCATTGGGTCTTCGTTGCTGCGCGCAGGCTTTCTCTAGTTGCAGCGAGTGGGGTCTACTCTTAGTTGCAGTGCACGGGCTTCTCATTGCAGTGGCTTCTCTTGTTGTGGAGCACGGGCTCTAGGCACATGGGCTTCAGTAGTTGTGGCTTGTGGGCTCAGCAGTTGTGGCTCATGGGCTTCAGTAGTTGCAGCGCACGGGCTCTAAAGCACAGGCTCAGTAGTTATGGCGCACGGGCTTAGTTGCTCTGTGGCATGTGGGATCTTCCCAGACCAGGGCTCAAACCCGTGTCCCCTGCATTGGCAGGCAGATTCTTAACCACTGTGCCACCAGGGAAGCCCCACCTATTTTCTCTTCATTTGTTTGTTCCTGTGGGTTTTTACCTTGCTCCTTCATCTGCCGTGTGTTTCTCAGTCTTCTCATTTTGCTTAACTTACTGTGTTTGTGGTCTCCTTTTTGCAGGCTGCAGGTTCGTAGTTCCCATTGTTTTTGGTGTCTGTTCCCAGTGGGTAAGGTTGGTTCAATGGTTTGTGTAGGCTACCTGATGGAGGGGACTTGTGCTTGTGTTCTGGTGGATGAGGCTGGATCTTGTCTTTCTGGTGGGCAGGACCACGTCCGGTGGTGTGTTTTGGGGTGTCTGTGACCTTATTATGATTTTAGGCAGCCTCTGTGCTAATGGGTGGGGTTGTATTCCTGTCTTGCTAGTTGTTTGGCATAGGGTATCAAAGCACTGTAGCTTTCTGGTCATTGAGTGGACCTGGGTCTTGGCATTGAGATGGAGATCTCTGGGAGAGCTTTTGCCGTTTGATATTACATGGGGCCAGGATGTCTCTGGTGGACCAATGTCCTGAACTCGGCTCTCCCACCTCAGAGGCTCGGGCCTGATACCAGGCCAGAGCACCAAGACCATGTCAGCCTCATGGCTCAGAGGAAAAGGGAGAAAAAAAAAAGAAAGAAAGGAAAAAAGTGAATAAAATAAAGTTATTAAAGTAAAAAATATTAAAAATTTAAAAGTAATAAATAAAAACAGAAAGAGAGAGCAACCAAACCAAAAAACAAATCCACCAATGGTAACAAGTTCTAAAAACTATACTTAAAACCCCTAAAAAAACAAAAAACAGACAATCAGAACCCTAGGAATAATGGCAAAAGCAAAGCTATAGAGACAAAATCACACAAAGAAGCATACACATACACACTCACAAAAAGAGGAAAAGGAAAAAAATATACATATATGTTAAAAGAAAAGGAAGAGAGCAACCAAATCAGTTAACAAATCTACCAGTGGTAATAAGCTCTAAATACTAAACCAAGCTAAACATAAAACCAGAAACAAATTAGATGCAGAACGCAAACCCCAAGTCTACAGTTGCTCCCAAAGTCCACCTCCTCAATTTGGGATGATTCGTTGTCTATTCAGGTGTTCCACAGTGGGGGAGGGAGGGGTACGGATGCGGGGCGGGCCTGCGGCGGCAGAGGCCGGCGTGACGTTGCAGCAGCCTGAGGCGTGCCGTGTGTTCTCCCGGGGAAGTTGTCCCTGGATCACGTGGGGACAGTTTCCTGCCTTTTGGGAGGTCTGAGGTCTTCTGCCAGCGTTCAGTAGGTGTTCTGTAGGAGCTGTTCCACATGTAGATGTAGTTTTGATGTATTTGTGGGGAGGAAGGTGATCTTCACGTCTTATTCCTCCACCAGCTTGAGGCGCCGCCTTTAGAAAGGAGGCTTTAGAAGCACATTTTGGTATGGTGATTCATCCTCCTTCTCTTTATATATAAACAATTGCTAAATAACCAAACTTTGTTATTAATGTGAAACAGATGTTTAGGCTGGAAAGTATATATTTGACTCATGGCCCTGGTTATCTTAGCCAATGTCTCACTCCTAAAGGAGTCAACTGTCTTCAGCCCTAAAGAAGGAAAAATCCCATTAACGATGATTTTGCTTTCATACATCAAAAGTCTTCTATAAAATGTTAAATACCATAGCTATGAGGAGACACACATAACAGCTACCTGAAGGGCAAATAGAGCTTCATGGTTGTTACATTTCTATTATATTCTCTGGATTGGTTTTAAGATGTTAGATTGTTCTGGGCATTATCCTTGTCAGCACGTATACAGTAAGCATGTATGTGAGGCCACTGTGCTGGGCTTTAAGATAGGAATCATTCTATGTGATTGGTCTGCAAAAAAATCAACTCTGCATTCCATGCCCTTGGTCTCAGCCTAGTCAGCAAGAAGATAATCAGTGTCACTTCATCCTCAGCTCTCCCTGAGGCAATGATGTTCCATCAGAAAGCACCAGCTTTGCGGTCATTCAGACCTTGAATAAAATCCCAGCCCGTATGCTTGGTTAGGTGTTTGACTTTAGGAAGTTATTCAGCCTGTGAGCCTCAGTTGACTCATGTGTAAAATGGGATGACTGTCTCTATGTGCCTCCCAGAAGTCATGAACACCAAATTAACCCTGTACCCATTTTGTTTTCCTTCCCTATATTTCTGTGTGCTCTCATTTCAACTTTTAATTCAGTTAAGTCTAGACATATTTTATGTATCCTTGCAACCTACCTGAAATCATTTCTGAAATGGCAGAACACAATCAACCCATGAAAGAATACATGTGTAGACCACGGAGCATCACATCCACAACCAGCGTGCTGTGAGATGCCCCATAAATACTAGTCTTCACCATCAGGTGCTGTGTTTATTTTGAGGCCTTAGCCAGTCCCAGAGCCCAGGTTCTGTTCTTTGAGCATCACAGCTGCCTTAGTGGAAAAAACAAGATCTTCAAAGTGCCACTCTTTTGTGGTTTATCAAACAGCAAAAGAGATGATCAGAATACTTCAGCCAGTCTCAGTGAGCTCTCATGGGTCTTACTGTGCTACTTCCCAGCCCCTTCCTGGGTTTGTAATATAGAAGAGAGACTAGCATGGACCCTTGGAATTACAGAATCCCCTGTGGACCGTCCACAGAAGGGAGGCCTCTTCCTACTCGGGGTGGAGCAGGACTTGTGTCTCACTGGGCAGCCCGTGTGATATTTGTCAGTCACGGCTGGGGCTCTAGTTGCTCTGAATCTGCTCCTTGTGGCATGACCCGGATACCCCAGTCACCTGGATACACCTGCTGATCCTGGAGCAACCCGCATCCTTGGGCCTCCTGTACATTCCATCCTTTACCAGTTTGAAGGCAGCTCTCCTTCCCTTCTCAGGTCTCTGCTTCAGGCTTAACAGTCCTATCTGTGTTTTGTGTGAAATGGTCTAGACCTTGAGCATCTCAGCCGTCCTCATCCAGTTGTTTCCTGGGTTGACCCTGGCTGTGCCCTCCTTAGACTGCTCCAGGTGTCACCTACTCAGCTCATGGTAGGGGGACCTGTTACTTCCTCTGAGTCCTATGTTCTGCTCTCATTTATGCCTCTTAAAATTGCAACCCTCGCAATTATTTTACTCAGGTATTGCCAAGCCAAGTCTTCATCATCCCACTCTCATGCGTGTGTGTTTTACTGAAAAGCCAAAATTTACATTTCCTCTATCAATTCTCAACTTCTTGGCTTTAACTCAACATTCCAGTCCTTAGAGGTCGATGTCACCGCTGTCCTTCATCATCTCTCCAGCCCCCTCACTTGTGCTATGTGCACATGGGCTTGCCTGTCACCATCTGGGTCTTCGTTCATGATTTGTTAATGATGATGAGCTGTATAGAGCCATAGATGCCTGACTTGGTTAAGGCAGTCAGAAAAAGGAATTCTCAACTTCACGCTTTCTTTTCTACCTTTTTCAGAATGGGGAGGATTTTGCTGGATATTCTCTTCCCAGTGAGCTGTCTGAAGCATAGTTTGTAGATCTTTGTGCAAAGCATTGAGCATCCCAAAAGGCATTCTTTTTTAAGTATAAAGCAGGAAGCTTATATGGCTTATGTGTTAATAGTAAAATGCAGCGCTGTAATTCAGATTTGCAGTTATGCTGGGAGGGATTTATATATTTCAACTCGCAATTAAGCTACCCCCCAATTTGTCTGGATATGTTTTCAAAGCACCTGGACAAATTTACCGCGGAGAGAAAGTCATGAAGCTCCCTATCAGATGTCTTAGGGCTGTTAGAGCTCTCGGATGCACACGTAGGAGTGTGTTGGGCCCTGGATATGTTACTATTAAATGTAAAGGCAGTAGGAATGATGCAGCATAACAGGAGTGACCGCCGTCTTTTTGTATTTAGTGAACACCTGCTCACCTGCTCATACATACTCATTCCCATCCTGACACCCACTTTGGAAGCAGAATTTCATTTTTCTCATTTCGCAGATCAGAAAAAGGAGACTCAGGGAAGTTCAGTAACTTGCCCAAAGTCACAGAATAAGGCAGTGGCCGATCCAAGATATTAACCAGGTCTGACCTTATTTCAAGCCCTCTCCATTGTGTCCTGAAGCCTCTCAAAATATCTCCCACAGCAAAAAATAAATAAATAAGTAAAGCCAAAAACCCATAAAACAAAAAAACCAGTGACTGTCAGTTAAAGCATTTGCTCTTGACTCAAGAGCCCGTCTGGAAGGGAAGGTGGCTGCAGGCCGGGGCCCGGGGTCCCTGTGTACCTCACTCCAGAAAGGCCTTCTCTGGGTCCCTAGAGGAGATCTGTGCAGCCTCTCTCTGTGGGGGGCAGCGCCAGGTGTGGCAGAGGTGGCCATGCGCCCTGTCACCTCCTCAGAAGCAGACGTTGGTCCCAAACCTCTCCTCCGCCCTCAGGCAGGTCCAAAGTGACCCAAGTCAAAACCAACACGACTCTCCCAAGGCCACTCTCCAGTTCGTCTGCTGAGCTGTCTCACTGATGACTAGACCACAGGAGTCTTGCAGCTCAGGGGCTTGGAGCCCCTCCGCAGGCTCGGCAGAAGGTGGTGAGGGGCCACCTGGCCAGGTGTGGACCGTCGCCGGCGAGTTTGTCTTTTGCTGATTCTGCGGGGACCTTGCGATGCTCCCGCATTCCTGAGCGTGGTGCCGAGGTGCTTCTCCCCGAGGTCCTGGTCGGTCGGGAGCTGCAGCCCCGCCTGCTTCTCTGCAGCCCCGGACCCTGAGCAGGGAGGCAGAGGGGCGGCCCCTTGGGTGTGGCCTGCTGCCTCCGGTATTTCCAGAGCGGGAACTGGGGGCCTCTCCCACTGGGAGACCCAGGAGCACCAATGACGTGAGGCACCAGGGTGCCCAGGTTCCAGACCTTGCCGGGCTGTTAAGTAACTTGATAGGCCTGTGAAATGGATCAGGAAACGCCCTCACTTCTCCTGGGGGCTGATGGTAGGTCTTAGGGAATCCTGCCCCCGGAAGGGACTCCGAGGCTGATGCATATATAAATCTGGGAGTTCTGAGCAATTTAAAAATGCCTGGGAGTCACTTTGAGGTTCCATATGTGTGTCTATTGATCCACGAGGCGTGTTTCGGGATTGACACGGTTTAGGACACGTGTGAGGAGGCAGTGCATTCCGGGACTTACAAGCACAGGCAGGGTGGGAAATCGGACCAAGTCTCGAACTTTCCAAAAGTGATAGAGGTGAAGAGAAGCCAGCAAGAAACATTCTTAGTTATGTAGCACGAAGTAGAGATACCAGGCAGACTGAAGAGCCACAGAAGCTCAGAGTTTAGTGTCAGTAAATCTCAGCCAGGTGGCTGGGGACACGTGGGCTGAGTCTGTGATGTACAGCCGGCAGCCTGCCTCACGTTTCATTCCACTCTAGTAAAACTGAGCCCTGTGTAAACATTTTCCTGGACTTCAGGCCACAGGTAAGCAAGAAACAGATGAGCAGGTGAGACCGTGGCCAAAAAGGCAAGAGAAAGGCAAGGTGTGAAACCCAGAGTTCCAGAGAGGGATTGTTTCTGCCTGGGACTTAGGGTGTGGCAGGCCTGCAGGGGAGGAGAATTGTCTTTCCCACTGGGCTTGGTAGTGTGAGATGCAAGCCTAATGCTGCTGGCAGCCTTTTTGTCCCCACGAGGTGTGAACTGGCCTGAGAACACAGCAAACGGGCAGGGCCAAGGGACGTGAAGGATGATTCCTGATGACACCACGCACCCTAGCCCCCGAGTCCAGCTGGGCTCCATTGACCTTTCAGCTGTGTGAACCAGTGAGTTCCAGATTTTGCTCAAGCCGTTTCCAGTTGGGTTTTCTGTCACTTGAAATCGAGAGACTCGTACTTAAAGCAAGTGACGGCTTTTATCGAAGGGATCCTCCCTTCATAATCCTATTCGGAGGGATGACAGCACGAAGGCAAGACCTTCAGCACGGTAATTCTGTGAGTCTACATAGTCTAGAATTCCAGAGAAGGGTGGAGGGGCAGACAGGAGCCTGAGCCTCCCTCGCTCTCTGGCTGATACACCCTGTGTCTCAATCAGTCCTTCCACCTCCCTTCTCTGCCTTGGATCTGCTCAACTGGAAACCCAGGTCTGTGTCTGAATGCTGTTATGTCTGCAACACTAAATGATGAACTTGGCCCCATCCTGCTGTTTTGCCGACGGATGAGAAAGCTCACACACACGTACCCAGGGGTAAGGGCTGGCACTTCGGGTGTGGTGATGAGCGATCGTGCAGATGTGTTCCAGAAGCATGCCGCTTTTGAGGAACTCCAGTGTGTTGAATTTCTCAGATAGCGCTGGTTTGAGCTTATTATTCATTATGCTGCAGTGCATAGTTTTACTCAGAGTCCTGTGCCATCCTGCTGAGCAGTTACAGAATCTAGAAAGTGCAGAGTAGTGAAGTTGACCGGGCGCCTGCCGGAAGAGCTGCACCTGCCCACCTGCTTCCGGCCGTCTGGTGCTGTTGACTCGACATGTCAAGGTCACCCGGGAGTCAGAGTCCGGCTGATGGGTGGTCTCAGGGAGTATCAGCCTAGCACAGCGCAAGGGCACAGCCCTTCTCAGGCCTGGCAGCTTTTTCAGTTTTTAAGGATGTGTTGGAGATGGGATTGATTGATTCTAAACAAAGGAGGGCAGAAGGCTTCAGCTTTTAAATCTGCATTGCCTCAAACCCTTTCACTGCAGGGCTCACACGTTCCTGGTGCAGGAGATTTTCTGGGCAGATGGAGGTATCTGCACAGTGAGGGTTCACTCCCCAGCACCAAGAACCCTGAGCCCTCTCGAAGGCCTTGCTGTGATCAGCCAACACGCAAAGTGCACGTTACTGGCCACGCCGTCCCCGTTGCCGACAGAGACATGGGAGGACCCATATGGGCTGTGGGGTGACCCCTCTGAGTCCTGGGGGACTAATGCATTTGAGGCTCTAGCTTAAGACTCACTCCTTACCATTGCAGTCATGGCATGGCAGGGGGCGCTCTTTAATCTTGTTACTGTCGACCGAAAACACGCACAACTGAAAAGTTGAGAATTATGTTTTATTCCGAGGACTTTCTGAGGACTTCTGCGTTTCTTGCTAATGCACCCTTAGAAGATATTAGTGTTGGGACAGGATCATTTTGGCCTCATTCCCTTACCACCCCTACACCTAGGAAGTATATACTATATTATAAAAGAATATTTTGCCAGAAAAATTAATGTAGGAAGCTTTCAGTATTAGTGATATCACCTGTCACTATAGGTCATACGATCCTTTTTGAAGGTTCTTGGTATTTGGTTTTATTGTTCCTTTTTTTGCCTTCTCCTCAGGGTTCATTCCCCAAGGGGCCCTACTGTCCTTCCATGCAGTGCCCCTAGCCCAGAGCCCTGAAGTCAGCCTCTCAGATGGCTCCAAAGAGGTAAGGGGGGAGCCAGGATATAGAGGAGTTTTTGCAAGAAAAACCAGGTAGTCGGAACATCAAAGGGTTACTGTTAATTAAAGCAAACCAGACATCTCAAGTGAAGGAATAGAGCGCTTTTCTCTATATGGGCAGATGCAGGAGTCTGGGCTCATTGAGATCGTTCCTTTGATCTGCACCTTAACTATCTAGGGCCAGTGTCATGTTCTTTCCCATCCTGAGTCTCCTCAGGGTGCACGTTTGGGGGTGGCTGCAGTGGCTGAGAGCTTGGTGGTGGGCATCCTGTTTGCTTCCATCCTGAGTTCCCTCAGGGCGCACCGTCTGGGCGGCTGTAGTGTGATGGCTTGATGGCTGCCACATCCTTTGTCTACTGATATGGCAGGTGCCATTTTTCATTCACAAAACCCTGAGCGTATTTCCAAGGCTGGCTTCAGTCCCTCACTATTGAAAGCCAAGACCTGACCCAGACTTTGCATGTGGTTGCTGTTTCGGGCTTCATGATACTATTGGCTGATGAATGAAATTAATGCATTATGTGAACATAGGAAGCCGTGCTCTTTTTTCCTTGCCGCTTTGGAAACATTCTGCTATCATCACTCCATAGGGTTTAGAATGCTCTTTCGTGTCTGGATTACTGAGTTTGCCTCTCTCTGTAAAGGCAATTAAGTAGACAGATGCTCCCCATCAAGCCTGTTTAAATGAAAAATGACCAATAATGGAAAAATAATCGCATACATGAGAATTAGAAAAAATATTACCCAATAAGAATAACGGCAATTTAATATATTATATTCCTTTTCTGATTTGTAATGTCTTACTAAGTTACATTTTAAAAAATTATTTGTTTTGGAGGTTGTGTGGTTGGAGGTTAATTTCCTAGAGACAGGGAAGGCTTTGGAGAGAGGTGTACTTTGAGGTTTGAGAGAAAGTTCTTAGTGGATTTTAAAGAAAATTGCATAGAAAATGAAAATTTAAAAACGATTAATTTTAAGAGCCGTCCAAACATAATAGAACGCTAGCTTTCTAGCTAAAGTTATCATGGGCAAAGGAGAGCCACTTGGGAAGCCTTCCGAGGAGGTTTTCTTGTCATTGTCACACTGTCTGCGGGAAAAGCCGGGGCAGGTGGCAGACACTTGGAGGAGGTGAATGAACTCATTTTCTGTTGACTCTGGTCCCTGTGCTCCCAGAGCCAAGACTCAACACAATTTTAATATTTAAAATTAAATTTGAAAAACACTGTTAGAATAAAAAAAATACGATTTCTTTTTCCCCATAAAAAGTACTGTTGTGGTGATATCAAAACTCTTTTCTGTTCATCCATTGTCAATCATGATGACCCTGGGTAACAGGCCTGTTACAAGGTTAAAGTGACATCTTAGTTTTTTTAATTTTGTAGTAGACTGCCATAGAAAGGACTCTGTATTTTAATTTCCTACCAAAAGTGCTATGTTTTAGTTGCGATTTTATGCACTCAGAAAACTGAGGATCAGAAGGATTATGTGATTCTCTCCTTTACATCCCTCAATAATTTAATAAGTCATAAAGCAAGTGAGAAACAGAAGTCAGATTTATCAACGTAAAGTTGCAGTCTTATTCTTGGGGTTCCCCTGCCTTATTGTTTGTGTATTGTTTCCAGGCCGAATTATTTTGCATAGGGTACACCATCATTAAAAATGCAAACATGAGGGCTTCCCTGGTGGCGTAGTGGTTGAGAGTCTACCTGCCGATGCAGGGGACACGGGTTCGTGCCCCGGTCCTCGAGGATCCCACATGCCGCGGGGCGGCTGGGCCCGTGAGCCATGGCTACTGAGCCTGCACGTCCGGAGCCTGTGCTCCGCAACGGGAGAGGCCACAGCAGTGAGAGGCCCGAGTACCGCAAAAAAAGAAAAAAAAAAAAAAAATGCAAACATGAGATGTCAAACCTGCATAAATACCTTTATTTATAATTTTAGTCAGTGTAACTGATTTGACCAGGTGCCACATGGTGATGGTAGAATTAGGAGTATCCTTTTAGTTGAACTTCATTTTGTAACAGATCTGAAGACTGAGTGCGGGTGAGGTACAATGTTATACTTTAGGAGTGAATAAAATAGCAAAGGAAAAGTGAAGTCCATCTCAGCGGAAAACAGAGCTGTTGTGATTTTAATAAGTGCCACATCCCTTGAGGACCAAACAGCACCGTGTCTTAACGGGCTTCATGTTCGGAGAACGTGTCTTCTCGAGTTGTGTCTCTCCTGACACAAGTGGCTGTGAAAACGGAAGGATCTAGATGTAACTCACCAGGGCTGCGCATGTCACTGCAAAATCCTGCAGTCCCGTTGCCAAGGGTTGACGTTTCTTTTTGCTTTGTGCTCATCTTGATCCAAATTCTGTGCGTACCATTGGTAACTAATGAAAAAATAAATGTGTCTTCATCCCCAGGAGAAATAACACCCGGAACTCTAAATAAAACACTGTCAAACATTGGGCCTCTTTTTACCAGGAGGGCTGTAGCACCCAGAAGTCAAAACCTTGAATCAGTCATGTTAATCCTGGGGAAAAAACCAGCAACACCCTGGTCATTTAATCCTTACAAATCTGCTACAATCCTCTGCATCTCCATCTTTTCAGTTCCCCATCTGGCTGACTCTTTGCCCAACCACATGCAGCTAGATTTTTTTATTACTGTTTTTATTAGTTGCATTTGCAGAAAGAGAAGAAACACTTTTCACCCCCTAAATATTTATGACTTCCCAGTGAATGAATAGTTGGACTTCTTCTCCTGTATTTGGAGTGCTGGAGAGTCTTGGATTTTTCTGACTGAAATGGGAGAAGTGATCCTAATTTGTGATGCAAGCAAGTTAGGGTGAGAGATGAGAATCTCACACAAATGCATTGTAGTCACGGAATTCAGGCCTGCTATGGAGATTTTTTTAATTAAACTTTTTTTTTTAAAGCTAAGTATAGATTCACATGGAGTTGAAAGAAAGAATAAAAAGAGATCTCCCCATGTACTCTTTATCCAATTTACATGTGTTAACGTCTTGTAAAACGATCACCAGGATATTGATGTTGGTCCAGTCAAGGTACAGACCATGTCCATCCCCACAGAGACCTCTCCTGCTGCCCTTTGATAGTCACACACTCTTCCTTTCTGCCCCTCCCTCCTTCTTACCTCCTGTCAACCACGAATCGGTTCTCCAACTCTATAATTTTGTCATTGCAAGAGTTTTATATGAACGGAATCATATAGTGTTTAAACCTCGTGGGATTGGCTGTTTTCACTCACCGTAGTTCAGTGAAGATTCTTCCAGGTTGTTGTATGTCGGCAGTTTGCCCCTTTTAATTGCTAAGCAGTATCCCATAGTATGGAAACCACAGTCTGTTTAACAACTCACCCACTAAGGGACATCTGGGTTGCTTCCAGTTTTGGGCTATTATGAATAAAGCTGCTAGGGACATTTGTCTATGGGTTTTTGGGTGAACATAAGTCTTCACTTCTCTGGCATAATTGCCCAGGAATATAATTGCTGGGTCCCATGGTAGTTTTCTTAAAGAAACTGCCGAACTTTTTTCAGAGGAGTGACACCATTTTACATCCCCAGCAGCAATGCGTAAGGATCTAGTCTCTCCATATCCTTGCAAGTATATTGATGTTTTAACTATTTTATACTTTAGCCATTCTGATGGGTGTATAGTGATATCTCCCTGTGGTTTTAATCTTCATCTCCCTAATGACTTATGACATTGAACATCTTTTTCTGAGCTTATTTGCCATCAGTATGTCCTCTTCAGGGAAATGTTTGTTCACATCTTTGCTCACTTTCTAATTGGATTCTTTGTGGGTTTTTTGTTTGTTTTGTTTTGGTTTTCTTACTGCTGAGTTTTGAGGGTTTTTTATATATTCTAGATACTAGCACTTTGTTGGATATGCGGTTTGCAAATATTTTCTCTCAGTCTGTACCTGGTCTTTTCATCCTTTTAACAGAGTATTTTACAAGGCAAACGTTTTTAAAAAGACGTTCTTGTCAAATGCACATGGACAGTTCTCCAGAATAAACCATGTGTTAAGCCATAAAACAAACCTCAATAAATTTAAAAGGATTGAAATCATGCCACATATGTTCTTCAGCTACAATGGAATGAAATCGGAAATTAGCAGCAAGAGGAAATCTGGAAAGTTCCCAAAGAAGTATAAAGTAAAGCTACTTAAACAACCAATGGGTCAAAAAACAAATCACAAGAGAAAATAAAAATATTTTGTGATGAATGAAAATGAAAACATAATATATTAAAACTTACGGTATGTAGCAAAAGCAGTGCTCAGAGGGAAATTCATAGCTGTAAATGCCTAAATTAAAAAATAAGAAAAATCTCAAATCAATAAATTAGTCTTCCATGTTAAGGAACTAGAAAAAGAAGAGCAAACTAAACCAAAGCAAGCAGACAGATGGAAATAGTAAAGATTAAAATGGAGAGAAATGAAATAGATAATAGAAAATCAATAGAAATAATAAATTACACCAAAAGTTGATTCTTTGAAAAGGTTGACAAAATTGACAGGCCTTTACCAAGAATGACCAAGAAAAAAAGAGAGAAGACTCAAATTACTAAAATCACGGAAGTGGGGACATTACTAGCAACATTACATAATTGAAAGAGAATTCTATGAACTACCGTGTACCAACAAATTAGATAACCTAGCTGAACTGGAGGAATTCATAGAAACACACACCCTACCAAAACTGACTGAAAAAGAAATGGAAAATCTGAATAGACCTATAACAAGTAAAGGGAATTAATTGGTAATCAAAAAACTCCTAACAAAGAAAAGCCCAGGATGAGTTGGCTTCCCTCTGGAATTCTGTAAAATGTTTATTTTATTTATTTATTTTTTTTTTGCATTACGTGGGCCTCTCACTGTTGTGGCCTCTCCCGTTGTGGAGCACAGGCTCCAGACGCGCAGGCTCAGCGGCCATGGCTCACGGGCCCAGCCGCTCTGCGGCATGTGGGATCTTCCCGGACCAGGGCACGAACCCGTGTACCCTGCATCGGCAGGCGGACTCTCAACCACTGCACCACCAGGGAAGCCTGTAAAATGTTTAAAGAAGAATTCACATCAGTCCTTCTCAAATCTCCCAAAAAAGAGTGGAGGAAGGAATAGTTCCTAAATCATTCTGTGGGTCCAGTATTACCCTGATACCAAAGGCAGACAAAGTCATCACAAGCAAAGAAAACCTTAGACCAATATCCCTTATGAATATAAATGGAAAAATCATCAAAAAATACCAACCCAGATGAAACTTGTGTATATATTCAACTTAAAAGGTGACAGTGTCCTTCTTTAGTGTCTGGCTGCCTTCTCGATGTCCAGATTTCTCTAATGCTGCCTGCAGCATGAAGAGAACTGCTGCAGGAAGGGGGACCCCTTCCAGGGCCAGTGAGTGGGCTCTTGTCTAACAGTCAGAAATGTGTCTGAGGAGACAGACATGCTGACAAAGCAAGAGACTTTATTGGGAAGGGGCGCCTGGGCGCAGAGCAGCAGCACAAGGGAACCCAGGAGGACTGCTCTGCCACATGGCTCGCAGTCTCGGGCTTTATGGTGATGGGGTTAGTTTCCGGGTTGCCTCTGGTCCATCATCTTGATTGGCCCACATCTGGTCTGACTCGGGGTCCTTCCTTGTGACGCGCGCATCTCTCAGCCAAGATGGATACTGGCACAAAGGGTTCTGGGAGGTTGGCAGGATATATGGGCTGGTGTCTCCTCCCTCCTTTTGACCTTTCCTGAATTCTCCTGGTTGGTGGTGGCTTGTTAGTTCCGAGTTCCTTACCAGGACTTCCTGTTGTAAGAGAACTCATGCCAGTGGCTACTCTGGTGCCTGGCCAGGGCGGGCGGGTTCAGTCCATGGTCCCCCTCCCAGAACAACAGTCCATCCATCCTGGCTTTGCCGTATCAACAGGCATTCCAGCCAGTCGCACTTCCCCATCAGAAATGGGAATACTTCTCCCATAAATTGTCTGTGTGTGCTGACAAACTGGAACCTGAAGCAGTAGAATTAAGTAAATTACTGTTAAATTATTTAAGCTCCTCAGATGAGGCCACATAAGAGAGAAGGTGCTGGATTTAGACTAGGGAGGGAAAGCTTGAAGGGAGGGAACCAGCCCTGCCGTATTAACATAAGAAAGGGATGCTTTGAGTAAGTCAGTTTCTCTGGGAAGACCAATGATATTACTAGACTCTTAGCCTGTGGCGCTCAGGACAGCGTGGCCTAGCAATGAGCCTTGGCTTTGCCAGGCAGGGGCCGAGAGCACACACCGCAGACGCCCACCTGACCACACCAGCATTCTGTACTTCCCCTGAGATTGTGGAATGAGTCAGGAGCCCGCTTCTTCTCCCTGAGCAGCAGAACTGATGTTCGTGCAATAGGAGCGTGAAGGCAGAAATCCAATTACTGAGCTAATTAGCACCTTTGAGTGGTAAGCACCACATTTACAGGAGGAAAGCACTGGAGATAAGCTCAGAATACCCAGTATCGTTGACAGTTGGCCTTCTTAGTCTGGTGGCTGAGCCAGAGGCCCTGGGGCACACAGGCAGCCTAGCTTAGTTACCGCTGAGCAGAATTTAGCGCACTGCAGCCAAAGCCTTTTGCAGAGATAGCCTAACAGTTAACATAGCTTTAGAAGGTGTTTTAATTCCGTAAGGAGTTTGGTAAATGGCTTTCTTTTGGTGCAGTCCCACTTTAAAAATTGTTTATTCTGCTGCTGAAAATTCCATTTGTCCTCGGTCTTAAGGTGAAATTAAAATTCCATTTAGGGACTAACTATGCCGACATGGGATTCCAGCCTTCATTAGAAAGAATTTTGTTGTTTGCTTTATTTTCTGCCACCCCAGGCTCTTTTATTTTCAAAGCCCGTCGGAGGGGATTTGCAAGGAAACTGAAGCAGTAATAGAACATTGTGCTGGGGTTAATGGCCTTTTTGAGCTGTAACAGAATATTCCTCCTTTCCAACCCATCTGTAGAGTCTGTTTTACAAAACTCAAATAGGATCCTGCCTAGATGGTTCTCAAATATCTGAGACATAGGAGGAAATGAGAATACTTTTTTTTTTTTTCTGAAGACAAACTTTCTTATTTATTTAAAATACAGATGCATCTAAGCATCTTTTTAATCTGCTCTGATTCCCAAGAGACAAGTTCACGACTAAGCACTAAAAAGTGCTCTGTCATTTAGTTAATGGCACTCAGTATGTCAACAATCACATTGAAATGTCATCTAGAAGCAGTCTCCTTTTTTCTTAGCAGGTGTTATCAGAGAAAAACACTTCAGAAGCAGTATTATCTTTGACTCTTCATTTATTTTGTCAACAAATGGAGTGACTGCTGTGTGCCAGATGTCAGCAAAATGGTACCTCACGGTCCTTAGGGTCTGATGTAAGAGGCAGGTGTAATCAATTATCATGTGAGAAATGGAATATTGCTGAGTATTTGGGTCTATTTTTCAAATTAATAAACGCAATATTCTTTAAAAAAAAAAAAAAGAAAAGGAAATGGAATATTTCCTGCCATGTCAGTAAACAAAGGATGTCTCAGTCACCAGCAATTGATGGTGAGCTGGTGAGCCCTGAGGGAACTCAGGAAGGAAAAGAATACCTGCCATCTAGCAGCCATCAGACCGCAGCCTTTCCCTACAGTGAGCCCTGAGGAAACTCAGGATGTGAAAACACAGGATACTGGCCCGAGATAGCTGAGGTACACATCAAAGGAATGATTTCAGTGAGCCCAGGCTCTAGCATCTGCCCATACACAGAAAAGTGCTAAATTCCTTAACTTGAGATATCTGGTTTTCTTTAATTAGCAATATGACGTTCAGACGACCTGCCCTTTGTTGCAAAACTTCTATATATCCTGGCTACCCCCTCACCTCCTCGGAGCAGTCTCTGGGGTTTACTTGAGATGCTGCCTCCCCGGCTTGAATTCCTAGAAATTCCCCCCAAATAAAACATAACTTTGAACTTTTAGGTTGTGAATATATATATATTTTTAGTTGACACACACAAAGATGTGTATGATGTAGAGTGAAGGCTCCAGAGGCTGCCCACCTGGGTCCAGATCTCGGCTAGACCACTCACGAGCTCTGTGACTTTGGACATTTAATGCACGGTGCCTCAGGTTCTTGCTCTGTGAGAACAGGTATATTCACCTAAGAAGGTGGTTGTGAAGATGTAATGAGTTAATACAGGTGAAGTGCTTACATGAGTAAGTGCTACATAAATGTCAACGGTCAGCTTTAGCGGTAATATTAACTGTGACACGTGCTCCAAAGGAGAGGTATAAAAGTGCACACAACACGTGAATCTCACCCAAAGCAGGTGCCAGGAAGGCTTCCCTGAGAAGGTGATACTTAGCTGGACGGGAAAGATTAGAGGAGTCAACAAGGAAAAGTGGGTGGAGCTGGAAAGGAAGTCCTCCAAATAGAGGACACAGCAGGTGTAAAGGATGCAGGGGAGGGAGGGAGGGAGAAGGAGGTCAGGGCGTGTTGAAGGCGCGGAAAAAGAAAGCCAAGGTGGTTGGAGCACAGAAAGCAAAGGGCAGAGGGATGGCAAAGTCAGGGGCCAGACATGGTAAAGATCGGACCCTCATTATGTTCAAACTTGTATGGTTTAGCCATATGAAATTGCCATTTTTGCAGGTCATAAACAGTTGAATATCGTCAACTTCATGTGGTTGACGTCAGTTTCACATTTCATCCTTCAAAGGATGACGAGACCACCACTCAGTGTCTGAAATAAGTCAAAGCTGGTCCGGCACAGTCCCCAAGCAGAGCAGACTGTTGCACTGATAAAGGGTTTTCGGGACATCGGAAGGTCAAGGGCCGGTGAATTTTACAGACATAAGTGGGCTGATACCCTCTGCAGGGCAGTCACTTGGGGAGTGACTGTTGACCCCTGAGAGGTCTGGACTGAGTCTGTCCCTCACCAGCTGACTTTCAGAAGCAAGGGGCCACCACGGGCTGGCTGGCTTGCTTACCAAAGCTGTAAGTTGAGGTGGGTTGTCATAACTGCAAAGGTTTAAAACTGGTTCTGGTGGCCACTGGTTACCATGGCTACAGACAATCCACCTTTTCCTAAGCTTGTGAGAGCTGTTTTTATTCTTGTGGTTCAGCCTAAGAAAGGTCTGTAAGAATGGGCCCAACTCTTGAAAGCAAGTGGTGGAGACATAGACTACTAATCGTGAATTTTCTGGAATCAATTTGAAAAGAAAGATAGCTATGTGTGCACTGCTCTGACGTTCTGAAGGTGAGTGACAGTCCATTGGCAGTTCAAATGCTTGCTTTCATTTTGTGGACCGGGTGCTCAAAACTGATAAGATTGAAGGCCAATCTCCCATATCCTAAGTGCTAGTTATCTCTTCCCTCTGTGTGTTTTCTGTATTTTTCCCTCCCTTCCAACCCCTCCTTCTTCCGACAGCCTTGTCAAAGTGGAGCAAACACCCTAATACGTGAGCTCCATCTCCCCTGCATTTCCCACTCACACAGCTGATTCTGTGAGCCAACTGTCATTTGGAGGGATCTAATCAGGACCTCTTCCCCTTTTGTGGCCCCCTTCTAGTACAAGACGCATGGATAATTCCAACACAAGACTGGTGGTCCAAATTGAAAAGGATCCAGGTAAGAGGATGTCTTCCTTCTCTCTTTTTATTTATTTATTTTGTTGTGTAGGTGGATTCCTTCAATCCAAAAAGGGGAATTAAGTACTCACTATTTTTTAATCATTGTGGAGACAATGCATGCTGACGGTAAAAATAAAACTGTGCAAATAGAACTGATCAAGTATCCTGATTTGGTTTAGAAATGCATTCCTCCATTATTTAGAAATGATTAGATATCTTTTCAGTATCGAATGACCCTGTTAATACATTTTAGTTTGTGTATGCTAAACGTCGAATATAGACAATAAACCTTGGTATTAGTCTTCTGGCAAAATTTGTTTTTGAAAAATGTCAGCGTTATGATGTCCTTAAAGGCAAGCAATTCCAGGATCCAGGATCCAGAAGTCTTCAGAAACTTTGTACCACATTAAGCTATGGAAAGATTTACCTGCCAGAAAAGTACTTTTTTCTTCCGGTAATCTATTTCACTTTTAACCATCCGACCTCTTTTTTCCTCATATCAGTATGCAAATTTCAACTATTCTGTATTTTTATCCACCTCACTCTCTCTCTCCCTTGGGCCAAAAATGTTGTCTAGGAAGAATTGTGTCATGCTTATTAGCTATGTTTGAATTGCGTATACATAATTAGTTTGAAATCATAATTTGGAACTTGAAAATACCTGAAGAGACAGGTTTATTTTTTTGTTTAACTTTACGTCAGCCCAACTTTCAGGGGGCATGGGTTGGGGTATTAAGTATCTCTAATGTGGATCCGTGGGACTCTGTAACTTTGCTGGGCCATTGATATTAGGCATACGGACAGTTTCATAAGTGCATTGCACCTTTAGTTCATAATTTTGTCTCATTTTAATCTAATTATACAGATGTGTGGTCATGGTGTTCTAAGCTCTCCACTTTTAGTGGTATAAGTTCTTTTGTTTTATTCGAATGTCAAACAGTTTGAACAGTTAAGCAAAAGTTAATTCTCTCATTCAGGCCTTTCCTTTAAAAGTGCTCGAGACTCAAAGTAATCTCTGATTCGTGTCTCAGGATACATGCTGGTTCATCATAGAAAATGAATATCATGGCGGGTCAGGAAGGCTTCATCTGCATAGAAAGTTAAGCATACTGATACTTTATTAGACAACATGACCTGACTCAGTCCATAGGACAGTTCATTTATTTCCGTTGATCATGATTAGGTTATAAATGCACTAATTTCAATTCAGCTTTTAACTGGCATGAATGCCTAGCAATGATGTCCATAGTTTGATAGTGTTATTTTGTAGATTTCTTAGCGGTGGATCAGTGATCTTCCTTATGCGGATGCACTTGGGGCCACTCTGCACCTTCCTGCACCTCCATTCATGCTCTGGTTCCCAAGGGTACAGAGCAGGGAAGCTCCGTTCAGATCTCTAGGCTTTATCTCGAACTTCCCTGAACCTCTGTCTCTACTCCAATAGCTGGAAGGGGTCCTTGAGCTTTGCTTTAGGCCTTTTCTCTTTGGGGCAACTCTATGCTCCTCTGACTTTCCAGAGCCAGAATTTACTCCCCAAAGAAGAGATGCTCTTAAAATAAAAGCACTGATGGCAAACTTTCCTCCTAGCCCCTCCCAGCACTTCTAACACCCCCAAGACCACAGACCAGGAGGACTTCCCAGTTTACCCATTCTTCTCAGAAAAGGTTCTGTCCTTCGTCGTGAGAGATCTGACAGAGGAAATAAAAGGAGTCTGGGCCCAGCAAGGAGATGACAAGAAATGCACTACAAAGCCCCAGTTTCACGCCCCTGAAACACACTAGACTTCCACTGGGAAGCAGGGCAATCGGTCACTCCATCTCCTTTGCTGTATCCTTCCTCCTTCTTGGGGTCCTGACCCACCCGATTCGAATGGCTAAGGTTTAAACAAACAAGCAACAGTTGACAATACCAAGTCCTGGCCAGGATGCGGAACAGCTAGAATTCTCAGTCCCTGTGACGGGGCTGCAGAAGAGTCCAGCCACTTTGGAGAACAGCAGTGCCACTCCTAGGGGTTGACTCAAGCGCAATGAAAGCGTGTTCACATAAACTTCTCTTCATGAGTGTTGTGTGTGGCTTTACTCATCATCACCAACACTGGAAACAACCCAAAGGTCCTTGAGCTGTTGAATGGATAAGCAAACTGTAGTAGCTGCATACAGAAGAAACAGAACAGACTGCTGCTGTATACCACAGTATGGATGAAACACAAATGCATCATTCTAAGTGGTGGTTACGTGACTAGAAGCATATGTCAAGACTCATAGGATTGGATGCTAAAAAGGGTGAATTTTACTCTCTATAAGTTATTCCTCAATAAGTCTGAGTTTGATATACATATATAACTTAAAAACAATAAATTGCCTCAATATATAATAATTTATATCTATGTATATAATATATAAAATATAGGTTTGTATATATATAGATTTGTGTATAATATATAATATTACATATAGATTTGTATATAATATATAATACTAGTAATGGTTATGAATATTGTTGAATGTATGTATATATACTGTTTATTTTCTGTATATAATATATAATACTAGCAATAATTATTTATATTGTAGAATATATGTATGTATGTATATATATGTGTGTGTGTATACACACACACACACACACACACACAGTTTATTATCTGTAAATTATATCTCAGTGAAACCCTGGAGTCACTCGATGGGAATGTTCTCAGAGGCAAAACTTCTCTTAATGAAGCTGTATCATCTATGGTGTTATCTATCATTCAACAGATAGTTAGTGATTCCCTACTACATGTTAGGAATTCTGCCAGTATTGGGATACAAAAATAAGCATATTCAGTCTTCCTTCACTGTTGGGTGCATTGGAGAAATCGAATGTTAATCAAATAACCATACAAAAAAACAGAAGTCAAATTCCAACTGTGACAAGTGCTTCAAAGCAGAGGGTCACAGTCCTGACAGCCTGTAACAGGGGACTTGGCCTGGCGAGGTGGTCAGTGAAGGCTTCCCTGAGGTGGCCGTCGAGTGGAGGTCTGAAGAATCGTAGCGGTAATAAGCCAGAGAGCAATGGAAGGAAAACCCAGGCAGAAAGATCAGTGTCTGCAAAGGCCTGGGGTGGGCGGGGGCCTGTGAGTCACTCAACTGAGAGAAGTTCTGTGTTGCTGAGCATGAAGGATGAGGAAGGGGTTAGTGGGAGGTGAGGATGGAGAGTGAAGTGGGGAGCAGACCGCACGGCGCCCCTGGTGTGACCGTCCACGCTGGGTTGATCAGGGCTGTCCTAGCTTCTTCCTATGAAGGATAACTTATGGGACCCTATTACAGGCGATGTTATAAAGTCGTCTCTATCTTAAGAGCCCTGAGAAACCACTTTGAATCCTGGGCTGGGGGGTCCTGGACGGCACCTTCCCCTTTTCCGTCTGGAAAGCTTGTTCTGGCTTTGAGGTAGAGAATCGATGAGGGAGCAGGTCCCAGTGAAGATGCATAGGTGAGTCACATGACCACTGTGGTCATCTACTTGAGAAATCATGGAGCTTGGAATAGGGTAGGGGTAATGGGAATGGAGAAAAGTAGGAAGATGCAAAAAAATACTTGAAGAAAGTAAAATTGAGAGGCTTGGGTGGGAAGGAGTGGGAAGAAAGATTCCTAGGTTGTGGCCGACTGGATGGTGGTGCCGTTGGCTGAGGTGGAGAGCGGACGTGGGGACCTGACCTGGACCACTGCAGGGGGAAGCATCTGAAACATACAAGAGATAGGTCCACGAGGAAGTAGACGGGTCAAGAGCCCAGGCCAGAGATCTCAGCTGGAGGTAGGAATTTGTCAGGTGTCTCGTTTAGACAGGAACTCAATCCATTTGTGCAGATGACATTGACCAGAAAGAGTATAGCGGGAAGAAATAGGAGGGTGTCACCACCCTGACGGGCGAAGTGTCTGAAGATCTGATTCACCCCTAGTCAAGAGACAGCTCCCTGTCTCCCAGGTCAAGCACGTTGGAGTCGGACTCACTGGGCATATTATTTCTCGTCCTGTCTTCAGGGAGCGATGGCAACAACCTCAATTCCATCTTTTACGAACACTTGACAAGGGCCCTCCAGGAGTCCCTCTGTGGAGACCTCGTCCTTGGCCGATGGGGTAACTACAGCTCTGGAGATTGCTTTATATTGGCTTCAGACTACCTCAATGCTTTCGTTCACCTGATTGAAATTGGCAACGGTCTTGTCACCTTTCAACTTCGGGGACTGGAATTCCGAGGTAAGAATCTCTTTACTGTCGAGGTTGTCGGCAGTCAGTCATTTGAGTTAATTACCGTGTGAAGCTTTAATAAGAAATCACCCTTAAAAAGGAAGAATGGAACGCCTGCCCTACAGGATGAGAATTAGGGAACTTGCTACAATCACTTTGTTCCATGTATTTGGATATAACTAAACCCCAGTCATCTGAGGTAATAATAAGGTGAAACGTCTGGTGTAAACCTTCAGAGTCGCAAGTCAGGGTTTTGGTTTCATTCCTTCTGGGAAAAACTCAGAAGCAATAAGCGGGTGTGGACCACATGGAACCTGGTTCCTTGGGTTACGAGTGTCATGGTCTATTGTGGGTAAGTCATTTAGTGTCTCTTAGCTTTTTTTTTTTATCATCTGTAAAATGATAATAAGAATGGCTGCCTCATAAAGTCGTTGTGTGATTTAAATGAGATCGCGTGCGAGCAGGCACTACACGAATGCTTACTGCCCTGTGGTGACTGAGTTGGCCTGAATCTGGGAAGTGTGACTCTGGTTTTTCCATGAATCAGACGCTGCAGTTGTGTCGCGATCACGCAGGGATCAGCGTCACAGATGTACTCATGGGCCCGTCTCCTGGGTTCTTTGTTTATCCTTGATTCATACACGCCTTTCTCCAATACAGCCCTCCCTCTGTGTCAGGCAATGTTCTAATGCTGGGGATGCAATGGGCACGTGACCTTGAGTGTTACCCTCACGACGTGGAAAATGAACAAGTAGACAAATGAGCAAAGCAGTCACAGCTTGCAGAAAAGGTATAAGGAGGTGAATAAGGGTCTGTGACCGAAATCACTGCAGAGGGTGAGGAAGTGGTACATGAGATGGGATCGTCAGGGAAGGATCCTGAGGAGAACGGGAAGAAGAATGTTCTAGGCCCAGAACTGGGAACTGCTGAATATCTGAGTCAGGAGCAACTGGGGAGGAATGACCTGACCAGAGAGGGTGGGAGGCCGGGTCATGGGGGCCTCCTGGCCAGGGGGAAGGGCTGCATTTTTCTTCTGTGCACAGTGGGGAGCCATGGAGGGTTCTGACCTAGTTTGCACCTGAAGAGCTCGTTCTGGTAGCCGTGCAGAGAGGGTGCCAGAGGGGACGAAAGCAAAAAAGGGGGGGGGGACCGCTTAGGAGTGTCCTGTAGTCACCCCAGCAGGAGAAGATGCTGGAGGCACAGACATGCTAGGAGGCTCGGAGGTGGACGGGCCCACGTGTTGGGGTGAGGGAAGCCGGAGTGCTCAGGCTGCTCCCCGCTTTCTAGGTTGAGTGCCTGGTGGACAGGGGTGCGTTTACTGAAGCTGGGAAGCCTGAACGAGGAGCAACACTTTTGCATTTGAGGATGCAGCCAACAGCTCCATTTTGGGTACTTTCAAATGCGCTTGATTCATCCAAGTGAATACGTCAGGTAGCTAGTTGGGCGTAAGGGTCTAATATTCACTTGGGAGACATTTATTCAGCACTGCTAGTACTGCTAGTATGTCAAGCACTGGCTTAGGCGCTTCGAGTACAGAAGTGAAGGCCCCGCCTTAAGGAGCTTGGAGCCTCGTCGCAAGGCAGACACGCGATGGGCAATTACGGCTCAGCGAGGTGAGTGTTAAGGTGGCACTGTACATGGGATGCTTGGGGGCCAGGGAAGGGGCACTGCAATCGGACCGGAGTCTGGTCAGCTCGACAGAGGAGGGAACAGCTGGTGTGATGACAAAGAGGCACGAAGGAGCCAGATGCAGTTTCCAGGTGGTTTGGGAAGAAGGGGTCACAGAAAATGCTAGAAGGGTAAACAGGAGTCAGGTCATGGCCATCCAGAACCTCACGGTGACTAAAGGACACCTTTCACCCAAGAGCAATTGGCCATTTCTTCACTTTTAAAAAACTATTACCTGAGAGGATCCTTGTGCATCCTTAGAAATTCTAGGAATCTAATTTAGGGAGCTTATTTTGGAAGAGGTTTTTGGGCTGAGGGAGTAATGATCAGATTGTACAGAAGAGAGAGGCAATGTTTCCCTGGCATTTTGCACAAGTGCCAGAAAATGCCACGGAAGGTGGTGGAAATTAAGTGTCTCTGGTGCAGTAATGCAATAGAATTGCCTATTTTGACAGCTTCCTGTTTTTCCCGAAATTCAAAGGAAGAACTTTTAAGGTCTGCTGAGTTAAATCTGAGTTATTGTTATAGCACAAGTTCTGTGTGGCTTACAGCTTTTTTCGCAAGTTAACCCATCTTTGAATCGAAGGGGCTCAAAGTTAATTAGACTCTAGAAGTCGGCCAGCCCCTCATCACCAACAGGGGTTCTTTTTTTTTTTTGCGGTACACGGGCCTCTCACTGTTGTGGCCTCTCCCGTTGCGGAGCACAGGCTCCGGACGCGAAGGCTCAGCAGCCATGGCTCACGGGCCCAGCCGCTCCGCAGCATGTGGGATCTTCCTGGACCGGGGCACGAACCCGCGTCCCCTGCATAGGCAGGTGGACTCTCAACCACTGCGCCGCCAGGGAAGCCCAACAGGGGCTCTTTTAAAAAACATTTTTTTTATTGATGTATAGTTGATTTACAATGTTATGCTAATTTCTGCTGTACAGTAAAATGACTCAATAATACACACATATACATTCTTTTTTATATTCTTTTCCATTATGCTTTATCCCAGGAGATTGAATATAGTTCCCTCTGCTATACAGAAGGACCTTGTTGTCCATCCATTCTCTATGTAATAGTTTGCATCTACTAACCCCAAACTCCTCATCCGTCCCTCTCCCTCCCCCCTCCCCCTTGGCAATCACAAGTCTGTTCTCTATGTCTGTGAGTCTGTTTCTGTTTGATAGGTAAGTTTACTCATGCCATATTTTAGATTCCACATATAAGTGATATCGTATGCTATTTGTCTTTCTCTGTCTGACTTACTTCACTTAGTATGATAATCTCCAGGTCCATCCATGTTGCTGTAAATGACATTATTTCTTTCTTTTTATGGCTGAGTAATATTCCATTGTATATATGTACCACATCTTCTTTATCCATTCATCTGTCGATGGACATTTAGGTTGTTTCCATGTCTTGGCTGTTGTGAATAGTGCTGCTGTGGACATTGGGGTGCTTAAGTATTTTTGAATTATAGTTTTGTCCGGATACATGCCCAGGAGTGAGATTGCTGGATCATATGGTAGCTCTACTTTTAGTTTTTTAAGGAATCTCCATACAGTTTTCCATAGTGGCTGTACCAATTTATATTCCCACCAATAGAGTAGGGGTTTTTAATCTACCACAGTGAATGTTTTGGTCTCACCTCCTACGAATTGTTTTCTTTTTTGACTTAACCATTCACGTCTAGGGCTGGCTACCAGCCCTGGCCCCTTTGTGCGCTCAGCCTCCAATGGGCGGGATGAGGCATCTTCACAGCTAGGTGGTCTCCGGGCTCCAAAGGGGGGAACACAAACACTGCAAGGCCTCTTAAGGCCCAGCCTCCAGGACAGGCACCAAGTCACCCCTACCATCTTTCTTCGACCCCAGCCAATCCCAAATACAGCTCAGATTCAGGTGGTAGAAAAGGGGCCCTGTCACACTGCACGAGTCACTGGGGGCCAATCTTATAACATACCAGACTCCAGAAACGTCACTGGGTGAAATATGGAAGGAAGCTGGGGACCAACATAGATGTGTTGGGCACAAGACAGAGGCAGTGATCATGTAAAGTGATTGCCCAGGAATGACGTCTTGAGAAAAAAAGCCAGCTAGCCTGCCCCGATGCCCCTCACTCTTGTACAATACCTTTTCTTTGACCTAGTTCTGCTGGAGTTTGGAACACAGGGCTATTGAGAGGTCATATACCTTGATGAAATCTAAATTATGCTTTTGTTGCAGGAAGAAACCAGTTGACCTAAAAAGCCCATTCTGTTTTCTATCTCTTTGCAGCATCCAGTACTGTATTCCCAGGGAAGATCTTATTTTCTTCTTCCTCTTTGGGTATTTCCACAAGATATATTTTTAGGACTTCACTTTTCTTTCTGTTTTCCCATTTTCCCAAATAGCAGGCTTTATTTTGGTCAAATTTTCACCTCCTTCAGCACAACCTGGGGCAGTCAAAATACAAATGCGTTAGACCTCTCTCCTGAAGCGTACCAAAGCCACCAGTGAACAGATGAGCTGCTCGCAGCACAAGTCAACTCTGACTCAGGAAGTGAACAGTACACCCTAGAGGAAGCGTCCACACGGCCGGGGGCAAGAACGTGCATCCATCTTTCACTGAAAGGGGATGCATTTGTATCCATAGGAGTTTTTAGTTGCAAATGACAGAAATCATCTCTGGCTAACTGAAGCAGGAGAAGGGTTTATTGGAAGCTATTACACAGGGCACAGACTCGCTGAGATGGCTGGGGAAGCAGGTTGGTGGCTATCACGCGAGAGCCTGAAATCACACGGCAGCGCTGAGCCTGTGAAGGGGTTGCACGTCAGCTGGTGGAGCCAGCACTACCCTCACATCACTGACGTCATGACCCTGGATATTGGATGCTACTGCTGTTATCACTTCTGCCCCCAAAACAGGATGAATGGCCTCTGCCACCACCTCCCCTTCCAGAACCCTTTCCACGTGAGCCCTGCTTCTTTGTGTCACTAGCTCATGCGTCCACATCTGGTGTGGGTGTGTCTGACGGATAAGATGCTGAGATCGCACGCATGTGCTCTAGATGCAAAGGAGAGGAGGACAGAGAGGCTCTGACTTTTCAGTTCCTGTAGCAGGAGGTGATGACTCCCTCTCGCCGAGACTTATAACATGGGTACATTCGTTGCTGTCCTGCTAGTTGCTGTAATAGTTGAGTCCCAGATCTCAGGGGCTGACACAATAGATGTTTATTTTGCATTCACATAGAGTCCGATCAGTGAGAGGAGGTGGTGGGGTGAGGGGCTGGTACCATTCCACGCTGCCAGGGATCTTGGGCAGTAGAAGTTCTGCCTGTTCCCTAGAGCACTGCTTTCGGGGTCACCCTGGGCTTCAGTGTCAAGCTGGCAGAGAGTGGAAGATTGCGTGAAAGATTGTTATGGGCCAGTTCTGAACCTGGGATGCATCATTCGCTCTTAAATTCTGTTGTCCAGAATTGACATGACTATTGCGTTGGCCGAAAAGTTCCAAAACATCTTATGGAAAAACCCGAACGAACTTTAAGGCCAACCCAATGTAAGAGAAATGTTGTCTAGCTGAGTACCCAGGAGGAGAAGTAAAAAGGTTTGGTGAACAGTTAGCTGGTCTCCGGCACTGTGGGTAGTTCCCAAACAGAATAGGGGTTCAGATCCTGGGTAGCCCAAAAGATTGATCAGGGTTCACGGCACATCCTATTTCCACTGGATGGTACTATAGTGAATGATTGATACCAGTTCAAATCAAGAATACAAGCAAAGAAGCCACGCTCTCTTCTCCTCCTTTTGGCCTGTGCATCCCGGAATAGAAATACAATTTTTTGTTGCTGAGCGTGTAATGAAACAGGACTGTACAGCTGCTCTTGGGCTTATGAGTATCCCTCGCGTTTACCCAACCAGAGAGCCTTGAAGGAAACCATTCAAGAGTTGGCTTTAAATCTAAGTCGAGGAAACGGATAATGCACTTTAGAAGGTCCACGGTGTGAGGGGCACCAAGTTCAAGCCTTTGCAAAAGAAACGGAATCCGCTGGATTGGAAAACGCATTTAACCATAATCCGAGTAGGTGGGCACAGAAAGAAGGGCAAGTGAGAACTGATTATCTGTTCAGTCCATGTCTGTTCTCTGTTAGTCACCCAGGTGACCTAGGTGGATGGCTTATTTCTCTAAAAGAGGAGACACATGAATGAGGAGGACAGAGCTGCCATCAAGAGCAGTCAGGCAGCTTGAATACTGTCTTTAGAACCGAAGAAGAGAAGAACCAAGCATAGGAGGAAAAATAAGGGCATTGCAGGGAATCCTTTATGACATACAAAGCGCTCTCTCACCTGTGCAGGTGACCTCTACCCTCAGAACGGCCATAATCCCAACGCATCCTCCCCTTTAACTAATGGGGAAATCCAGGCTCCCGGAGATGAATTCTTATCCGAGGCTCACAGCTACTTAGTGGTAGAGTTGGGCAAACCCACACGACTCTCTTAACTTCTCTTTTTACCTGACCATTTCCTGTTTTTACATTCTTCCTTTCGGGTATTTGTTTGAAATTTGCACTGTGGTGTTCATTCAGTTTACTAAACACTAAGTAACTGGGGTATAATGCCTTCAATCACTTGTATAGCCTTGCAAAAGTTCCATATCATTTTCCCAGTTGCACAGAAAATGCCACTTTAGGTCAGTATGTTCAACTGGGCACACACGCGACTTGGCTTCTCAGAGTGTCAGTTCCTTCATCAAAGCCTCGGTGTGATTATAAGTTCTTTCCAGCTCTGACGGCCCATCAGTCCAGGAGATATAAAATGCTTCCACCATATCATGACTGGGGGAAAGTTGAACTTCTCCCTGCTGGAGTTTGTTATAATTTCCTCCCAGGGAATGGGTGTTGCTGGTAGATAGCCCAGTGCTTGGAACCACGGCTGGTGTCAAGGGGGGACGCTAAGTAGCTGCTGGCTTCCTGCTGGTGCAGGGTCACCAAAGGCAAGGTGGATATGCCTAAGCGTTAGTCCACCAGCTGAGGATCGGATCGGGCATCAGAAGCATTTCCATGACGACGAGGCGGCGTGGAGGAATTTCAGGCCAAGGGAAGAGGAGGGCTTGCTATGTGGCAGGCGATGGAATCCGAAGGGCTGGGAGGATGGAACCCACGGTGGGGCGTTAAAGAAAAGGCGTGAGCGTGGGAGGAGGATGGGGTAGAGAAGTAGTCCATCCCCAGCATGAAGAGCGCGCTTGAGATCAGCAACAATGACTTTAAAAGAAGAGCCGTTAAGATTGCTCGTAATTTTCCCTAAGCCACATCCAGCTTCATGGGTGCAGGTGTGAAGGGCAGAGGTGGAGTTAATCAAGGCTGGGGTTGAGCCAGATGAATGTCGTGAAGGCAAGGACAAGGGTGTGATAGTGATTTTGATGCCTGGCCGTGGAATGTAAGCTGAGAAAGAAGGGCGGGGAGGGTGTGAGAGAGGTGGAAATACCACCTGGGGAGAGGACTTCCTGGATCTGGGGAGGGTACCAGGATGGTTGAAGTTGAAAGCGGAAAGGAAATGGTTGCTGGAGATGACGAGGTTTGGAGCAGATACTTACAGAGGGGAAGCACTTTGGGGTAATCCGGGTCCAGGGTTACGGTCGGGTGGAAGGTGAGATCATCGGAGGGTGGACGTCAGGTCAGGATGTCGGAAGGAGCATCTCGGTGGATACTGAAGTCCCAAGAGTGATGGCAGGAGGTACGTTGCAGAGTGACAGCGAGCCAGAGCCAGCATCTCCACGGAAGGACTGGACGTAACCTAGAGGGGCTGTAGAGGATGTCAGCAAGAGAGGGTGGGGCAGGTCCAGTGTGTCCCCTGAAAGCATCAGCTGGGAGTACTCCTGGGAGGCGTGTTCAAAGCAGTCCGTCCCACTGGGGAGCACTGCAGACCCACTGGGCAACAGGAGGGGTCATCCTTCCAGCCGAGCGCCTAGAAGAGAGGGGAGTACATTCAGAAAAGCTGGGAAATATATCTTGAGCCCCAGCAGGGGCCCGGAGAAAGAATTTCAAGGGTCTGTGGCCTGGGTGCGGAGGAGGTGATGATTACGATGGGGTCAGAAAATGTAACTTCTAGAACAGTGTGGGAATTCGACTGCAGGCCTCCCTGGGCAAATGGCTTGAGCTGCAGTGAAACAATATTTTCTCATGGGACGATGAAGCGGAGTCTGTCATCTGAGGCTGCGTCACGTGCGTGGAAAGTTTCGAGGCTGCTGAAATGAAATTTATTTATGTGTGTGGATATGCCTGCAGCCTTCAATATCCCTGTTAGTATAGGACTGCTACGTTTTATCACAGTAAGATCTGTTTTCCAAAAATCATCTTAGGGGAGATCTTAGGAAATTATGTGTATTTATATACACAGACATATATATCACATATTTATTTATTGTATTACATATAATAAATATATATTTAAGAGTCATTTGATAAAGTGGGATTTTGGAACACTCAAGAAAAATGATATCAGAAATGCATTATGTTATGTGGACATTTACCTCTTCTATTATTTGTGGAACTACATTTTTCTCTGCTGATTTATTCATTTCTCACTATTTCCTCGCAATGAATGATACTGCATTTGTATATATTTTCTATGTTCCCATGTGATCAAATATTTCCAGTTTTTGTTCATATCCTAGTTCAAACAAGAAAACATAACCAATGCAGATTACTCTGTCCTTTTATTTAACACAGAGGGGCGGTGGTGAAAACGACGTTTGCTCTTAGGTGTTTGTATGTGTAGATTGTGAATCTTTGCCATCAGGACGAGATGCTGAGCATGTGGGCAGTCAGTCTGTGTTTGTTGATAACAAAACAAGTAATCACTTGACAACCAAAGCCAGTTTACTTTCAGTGTTCTCGCACAGTTTGTACATTCAGTTTTTTATTCCTACAGGCTATGAAAATTGACTAAGCCAGGTTCTAACAGGCTGTGAGACCCTCGAAGGCTGGGCCTCCTGCCTGTCTCCCCGTGCACTGACGGGCTCATGGAGGGATGCCAGGTAGAGGTTGGTTGAGGGAGGAAGGAGAGACAGTCTGAAGTTTCTTGAGCACCAGTTATGTGCCAGGTACCATAGTAAGCCCTTTGCATATATTATCAGAATATTCTTCGTAAGCAGTCTATACAGCAAGTAGGTATTATTATCTCTCTTTTAGACATGACATAATTGGGTGAATGAGGTTTAGTAAGTCGCCCAAGGCCACAGAGTCACCAGTGGTGGCGGAGGGGTAAACGCCTAGATGTGGCTGACTCCAAAGTCCATGACCTTTGTAGTAAATCCCTCTGCCTTGGAGGGAGGAGGGAGGAGGGAAGGAAGGAGAGAACGAAGGAAGGAAGAAAGGAAAGATAAATAAGGAGACAATATGGGGAAAAGAGAGCGAGTAACCATTTTTTGGTTGTTGAAATTCAAAAATAAAACTTTTACCTGAATATGCGGCGAAGTGTTAATATGGCATCGCCTCTTTTAGCAGCTCAGTTTCTTGAACTGCCAACTGCCTTAGCAAGTGTGAAAGCTGGATGGCTCCTGCAGAAGGAACGTGGAAAGCAAAGGCATAGTTAGTTATCAGGATGTATCCCCACATTACCATTGGGTCTGGAGAATATCCAAAAAAAATGAGATATATGTTCCTGTCTGTGGAAATGTTATCAGCCCTTTCATAGTTAGGCTAACACCCCATAATCGCCAGCCTGCGGGGACATTTTAAAAATATCTGGGTAACCTAATCTTATCTAAAATTAATCCAACCCAAACGCTTATCCTAACTGGCTAATCCACGTAGAGCCATAGCTCTCACTAATCTTGGAACTAGCTAGAATTCTGTCTTCTCTACGGCAACATCTAGGTCATTAGCAAGTCTTTACTTCTTTTGTCTACCCAGCTTGAGGAAGCTGTTAGGTCCCTAGGTTCCAAACTTCACCCAGGAAATAATAAGTTCTCCACTCAGAATTCCTCAAATTGTGTGACATGTTAGTAAACAAGACAAAGCCCTGCTTGTCCAGATAGCAAGTCTGGGAAAGGAGAGGGGCTTTCCTGGTGAACGTTAACAGAGTCTGCATACTTTAACTTTCAACATTCAAAAAAAAGAGTTTGTGGGAGAAAAGCCAGATAATACAACTTTGAATTAAATATTAGTCAGAAAGGGGCCAACTCAGTAAGGTTGAGTGCATTGGTTTTCTCATGGAAATGGACCA
The DNA here is from genome assembly GCF_003031525.2 of Neophocaena asiaeorientalis asiaeorientalis. Taxonomy (NCBI): domain Eukaryota; kingdom Metazoa; phylum Chordata; class Mammalia; order Artiodactyla; family Phocoenidae; genus Neophocaena; species Neophocaena asiaeorientalis. The sequence goes on along the minus strand of NW_020172473.1, from coordinate 855,365 downwards.
GGCGTGGAGGGAAGCATGTCATTCACAGGTATCATTATTATGTATATTTCAACTTTTCTTATGCTTCATACCTGCCCAGTGTAAGTCTCCCTGGGCACTGTGTGATTTTGTTTATTTCATTTTCTCCTGTGGGCTGGTAGAAAAAAGTAAATTCAGGGAACTTTTGTTTGTAATTGGTCAAGGCTCATGAGACACTGTGTGATAAGGGGAAAATACTGATTTTTAAATTCAAAAGACCAGACCCTTCTACTGGACAAGTTGCTTTTAAGACTCAGTGTCCTTATTTTTAGTAGAAAAAATTACGTCTGGATAACCAGGTTGATGTGTGCAATCAGTGAGATGCTATCAGAGAAGTCACTTTTTAAGTTGGTATGTATCCCATAAAAAGATGATGTATTGAAATAAAAATTCTCTGAGAAAAACTGTTAGACCACATTCAAAATCTATCCTGCCAAACAGGTCATGAAAGAAGTTGTATTCCTATGAACAGATCTTAAAGCAAATTGAGGGTCCTTGGGAGAGAAAATTGTTATAATAAAAAACCTCTGCTATCCCCACAAAATCAAACATGCTGTAAACTACTTTAACATACTTTTCTTCCACTGTACACTGAGCAAATACACTTCTCCTAGGTTCTCAGTGTGACACTTAAAAGACACTCGGGTCGAATGTGGCCGAAGGAATGGAAATTGGGACTGGGGAGAAATTGTCCAGTAAAAGAATAAAAAACTAAACTCATCATTGTCTCGACAGGCCAACCCTGTTCCTTGTTTTAGTTCTGCTCTGTGGCCATTTCTCCATCTTTAAGGTTAGATTAATTTAAAGGGGGTGATTATCAAATGGATGTTTAGCAACTAGCAAGTAGGAAGTGTAATGGGACAGATTTACATATAAACAGACTCTTGTTATAATAAGTATTTCTTTCCAGAAATTAAAGCTGGTGATGTCTAGCAGATACAGGGTCATCTCCCAGGGCAGGTCGCTGGGGATAGATGACCTGCATGTTCCTGTAGCCTCATGTTCTAAGATTCCGTCTCAGAGAACTAGCATGGGTTGGAGGAAGGGCTGAGAAAGCCATCTCCATGACATTGAAGCTGCAGGAGAAATTTTGGGGAAAAAATTCCACCGTGACCTTCTAGAAATGTCAATCCTTCAAAATTTTTTAAACAGCTTTCTCTGACATTATTTCATTTGGTCACAAAATGTCCCTTGATCTAACCAACTAGCAAGAAGTAACGATAGAGTTCCAGCCTGAAGAAAAATGTTCTGGAAGTCCTCGTTATGACATGTATTACGGTATTATAAGGGGCACTAAGAATGCATCTCCAACAAGCACTCGCAGGGCTAAGCCTCTCACATCTTGTGTTTCCAACATGCAACGCACGCTGGGCTGTGTGAGGTCCCAGTGTTCAGGGAAGTGGACTATTTTGTACTTAGCAATGACTATAACTGATGGCCTCCTCCTTTTGTGGCCCTGTGGCCTCAGAAGGAAATACATTTTATTTAATAATAGTCCAACACACATCCCAAAGTGTGTGTCTGTAAATCCCACCTGAAGCTTGAAAAGCATTGGCTTAACCGTATCTATGCCTACTTCTCTTCCACTCCATGAGCAGGGACTGGTTGTACTTGCAGGACAATCTAAACTGCTCTCTGTCAGCCCCTCCTGGTGACCTCATTGCTTGGCATACGGAAAACACCAGCCTGGCACGTTGGGCTGATGAAGGCCGTGGCCATTTGAAAACTCAGCTCAAATAAGTCTCTAGTACAGTTGTTTTAAACCATTATTAGTGGATAAAACTAAACATAACAATGTTGATGATATTTGGGGTTTTCTGTGGAATCCAGTTGCCAGAGTCTTTGGGACAACGCACATCAGATAAGGAGGAAAACTTTAGGGCTGGGAGGCCCAGTCTTTAAAATATGTTGTGCATTTGGGCTTTAATGTGCCTCCTCTTGCTGGAAGGTTGTAAACAAGCTGACATTCTTTGAGCGCAGCCTTGCTGCTTCAGGGGACCATTTTTAATGCATCCCTTTGAAGTCCCCGTCACATAATGGCTCCCCCTCTCCATCATTTCCTCCAACCTCTTGGTAAACAGCCTGGACCCTGGTTTCAGTCCCCAGCACTTTTCACCTGAAATGGGACTGTGGGTGGCTGATTGCCCCAACTCCACTTTACTCCCCCAAGGCTGTAGGGGAAGGTTTCTTAAGTGCAACTTTCTTCCTGTTTCCTTGGGATTTAAAAACCCCTGTGACCTACCTGTCACCTAGAGAATGAAGTTCAAATGTCTCCATAGGACTCAACTTCCCACTCCAGCCGGACTGCCCTGAGCCTCCCCTCCCCCCTTCAAGGATCCTGGCCCAGGCTTCCCAGCCAGGAGGGCACCTCCCCGACTTTTGTTTGCTAGCCCGCCCTCCGTTTCTAACATCACACAGACGTTCTCCTTTGGCTTCCCAGCTTTCCCAGGAGAACGTCACTTCTACCTCCAGCTTGGTAGACCACTGAAGCAGGCGTGCCTATGCTAACCAGCCGCGCAGAATAGCTACACTCCTGTGCTCGTCAGAGAGGACGTTGCAATTCACTGCCCCTCAATGCACAGTAACTGTCAAAACTAGCTGGAGATTGGACCTTCCCGGCGGTCCAGTGCTTAAGACTCCGTGCTTCCATTGCAGGGGGCACAGGTTCGATCCCTGGTCTGGGAACTAAGATCCCGCCGCACAGCACGGCCAAAAAATTAAAAAAAAAAAACAAAAAAACAATAAAAAACTAGGTGGAGAGAAATGGTCCATATTAAGGATTTCCTGAAAGGTGTGAAGTTGTCCCAGTCCTCCTGCATCCCCACTGTCTACCCTTGGGTGACACCAGACCTCTGGAGAACCACATACCTAAAGCTGAATTATTTTGGCCACCTATAGAAATTTTTTTAATTGTACTTTGGCCATATTAGAACAGCTCTGGAACATCGTGACTGTACCTGCCATGCAATGCCGAGAAGGATGATGGTCTCCATACTGTACAATGTTCTCTCTTAGGAAGGTCCTGGGGATGTCATCTCTCTGGTGTCTTAGCCAGAAATAGCTATGATCCTTCCAAGCAATTATATTGTTTTGGTCTTAAGGACACGAGAAACTCAAGTTATCTTTCTACAGTGCTTGCTAGAAAGCCTGAGTGAAATCAGTGGCCCACCTTTAGCAAATATATAGGACATCATAGAATGAAGTGAAGGTCTCTAGACATCCTTCTGGCTTCATTATATTTTTCCTGTCCCCATTGCCACTTAAATTTTATCATTTGCTTTTGTACTGTGTATGCCTTTTTATTATTTATTTATTTTATAAATTTATTATTTATTTATTTATTACTTTTGGCTGTGCTGGGTCTCCCTTGCTGCGCGCGGGCTTTCTCTAGTTGCGGTGATGTGGGGCTACTCTTCGTTGCGGTGCGTGGGCTTCTCATCATGGTGGCTTCTCGTTGCGGAGCACGGGCTCTAGGCGTGTGGTCTTCAGTAGTTGTGGCTCGTGGGCTCTAGAGCGCAGGCTCAGTAGTTGTGGCACACAGGCTTAGTTGCTCCGTGGCATGTGGGATCTTCCCGGACCAGGGCTCAAACCCGTGTCCCCTGCATTGGCAGGTGGATTCTTAACCACTGCTCCAGCAGGGAAGCCTCTGTGTCTGCCTTTTTGAATGGACTTCATTCCTTTTTGGAATTTAGTATGAATAAATAAGCCAGGCCTGGCCAGTCACTGGTAAGGATGCCCAACGGTTCTTAAATGGGGGAAGTTTTGCCCCTTTGGCAACAGGGAAAGGGAGGAGGAAAGGGTCAGGTAGCCAGGAGAGGGTTACCTCGCACAGCCGCAACGGCTGCACTCTGGAAATTGATGCATATCCTGTGTGCAAAGTATCTGGGATCTACTAGACACACTGTCAGTTCAATTCACAGCTTTCACGAGGCACGCTTATCTATTAGGATGAAGAGACTCCAAGATACTCTTAAAATTCATTTAAAATATTTATTTATTTATTTGACTGAGTCAGGTCTTAGTTGCAAGACACGGGATCTTTGTTGTGGCGCACAGACTCTTCGTTGTGGCATACAGGCTTCTCTCTAGTTGTGGCACACGGGCTCTCTAGTTGCGGTGCGTGGGCTGAGTTGCCCCCATGACATGTGGGATCTTACTTCCCTGACCAGGGATCGAACCCACGTCCCCTGCATTGGAAGGCAGATTCTTAACCACTGGACCACCAGGGAAGTCCCTCAAAATTCATTCTAAAAATGGTTAATATGTATAACTGATTCACTTTGTTATAAAGCAGAAACTAACACACCATTGTAAAGCAATTATACCCCAATAAAAATGTTAAAAAAGAAAGTGGTTATTGAATGCCTTCTATGTCCCACTGACTTAGGCCATGAGACCACAGCAACATGAAAGATGCCAAGAGTTCGGTTCCATGGAAACTCCAGAGACAGCCATCTGGGAAAGGTCACAGTGTAGGGGCAGCAGACCTCTGGTCTTCCCTTTGGAGGGAATGTGCTCTAAACCCAGGGAGGCTCTCTGAGAAGGATATGGGCCTGATTTGCATGCGAACAGCAAAATGAGCACCTTTGCAGACATGACTGCGTTTCATTATTTTCATATTCTTTTACAATGTGAACCCAGCTATGAATCTTTTGTTCCTAAGAAAGGCACCAAGACCTACCTGAACTGAATATTTATTAAAAACCTCAGGCAGTTACAGTGTCTCTACCAAGCCTAGCAGTCCTTCACAGCAAACCCCGTCCTCAGTGGTCCTCTTACCAGTGTAGAAATGAGCCCCTGCTTCTCACAAAGGATGGTGCTAACTTATTTCCTTCAGATGGTAGAAATCCACATTCTGCATCATCTCATGTACTCATAAATACACACACACTCCTTCCAGTTTGATGTAAAAGAAGCAAACAATACGATAAAATGATTGACCTGGATGGAGAAAAAGGAAGGAGGGAAAAAAAACCTCGAGGCATGTCATTTAAAGTTTTGCTAATCTATTTGAGGTGAAGGTCCCCCTTTATGCTTCTCCTTTGTGAGATCTATTACTTCTTTCACTGGAAGAGCGTTGCTTCCCAAATCATATTATTAGCTAGCAGTAAACCAGTGCTGTTTATTGTGCCATTGGGGTGGGATGAGACCTCCCCCACCCCTGGAGTCTAACGTCCGGGGGTCCCAGTAGGTGGCTCAGTTAGGACGCAGTGGTAGTTCGTTACTCACTCTGGGTGCCCCACAGTTCGCGATCTGAATTACTCGCTGCTTGTGTTTCACCTGTGTATTTCTGTACATCTTTCCCAGAGGGAATAAGAGTTTTATATTACAGAATGAGCAAAGAGATCCCTGAAATGTTTAAAAAAGAGTGCTTTCAGCTAAGACCCAAAGCAATGAGGTCTTGGAGAAAGATGAATGGAATCCTAAGACCTGGGGTCAGTTCTTCACTATTTCACTTTATGTTACAAGAACCTGCTTGCTCTCCCCTTCCTGATCTTGACTCCTAGTTCATAGACTGTTATCCTAAGAGTTCTGCGTGTACTTTTTTATTTGCAAGTTGCAGTTTCTCATCTATGATGTATTACGATCATCTCACGCATGGGTTCTATAGAGAGGCTTAGTTTAAGCATTGCTTTTCTTTATCTTCCTCCTGTAATGTAACAAGAGTCTGTTGCATCTGCTATGTATTTTCTCAGTAGGGTGTCTGTTGCCTGTAATACAGTGATCGGGATAAGAATTCTTTCATTTGTTCATCCAGCTAGTCCTTCGATCATTCCGCCAACCACCTTGCTATCACCTACTAAATACCAGGCATGGTGAATAATGAGATGGGATCCCAGGAAAAATGAATGGTGTGGAAGTGGGTGTAGGGACAGGTTTCATGTTTGCATTAAGTTTCAAAATACACGTAAAAGGATTCAGAGACTTGCTTTTTTGGCCAAGACGGAGTAGCCAGTATTGGAATATCCTTCCTGCCACAAACAATGATAAAGCTAGAAAAAACATATTCATCAACTGTTTTCAGATATTGGACAATAGACAGTGCAAGGCTCTGATCATTGAAAGAGGGGAAGCATACAAAGTGAGCTCCCACAATTGTCCCTGCTTTCTTCCCAGAGGCGCCTTCTTATCTGTAGCAGCAGGGAGGTAGAGCCCAAAGAGAGCACAGTGGTCTTGTTTAGCTAGGGAGGTAGAATCAGAATTTGTGGGTCAGAGTACTAGGCAGGAGTGAATTCCACAGATAAGGAGCTACAGAAATCAGTATAGGGTGATTGAATGAATATTAACCTGCTTTTGTATAGCAAGAGCCTGTATCATCAAGACCTGACAGGGAACAGTAACTGGTGAGGTGAGCTAAATAGAGATGACAGAGGCCATATCATGCTGAGAGATGTAGAAATTCCAGTTAGCCAGTGGAGAGACCTGGCTGAACATCCCAGGAATGCACCTGAGGTCCAGAAAGACCAAGCTTTAGGAGTAAAGATATTCTCACCCTAGAATAAGGGCTACTGTAGACATTTCCAAACCAAGATTAAAAGCAAGTTTCAAAAGGATCAAGCTGACAAGCTGACGTGCAAATAAATTGACTCATTAACAGAACATAACTCTCTCTAAAGGAAGAAAAAAAACAGTCCTGACTGTCAATACTATAACATCAACAATACCTAGCATGTAATAAATGTGTGTAAATATGTAAATAAGCGGAAAAAAAGTGACCCATAACCAGCAAAACAAAACAAAATAGAAACACACCCAAAGATGTTGGAGTTAACAGAAAAGAAGTTTCAAACAGATATTAATATGTTTAGGAATTCAAAGGAAAATTATCGTAATGAATGAATTAATTGAGACTGTCAATTGACAGGAAAAAAACTGAAGTTCCGGGAATGAATAAAACACAATGTCTGAAATGAAAAACTTAGAGGATAGGCTTAACAGGAGAAAAAAGGATCAATGAACTTGAAGACAAGGCAATAGAAACCATTCAAACTGATGTGCAAATAATGAAACGATTAAAGAAAATAGAGATTCAGTGATGTGTGAGACAACATCAAGCATCCTGACGTATGTGTAAGTGGAATCCCAAAAGGAGAAGCAATAAATAGGGGCAGAAAAAACTGAAGAACTATTATTCAAACACTTTAAAAATTTGATGAAAAATATCAATTCATAAATCCCAGGAGCTCAGCACACCCCAAGCAGGATAAACACAAAGAAAACCAAACCTAAGTGCACGGTCATCAAATTGCTGAAAAGTAAAGAATAATTATAAGAGCGTCTGAGATTTTTTATTGTCATTTTATGAGGACTGTGAGAAAAATTTAAAAACACATAATATACTGGGAAACAACTATGTGAGTTAATCACTAACATCTCATTAAAAAATAATGCAAGCCAGAAAATAACGCAATGATATTTTTTAAGTGCTGGAAGGAAAATAAAACTCAACCCAGAATTCTACATCTAGGAAAATGAAGGCAAAATTTAAGTTTTTACAGATAAAGAAGAGTTGACATAATCACCAGATAGCCTGCGCTGCAAGAAATATTGAGGGAAACTCTTTCAGCTGAAAGAAAATGATAGCAGATGGAAAATGGATTCTACATAAAAGAATGAAGATTGCCAGAAATGGTAAATATGTAAGCAAAGATTTTTTATCTTTGTAAGCCTTTACGGAATTGATTGTTTAAAGCAAAATAATAACAAACTATTGTGGGGTTTAAATGTTAATATACATTAAAGTAAAATGCTTGAATAACACAAAGGACATGAAGGATTAAATATACCATTGTAATAGTCCTACGTTACAGGAAGAGTAGTATGAATTTTACCCATGTGATAGGGTAAAAATGCACATTATAATTCCTAGAGAAACTGCAAAAAATAAAACAGAGTTATAGCTAACTGATTTAAAAGCTGATACATAGTAAATCACTAAAAGTTATTCAGCACGCTCCCCCCACGCCCAAATATCGGAAAGAATGCAAAGGAAAAAAAGTGGACGAATTACAAACACTGCAAGGTGGTTGATTTATACCCAGTCATATAAATAAGCACGTTAATGTAAATGGACTAATCACTGTCATTAAAAGGTGGAGATTTATCAAACTGATAAAAAAGCAAATCCTAACGATGCCCAGTGTACAAGAGATACGTTTTAAATACAAAGACGTGGATAGATTCAAAGTAGAATGATAGAAAGGGTTTTTTTAAGATTTATTTATTATCATGGGCTTCCCTGGTGGCGCAGTGGTTGAGAGTCCGCCTGCCGATGCAGGGGACACGGATTCGTGCCCCGGTCCGGGAAGATCCCACAAGCCGCGGAGCGGCTGGGCCCGTGAGCCATGGCCACTGAGCCTGCGCGTCTGGAGCCTGTGCTCCGTAACGGGAGAGGCCACAACAGTGAGAGGCCCGCGTACCGCAGAAAACAAAAAAACAAAAACAAAAAACAAACAAAAAAAAGATTTATTTATTATTTTTTAATTCAATTTTATTTATTTTTGGCTGCGTCAGCTCTTAGTTGCAGCATGCGGGATCTTTTGTTGGGGCACGCGGGCTCTTCATTGCGGAGTGCAGGCTTCTCTCTAGTTGTGGCAGGCAGGTTTTCTCTCTCTAGTTGTGGCGCGCAGGCTCCAGGGCATGTGGGCTCTAGTTGAGGTGCTCAAGGTCAGCAGTTGTGGCGCTAGCTCTTAGTTGCAGCATGCGGGATCTTTTGTTGGGGCACGCGGGCTCTTCATTGCGGAGTGCAGGCTTCTCTCTAGTTGTGGCAGGCAGGTTTTCTCTCTCTAGTTGTGGCGCGCAGGCTCCAGGGCACGTGGGCTCTAGTTGAGGTGCTCAAGGTCAGCAGTTGTGGCGAGTAGGCTTAGTTGCCCTGCGGCATGTGGGATCTCAGTTCCCCAGCCAGGGATCGAACCCGCATCCCTTGCATCGCAAGGTGAATTCTCTACCACTGGACCACCAGGGAAGTCCCAAAAGGACGGAAAGTTTTATCCCTTACAAACACTAATTATGAGAAAACTAGAATAGCTGTATTAATATCAGATTCAAGACGAGGTATATTACCAAAATACAGATATTTCATCATGACTGAAGAGTCAATTCATCAAGAAGACAAAACAGTCCTAAATACGCATACACCTAATAACAGAGCTGTAAGGAATAAAAACTGAGTAGGTGAGTTACAAAACAATTTACCCGAATGAAAATTTTAAACACAATATAAAAAAATTGATGGGGTACAACTAAAGCAATTCATAGAGAAAAACTTACTTTTTTTGTGCTTCCTTTTTCCTTCTGTCAATAACTAAGGACTCAATTATCTTGATAAAGATACAAGCCACCACCACCACAGCCAATAAAAACGACCCCAGTTGATTGGCTGTCCTTCCCATCTTCTCTCGTTTCTTTTCTTCTCTTCACCATGACTTTGGTTTAAGTGGTTTGTACTTGCGGTTATTAGCACCTGTTACCACTGTCCTGTCATCTTTAATTCGTTCCTTATCCTCTTATCCTCCTAGGGCAGCCCATCTCACTGTTGGACTCATAGTTGTTAAAATGACCTTTGTTTTATAGTAAACGCTAGAGCCTGAAGCTTTTTCCCATTGGTCATAATGATGCCCTCTGGGACTACAGAGAAGATCAAGTTCACATTTCCACCACAGCCCTTCAGATAGTTGTTGAAGACGACCATTGTCTCCCCTGAAGTCTTCTTTTATGCAAAGTCAAAGTCCCTGGATCTTTTAGTCATTCTTCAGTAACATAATTTGAGTTATTTTACAACCCTGTAGCTTTCTTGACATGTAACTAACAATCTGTATGATCTTGTTCAAATCAGTATTATTATTATTTTTTAATGGAGAAAGTGTAACTTGCCCAAATCATCTAGTTTTATTTCGTTTTATCAGTAACCCTTTATGCGTAGCATCCAAAGGAATAACACGAAGTCTGTTCTGACGCTTGCTGTCCCTTGGTTTTGGTCGCATCAAGATCACATTTAGTTTTCAAGTGTTATCCTAGTTCGGGTTCATGTTTAAAGAAGCTACCACAGTATTTGTTAAGTATGCTACTATATATTAATGAACTGTGTGCCTGGTTTTTTGAACCAAGATGGAGGACATTCCGTTTATTTCTACTAATTTTCTTTCTTTCTTTCTTTCTTTTTTTTTTTGCGGTACGTGGGCCTCTCACTGCTGTGGCCTCTCCCGTTGTGGAGCGCAGGCTCAGCGGCCATGGCTCACGGGCCCAGCCGCTCCGCGGCATGTGGGATCTTCCCGGACCGGGGCACGAACCCGCGTCCCCTGCATCGGCAGGCGGACTCCCAACCACTGCGCCACCAGGGAAGCCCTCTACTGATTTTCGATGTATTAGTTTCAGTCTGCCAAAGCCGTTTGGCGAGACGTCCTTAGATTGTAACTCTGCATTCCAGGAGGTACCAGTAATCTCACGTCATTAACATACTGTATATGTTTCCCCTCAAATCATTAACAAAAATATTAAAGACGACATGGTGTCTCATTCAGCAAAGATCATTGACACCCGTTATCCTATGTTTTTAGAACTAGCTCCTTTGGAAATACGTTTGGCTCACCCAGTGCTCACAGACATGGGAGATGAGGTGGTGCACTTGGCTGTGAAGCTCTTCCAGGACACCCCTCCTGGTAACACTTCAACATGCACCTAGCTGCTCTCAGACCTTTCCACCTGCCACTTTCTTTAGCCTCCTGTCTGCTTAGCCGTGACCTGCAGGTTTCTGGAAAGGGGAACTCAAGGATATAACCATCCTGCATTTTGGCCATTCTCATCCACGACCACCATGAGAATGTGTCTCTTCTAACACAAAAAAAAAAACAGGAGGAGATGAGAATCAGAAGGGATATGGATGAATAAAAGAATTAATGATTATGGGACTTCCCTGGCAGTCCAGTGGTTAAGACTCTGTGCTTCCAGTGCAGGGGGGCGTGGGTTGGAGCCCTGGTCCAGGAACTAAGATCCCACATGCCGCGTGGCCAAAACAAAAAAAGCAAAAGAAAAAAGCATTAATGATTGTAAGATCGGTGACTTATTTGGGGGCACTTGTTTGAACTAAGAACTACACAAATCTCCTGATTTCTAAGCTCTCTTCAGCATCTTTCCCTCAATAAGGGCAAGGGGAAAATCCATTCGAAACGAAGATTATCCTACGACCTCTTTACAACTGCCATCGTGTTTGTTACTCTGCCAGGAACCTACTGCCAGCAGAGGGAGGTGGAAGCCATCACAGAGGGCGATGAGGATGACAGAGGTTGCTGCTGCTGCAAACCAGGTCACCTGCTCCACCTGTTGTCCTGCAATGCCGCCTTTAACCTCCGCTGGCTCACCTGGGAGATCACGCGAGCGCAGTACATCCTGGAGGGCTACAGCATCATGGACAACAACGCGGCCACCATGCTGCAGGTTTTTGACCTCCGAAGGATCCTCATCCGATACTACATCAAGGTATCGCTCCGGGTCCCAGACCCTTGTCTGAGTAATGATGCTGGGCTGGCTCCAGAGGCTCCTGGAAAGCTTTGTAAAGAGCTTAGGAAGCTTCTCCACAGCTTGTGCATCAGAGGCTTAGCTAGGTTTCAGAGCCACCGGTTTCGTGAAAAAGCCTCGAGGGCTTTGGGTTGGCCTGACATGCATGCCCCAAGTCCTATCCTAAGCCTGGGCACGAAGAGGTAGTCTCTTTTCTTGCCCGGACCTTCTTCTCCACTTTTAACACCACATGAGTTGGTTGACAAATGGAAACATCCTGGAAATATGACCAGACCTCAATATTTACGAGTTATAAGGGTCAATTTAGAGGCTCTGCAAATTTTTACCTTTTAGAACCAGAGTTAATTTTTTAAGCTCGTGATAAAAATGCAAAAGTAGAGTTAAATGATCCAATCAGGATTAGCTATGACAGCCTTTTCTTACTTACTCGTACGGGGACTAGTACATTTTTTCAGTTGCTCGGTACCTACCTCTGCTCAACCTGTATTCAGCCTCAGAACATGCGCTGGTTTTGAATAAGTCTCCTAGAGGAGACTTACGTGAGACTTGACCAAGGATGCAGCATGATAATAGGGGCGAGAGTGTTTTCTGAGGGGGACGGGACGGGCGAGGGTGTCTGTGGCTGAGGGTGTCTGTGCTGGCGCCTATTCTGAGGGACTACTTTGCATGGTGAAAGCCCTGGGTGGTCCTCAGAGGGGTCCACATTTTAATGCCGTTCACAAGGAAGAAGCTCATCCACCTGAGACCCCAAACTCTCTGCCAGCTGAGGCTGAGACAAGTGGTCCAGCAGAAATAAGGAAAGAACAAAATGGAAAGGTAACACGGGCGCCTGAAATTTCAGGAATTTCCATCAACGAAAAAGGAGCATGTTTAGAAATTGGAAATAACTCCTGGGGGGAGCCCCAGCGTCTGCAGCAATAGCTGCTAAATTGTTCAGGAAGTAGAATTCAGACGATGAAAATCAGAAGGTTAAAGAACTCCTAATGATTCCACCCCAAGGTTGTTGCAGCAAGAGATGTTGGTGCGACAGAGATGTTCTATAGCAGAATATTTAAAACAGCTTGAGGAGTTCGTGCTCACCACCTTCGTGTGTGCTAGAGGGATGCAAAACTTTACATCCAGACCTCACACAAAATGATAAATGTTTGCCCAGCCTCACACAAACTGGGGAAGATTCGGGAAGTGAACCAGGAAGTTGTGATCTTTTGCTACACCACTCCATGTTTGTTCCCTTGGCCGTTATATCTGAGACCCAAGAACTTTTTCATAGAGTCAACTCTTGGGAAGTTGGGTCTATCAGCTGGTATTGACTTGGCAGTGGGCCGTGAAATGCCAGTGGCACACGCACGCAGGAAGTGTGTTCCTCTCACACGTAAAAGAAGCTCTTCTCCAAGTCCTCAGGGATCAAGGTCCCTTCCAGCTCCCAGCTCCACCATTTTTAGTGTCTCCCCCATCTTAAGGCTTAAATGGATGGAGAGAGGGACACAGAAAGTGAAGGCCAAGGGCATGCACAAGCTATTCCTTAAGAAGTTTCCTGAGGGACCTCCCTGGTGGTCCAGTGGTTAAGAGTCTGCACTCCCAATGCAGGGGGCCCCGGTTCGATCCCTGGTCAGGGAACTAGATCCCGCATGCATGCCGCAACTAAGAGCCCGCACGCAGCAATGAAAATCCTGCATGCCGCAACTAAGACCCGGCGCAGCCTAAATAAATAATAGATTTTTTCTTTTTTCTTAAAGAAAAGGAGGTTCCTGAAAGGTACCACAGTATACTGTAGCTGTGTCCCATTGGCCAGAAGAGATTGTCATATGCCAGCTTCGAGGGGGATCTAGAAAGGGTATTCTGGGCAGCCATGAACCGAGACAGAAACTGTGTGTCATGGAAAAAGGGGAGAACAAATGTTAAATGGCAACCAGCTCTCTCTGGTGCCTCCCTCCCAAAGGAGAGGGTCCCTTGAGGACCCGCTTTAGTTCTAGGTGGCAACAGGATGGGGTCATTGCAGGGGGGCTAGATCCAGGGGCCGACAGCAGCCGTGCCAGGGCTGGGAGCTTACTCCGAGGTGGCAGCTGGGGACAGCAGTCTAGATGGGCCAGATGGATGGGCCCCGGAGCCACATGTCTCCTTGGTGCCTGAAAAACAGGGCAGAACAGAAGGGGCAATTCAAGATGGCGGAGGAGAAGGACCTTGAGCTTAGCTCCTCTCGTGAAAACACCGAAAACACAAGCAAGTGCTGAACAGCCATCGATAAAAAAGACTGGAAGAACAGGACAAGGCTGTCTGTGTGCCGCCAGAGCCCTCTGCTGCTATCTCTGTTGGGCTTTCCACTCCCCACCCTTTCCTACGCATGCATGGCTGCATCCCAGCCCCCTCTTCCTGCGCTGCTCTTTCAACCTGAGCTCCCAGGGCAGCTCCCCCTCACATCCTCCCTGGGGTCTGGGCTGCCATGTGCCTCCCCGTCCTCTGAAACCTTTTCTCTTTCCTTTCTGGCAACTCGCTGCTCCCTCTGTGGGTCCCCAGACCTGAGTGTGATGACTTACCTGTGGAGGTGCCCGTAGTTTTTAGATGGACGAAGGTTCCAGGTAATGCAGAATCTGAACCATCCAGTCTGGACGGACGAGATCCCAGTGTAGGCAAGAGTCTGCAGGATCTGCTCCAGGCGTTAGTGGTGAGGATGGAGTTCAAGATTGAGCCACGTCCCTGTGAATCTGGAGCTCCCCGTAGACGGCTCTTCCATGGGCCAGACGTGTGGACAGACAGGCCTCACATGATGGGTCCAGCAGGTCGCCGAGTGGGTGAGAGGGGAGAACGAAGAGCTGAGGTGCCCCCTCTGGGTCCACCTGCTTGGCTTTTCCAGAAGCCTGGGGGTGCTCCATGCCAGGACCTGCCTTTTGATGTCTCTCACTCTCTCTTCACAGTCCTCCTCTCCTAATGTTACAGGGAATAGCTAAATCGGACTCCATGTTGGATCTGTTTCTGTTACTTTAACCTTTGCTTTCCGCTGCTTTGGTTCACTAAAAGGATCCTGTCTATACATAATGGCCCGCCTCAGGGAACCCTGCCCATCTGCCTAGATATTAAACCAAAGTGCCTTTGTTCAGGGCAACATCCGGCCCCTGTCCACCTGTGCATGGCTGCAAGAAAGAAGAAATTAACACACCCCCTGCCCGAGGCTGGCCATTCCAGGGGATATTTGCAAAACTTATGGCCTTTTTACTTTACTTCCTCACCCCCTCCCCCTCTCTGTGCTATAAAAGAAACTGGCATCCAGACCCCGATAAGATGGTTCTTTCGAGACTTTAGTCTGCCATCTTCTCAGTCTGTCAGCTTTCCGAATGAAGTCGTATTCCCTGCCTCAGCACCTCGTCTCCCGATTTATTGGCCTGTCGTGTGGCGAGCAGAGTGAGCTTGGACTCGGTAATGCTAACTCCTGGCAACATGCCTCCTGATTCCCTATACGTTTTCTAAAATGACAGTTTGCAATCTGATAAACAAACCCAGGATAACGTGTGAGTAGTGGAGGGCTGAGGGAGGCCCCCAGAATCCGCCGGGAGACAGTGGGCTTGTGGTCGGTGGTTTGTGACCCATCGGATGATTCACAGGAGCCAGGGGACAGACCTGCGGCCTCAGGATCCCCCAGCCAGCCAGATCATTACAGATTGCCACGTCCTACCCAGAAATTCCCATTCTCTGCACCTGGGGAGTGCCCCGAACACCTATATTTTGAACTAAGTTCCCTAGGTGATTTGATATGCAACTAGGCTTGGGGACTACTATAGACATTTGTGCTCAATGGAAACAGAATCAGTGCTCAGGAGAGGCTGAGATTTGGGGGCAGACAGATCTCATGGTACCTCCTGGTAATTCACATCAGCACCAGTAAGGCCTGTTCACACGAGACTTTCTGTAAACATCACGCTCAGTGCCTTCCTACCCTTCGGGGACCGGCAGCTCAGAAAGTCTACTCATCTCCCTGGTACAGTTAGTTCAAGGAAATTTCAGGAGTGCTGAGTGCCTATGATGACAGAAAAAACAGCACTTTAAGGTAAAACCAAATGAATATATGTCAGTCCACTGTATAGCACAGGGAGCTATATCTCGGTGCTCTGTGAAGACCTAGATAGGTGGGATCGGGGTGGTGGGAGGGAAGGGATATATGTGTACATACAGCTGATTCACTTCGTTGTACAGCAGAAACTAATGCAACATTGTAAAGCAATTATACTCCAATAAAAAAATTTTTGTTTCTTCTTTGGCCTAGGCTACTCAGTGAACGAAACTGCCTTTGTAGCCCTGAACTGCTACAAGTTTCAGGGGTTTGGTTTCATTCTTTTTATTCTTTTTATTGGACAGAAAGAAAAGCTTGGAATAATTCCTTTGCACAAAAGGATTTTTTAAAAAAATCTCGTAATAAACTGGGTCAGTTCTCCCCACCCTCTAGGAATATATTTGAAATCATTTCCTTTCTGACGACTGGAGGTTTTCCCTGGTGCCTCGTTCATCTCTCCTCCATTCATTAGTGATTAAAACCCTCTAGCCGTCAAGAAATCAGCTTTCTGTGAGGGCCTGCTTTCCCAGCCACCATTGTTTCTGCACAGCTCTTAGAAAGGAGATACGCTTATCACCTGCCCTGCAGGATATGGTGGAAAGTACCCGAGGATGTGGGCCTGCCTGCCAGGTCCCCCTCTTAGAATGCACTGCTGTCTGGGAGAATATGCTGATCTACGATGAAAGTGAGAGGCCAGGAGGATCCCTGCTAGAGGAGCCAGATACGGTGAATTAATTCAGAAGAGGCCCTGCTTTCAACACGGATCAGGTTCCATGCAGTCAGTTAATGTCACCATCCTGACTTAGCAGTTTGACTTAGTGTGAGATCCGTTTCCTCCTGACAGATTCTGAAGGATTTCACACCGTTCACTGACAGAATTGCTGCCTAAATAAAGGGGAAATGGGGTACGGTTTGCAGCCAGTTGGAGTGGTTCTGTTTCCTCCCAGTGAGAGGAGTTGGTACTGACTCCGAGGGAAAGCCAAGCGTTCCACTCCGAAGCCAACGCTGCAAGAATTTGCCAGAAGTAGAGGAGGGAGTTCGAGCCTCTGGGATTCAAAGTCCTTGTTAACTATTCTGATTTCATCGGCGGAGGGGTTATTTTCATTCCTCCCCTAGAAACGAGTGAAAAGGTTAACGCTCAGCTTTCCATTTTTGTTTGTTATTTCTGTCTGGTACACGTGATTAGGACATATCGAGGAAAAACTCGACCAGATGTTTGCTCGAGCCAGGTGTTTAGACAGACCGGATTTCCGTCTTGCTTTTGTAATTGTCAGCTGAGAAGCCGTGCCTTTGATCGCTGTCACGTTTCCTCTCTGACTCGTGACTTTGGACCGAGCACTTAGACCGTCTACCTCATAGAAGCTTTAAGTTACCCCGCCCGCTGGTAGAAAATAGAACACCCTCCAGAGTCTTGATTTACGTATTTGAATATTAGATGTGCACTCTGGTGACCATGGGAGATTCAGCTGTCTCCGCTTTTCTGAATCCCCTGCTCGAAACCTCTCCTGAGCTCTGCTACTGCTGCCCGCCCTGGGCCTCAAGCTTGCGGGGTGCGTAAGTCATAGATGCCAAGGATAGGGTGATAATTATGATTTTTGCACACGTCCCATGTGCCAGGCCAGGTGCTAAGCGCTTCATATGCATGATCTCATTTTAAACCTCAAAACAGTGATGAAGAGTGGCCGTGATTAGCGCCTCTGTCTTTTGCCCCTCTGCTTTCAGCTTCCCCTGGCCTCTTCCTTGTTTCCTCTTTCCTTCCCTCCTTCTCTCCCTCCCTCCCTCCCCTGAAGGGGTTTCCTAAGGCCAGCAGTGCTGCTTGGACGCAAAGCTGCAGAGGTTGGGGAAACATGTGAACTACTGAATTTTGCTTATTGTCTGCGGACTTCATGCTTCCGCCCCCCCGCTTGGGGGTCAGGTGGATGATGGAGCCTAACAGAGATTATGCCCCAAAGAAGGAAGACCACACACCACGAGCCACAGATGAGCCTTCTCCAACGTGCAGGCTGCGCTCGGTCCTAACAGCAGAGAGAGGCTGAGTCAGGCATTTGCCGTGGTTTTGCCCAAATCCAGAGACCGCTTGTGTCTGTCCGCTCAGCATTCAGACTCCTGCAGTAACCTGAAATCAGGCACCTCGGCAACCTCTGACCTCGGTGCTCTGGATTTCCCGTCCCAGCTAAAGGGAGGAAGAGAAGGGGAGCTGGGGGATGCTGCCTAGCAAAGGGCCCCTCTGCCCACTCACCGCCGTCGCCGAAGCCCTGCTCACGTTCATCCCGTGTGCATTACTTTCTGTCTTCTCGCCTGGCCAGAATGCCTTTTATAATCGGAGAAGGGTTGGATTCTACGGGAGCACGAGCCACTGCCTTCTTTGCATCAAACGCCGCCCCTGCCCCTCCCGTCACTCTCGGTTTGCATACAGGATGCAAGCTGTGTTCCCGGACCCACCTCAGCCCCGGTGGCACCAGCCACTTCCCTTTTCCAGTGATAACGCGAGTGGAGTGGGGTGGCAAGGGACTTGTCCGTAGATGCTACCGTCTGTTCCTGATGTGTCCACAGCAGACTTGGATTTTTCTTTTTCTCTGTCACGTGTTTACTTCTCCAGGCTGGATGCTAGCCTTCTTGAAGGATGAACTCATTCGAAAACTATAAGATGGCTTTCAATAAATCTGTAGCTCAGAATCATAAAGCCCGAAGGTGGCGTTTTCCCCAGTTGGATTCATAAGTGGAATGTCTGATGAAGGAGGACACATGGGTTATTTTTGAAGACATCACAGATGTCCATTGTCTGGGTACCCAGGATTATGTATACGTGTGTGTGTGTGTGCGTGTGTGTGTGTGTGTGTGTGTGTGTGTGTGTGTGTGAACAATTTTACATCATAAGTACTTTCCATAAGTACCTTGTTGCTTTAGCTCATGACACACACTTTGTCTGAGGCCCTGGAGGAGGACGTGCCCTGATCTGTCCAAGCAGCGTCAGCCCAGCCTGGCCTCCAGGAAGCCTAAAGAAACCATGATGCTTTTGTATGCATCTCTCAGAAAGGATGGCGCTGGCTGTCATTCTTTCTCACCAAGGAGATTCTGATCTGGTACTTTCTGCTAGCATTCTCCTCTTCTCACGTCCCTCTTCCCTCCACTGACTCTCAAGAGAGAACATTTTAAAACATCTCCAGTGGGTTCTGTGCATTAAATCTAGCAGGGGGCTTCCCTGGTGGCACAATGGTTAGGAGTCCGCCTGCCGATGCAGGGGACATGGGTTCGTGCCCCGGTCCGGGAGGATCCCACGTGCCGCGGAGCGGCTGGGCCCGTGAGCCATGGCCACTGAGCCTGCGCGTCCGGAGCCTGTGCTCCGCAACGGGACGGGCCACAACAGTGAGAGGCCCGCGTACCGCAAAAAAAAAAAAAAGTCTAGCAGGAAAAACAAATGATACCGCCTGTGGGGATCTCATGTCTCATACCTCCGTGATGTTGATTTACTTTATGAAATATAGTTGAAAAAGTCTTTCTGGCTTTGGAATGGCTATAAGGGCTCAAAATCTTGCTTTCTCTTGGCAGAGTATAATATACTATATGGTGACATCCCCCAAACTGTTTTCCTGGATCAAAAACGAATCCCTTCTCAAGTCCCTGCAGCCCTTTGCCAAGTGGCATTACATTGAGCGTGACCTTGCAATGTTCAACATGAACATCGATGACGACTATGTCCCGTGTCTCCAGGGGGTCACTCGAGCCAGCTACTGCAACGCGTATCTGGACTGGATTCAGTACTGTGCACGGAAGAGGCAAGAGGTAGGTAGGGGAGTGGGGCTGAAGAGTTGAGTGTAAGTTTAAAAAGCAAGGAGCCTTGTAAAGACCATCTCTCTCTTTTCTTTTTTTAAAATTTAATTTATTTTTTACACAGCAGGTTCTTATTAGTTATCCATTTTATACATATTAGTGCATACATGTTAATCCCAGTTTCCCAGTTCATCCCACCACCTCCCCCTGCCGCTTTCCCCCCTTGGTATCCATACGTTTGTTCTCTACATCTGTGTCTCAATTTCTGCCATGCAAACGGGTTCATCTGTACCATTTTTCTAGATTCCACATATATGCGTTAATATACGATATTTGTTTTTCTCTTTCTGACTTACTTCTCTGTGTATGACAGTCTCTATATTCATCCATGTCTCTACAAATGACCCAATTTCGTTCCTTTTTATGGCTGAGTAATATTCCATTGTATATATGTGCCACATCTTCTTTATCCATTCGTCTGTCAATAGGCATTTAGGTTGCTTCCATGTCCTGGCTATTGTAAATAGTGCTGCAATGAACACTGGGGTGCATGCGTCTTTTTGAATTATGGTTTTCTCAGGGTATATGCCCAGTAGTGGGATTGCTGGGTCATATGGTAGTTCTATTTTTAGTTCTTTAAGGAACCTCCATACTGTTCTCCATAGTGGCTGTATCAATTCACATTCCCACCAACAGTGCAAGAGGGTCGCCTTTTCTCCACACCCTCTCCAGCGTTTATTGTTTGTAGATTTTCTGATGATGGCCATTCTGACTGCTGTGAGGTGATACCTCATTGTAGGTTCGATCTGCATTTCTCTAATAATCTCTTTCTTATACTATAGACTATAATGAAATAGAGGCAAGGAAGGATACTAGTATTTGCTTTTTTTAATATATATAAATTTATTTGATTTATTTTTGGCTGTATTGGGTCTTCGTTGCTGCGTGTGGGCTTTCTCTAGTTTTGGCGAGTGGGGGGCTACTCTTCCTTGTGGTACGCGGGCTTCTCATTGCGGTGGCCTCTCCTGTGGAGCATGGGTTCTAGGTGCGCAGGCTTCAGTAGTTGTGGCGCGCAGGCTCACTAGTTGTGGCACATGGGCTCTAGAGCACAGGCTCAGTAGTTGTGGTGCACGAGCTTAGTTGTTCCGCGACATGTGGGATCTTCCTGGACCAGGGCTCGAACCCGTGTCGCCTGCATTGGCAGGCAGATTCTTAACCACTGCGCCACCAGGGAAGTCCCAGGACACTAGTATTTGGATAAGTGTTTGTTTAACAATTAAGCAAAATGAAATGGAAGAATTCATATACCACGTCTCCAGTGAAGGGGCCTTGAAGGTACGTTTTCCTCTTTACTGTGTTCAGAGTCAGTGCAGTGTTAAGCCTCCTTCACGGTTTTAAAACTCTGGACAATTCTGTGTTTAGAGTTACTTTTTGAGATTTCTGTACAGAGTATATCTGTGCTGAAATGCAGAGGATTTGCTGAACGTGAATCGTGGACCAGCACATTCTGTTTAGCAATCAGACAGTCCAAGCTACTCCCGTAGGTTTGTGTGTGTGTGTGGGTGCGCACGCATCGTTACGTGCTGAGGACACCTCTGGAGATGAAAGCAGCCTCTTAGAAATGAAACCAAGGACACTGACATCTTAGAAAAGGAAGACAAGGAAGCAGACAAGGAGGAGAAAGGGGAGGTAGGCAAGTGGAGGGGGTCGGTCATGTCTGCTTCTCAGGATTTGGAAAGCTTCTCGCAATGTGTCTTTGAAGGAAATGGTAGGTCCAAGTTGAAATGGCCTTCTCGGCAGCTGATGAAGTGTGTTGTGTGACCTGTAGAGGGTAAACCAAATTATGACACTAGCCCAGGTCCTTGACCTTTGCATGAGTGATGGAAAACAGGTGGGAGGAAGAGTAGGTGGCAGAGTCTGCTTCCTCCAGATGCAGCCAGAAGAATGTGTGCTGAGATCCTAACCCACGCCGAGCCTCTCCTGGTGGCTGAAATAGTCAAAGAACCTACTGATTTTCCTGGCTATCCCCACAATGGTGGCACTCCTCTTTGCTCAGCTGGCTCATAAAAATGAAATTATTTCTCTTTTCTTGCAAAAGAGACTTTAAGTTTAAATTCCTTCTGCATCTCCCCATGCCCCTCTTTTTAAGCTATGGATGACCCCCTTCATTTAATTGCTGGAGTTATGGTCAGCTCAGTGGGCTTCTTGTTGTTGAGGCAACAGAAAACCCTCATTTGCACTTGATTCCCATACTTCTTCTCTCCCTGCTGGTGTGCCTGTGCCCTGCATTGGACACGGTTAAGGTGGGCGTTGGACAGGGTTAAGGTGGGCATTGAATAGGGTTAAGGTGGGCATTGAATAGGGTTAAGGTGGGCGTTGCACAGGGTTAAAGTGGGCGTTGAATAGGGTTCAGGTGGGCGTTGCACAGGGTCAGGTGGCGGTTCATTTGACTGCAAGCTCTCACCATCTTCCTGACCTCGAGGTGCCATATGCACAATTCCAGGGAAACAGGCCAGCCAGCCTCGTGTTAGTCCCTTTACTTTCCTAAGGTAGTTTCTGCATTTAAATTTTTCTTTTTTTTTTTTTTTTTTGCGGTACACGGGCCTCTCACTGTTGTGGCCTCTCCCGTTGCGGAGCACAGGCTCCACGGCTATGGCTCACGGGCCCAGTCGCTCCGCGGCATGTGGGATCTTCCCGGACCGGGGCACGAACCTGTGTCCCCTGCATCGGCAGGCGGACTCTCAACCACTGCGCCACCAGGGAAGCCCCCCATTTAAATTCTTTTTCCACGTCCAACCTCAAGAGAAACTCAGGAAGCAGAGTTTCCCATCTGTCAGGTCACTTTAATGGGGCCCGGGTGACCACCGTGGGTGACACAGGGAAAGCCTCTGCATTTCTAGTTGTCTGTTGGTCTGGAACCCACGTGAAAGCTGAATTAACATCCTTGTTCTTCCAGCCCTCGAAGCACCTGGACAGTGACGAGGACTCTCCTTTGGTGACCTTGTCGTTCGCGCTCTGCATCCTGGGCAGGAGAGCTCTGGGGACTGCGGCTCACAACATGGCCATCAGGTACCTGGGGAAACAGTTGTCACAGACACCAGTTGGCATTTTATATGTTGGACGGATTTTTGTCCATCATTTTCTTTATTTTAAAGTTAGACTGCTCCTACTTCTTCCAGAGTGTTCTCTCCCTAATAAATCATGTTGGGCCCCTGAGAAGACTTTTTAACCACGGTGATCTGGAGAATTAGATGTAGAAACAGCCGTAATACAGAACAGTCAAAACCCCAGAATTCTGGGTATAGGGCGTTGTTCTGTGTTACAAGGTTCCTTGCAAATTTTCTGGGAAGATTAAATGAAATCATGCATGCAAAGCGCCTAGCCTGGTATTTGGCGGAATTAATGCGCAAAAAAACGTTAGTTCCCTTCCCCCGTTTTTCTTCACAAAAGAAAATTGTCACTTCTGTGCTTTAACTCCAGCCCCTGCCCCGCCCTGACTCTGTGGGGCTTTGATGACTGGATACTGCTTCTCCTGTTTTTTTCAAACTCTCTTTCTACAAGTTTCTCTTCTTAAAGAACAAAACAATTTTGTGTTTAGCTTTAAACCCTCTCCTGGCCCCTTTCACCCTCCTTCACCCTCGGTCCCTGAGGTCTTGCCTTCACACACAAGCCCCTGAACTGGCATCGCAGATGAAGCTGTGCTCTTTGCCCCGACCTCCTCCTTCTCCAGGGAACCGCCCTTGTGAATTTCATCGGTCACCTGCTCATAGCCCCGGCTGGTGGCCGTTTCACACGCTGCCCCTTTGGTAGTTAGCCCTGTGGACCAGATGTTCTAGATTCTGCCTGTCCGTCAGAGGCCTCTTGATTGGTGCACATGAAAATCTCCCGAGGGGCTTGTACATATCCCGATGCCCAGGCCTTAGCCCAGGACAGAGCGATCACATCACGACCCCTGCGGGTGGACCACACATCGGGACTTTTTTATGGCTCCCCGGGTGCACCAGCATGCAGCCAAGGCTGAGAATCATACAGACCCAGGGAGCTGAAAAAGAAAGAGCTTCTATGTAGTGGTTTCTCCTTCACTGGGACTTTGTTCAAGATGTCTGTGTTGTATGGTTGATCCGGCGCTCTGCAAAGCGGTCCTTCTGATACCCTACTTGAGTGTGTTTGGGGGTTATTAGGTGGGATGACAGGCTGCTTAAGGGCAAAAGCCACATGTGTGCTTGTTTAACAGCCGTCACAGTGCCTGGCCTTTGGGTGAACAAGTCCAGGGAGACTTGTCGAAGGTGTTTCCGAATGCCCTTCCTGCAGGGGATGGCTCTGAGTCATTCCTGTTGGCGAGCCACGGACAGGCGTCCTCCGTGACGTGTGTGCATTGGTAAGGGGTGACGTGGTGTGGTTGGCAGTCCCTCCATCCCTCTCTGGAGGCTATAGCCTTGAGTCACTAAGAGGAAAAGGTGAGAACCAAGGTGGTTGGAATTCGTGACAGCTAGTCTTTCAACACCCACATCCCAGAACTTTATGATTTTCCTCATAGATGAGAAATGCTCACCAATTAAAGTATTGTGTTGATCTGTGTTCTAGGAAATACTCTGGGGAGAAGCTGACCTGCTTCTAGCCCCTCTCTTCCCTCCTACCTGACTCAGCCTCATACTAGACCCAGGCAGTTCCCTCTGTGGTCATCTGCTGGGACTGAATTTGATGATTGAAAGTCTAGCAGAAGCCTCCTTCGTGGGCTTTGTAAAACAGTCCCCTATAATTCTGTACATAGGGAATACTCTTTGAGAAGGGCCTCAGAAGATTCTGGACTCCACATCACAAAATGAGTCTTCAGATAGTCACAGCATCCAAGCACATAATCTTTTGTTGGATCAATGGGAAGTTTTTTTGTTTTTTTTTTAAATAAATTTCAAGTTTTCTTTACCAATTGCAAACAAATGCTTCAACGATTTCACTCTTTCCATTCCCGTACAACATATTTTCAGATTTCTTCGATCTTGTTCTTTGTGTTACTTGTTCCAATTTTCCTGATCCAGCTGTATCTAACTTGGTCTGTTTTATTTATTTTTTCCTAGCAGCTGCTTTGGTCAGCCTTGTTTTGATGGGATTTTTTGTTTGTTTGTTTCAAACAGCTTCTCATACTCCAAGTCGGTTCTGCTTGTTGCAAACATAGTGATGAGATAAATCTGGGAACGATACTCTTGCTAGTCTAGGGAAAGATTTGATTATCTGGGACTGATTCACTTCCCTGAGCAGTCCTGTACCGTATTTCAAGGTGCACTTGTTTTTATGGTGGGCCTGCTACTCCTCATTTTTTCCTCAGGTGAAATTTAGACTCATACCTTATAAAATAAACCTCATTTGGAATTTTGATTTAGAATATATTAAATTCACAGGTTAATTTGGGGAAAGAATGGACATCAGTCAATAATATGGTGTATCTTCGTAATCATTCAGTTTTTTGAATGTCTTTCCATAATAGTTTATCATTTTTTTGGAGATTTGTAATCCTTTATGGACTTGTCTCTAGGTATTTTATAGTTTTACTGTGATCATGAATGAAATCCTTTTCTTCCTGTCACCTTTTCTAATTGGCTACTGCTGGTATACAGGAAGGTTACAGTAAGTCCCCTACGTACGAACCTTCAAGTTGCGCACTTTCAAAGACGCGAACGTGCGTTCGCATGCCCAATCACGTAAGTCAGTTCACGTGTCTGGCGTACATTGTCACGCGCGTGCATCCTCTGCAAGTGGTTGTGCTTTTGTGTACTTTACTGTACTGTGTTTGTTTTTTATGTATTATTTATGTGGAAAGTATTATAAACCGATTACAATACAGTACTAGAGAGCCGATTGTGTTAGTTGGGTACCTAGGCTAATTTGTTGGGCTTACGAACAAATTGGACTTAACGAACGTGCTCTTGGAATGGAACTCGTTCGTATGTAGGGGACTTACTGTATTTAGCTTTTTTATACCGATTTCATCCTGGGCACCTCTACTGAACTCTGTTATAAACATTATTTCAATTAATCCTATTTGATTTTCTGCTGAAAAGACATATCTGCAAATAATGACAATTTTGCCTTTTTCTTTCCTGTATTTATACCTCAGTTCTTTCTCCTGTTCCATTGGCTCTGACCTCCAGTTGGAGGTGGGCGTCTGTGTTAGTTTCCAATTGCTGCTGTAACAACTCAGCACAAATTCGGTGGCTTACAGCAGCATACATTAGTTGTCTTACAGCTCTGGAGATCAAAAGTAGAAAATGGGTTTCACTAGGCTAAAATCAAGGTGTCTGCATTCCTTCTGGAGGCTCTGAGGGGAGAATCCATCCCCTGTTCTAGAGGCCGCCTGCATCCCAGCAACCCCTTCCTCCATCTTCCCAGCCAAACGTGTAGCCTTTTCCAATCTCTCTCTGACAAACTCTACCTCACCCACTTCCTTCTTTTACTTATGAGGATCCTTGTGATTACATTGGGCCCTCCCAGATAATCCAGGAAAATCTCCGCATTTCAAAATGCTCAATTTAATCACATCTGCAAAATTCCTTGTGCCCTGTAAGGTAACATAACCACGGGTTCCAGAGATTAGGACATAGACATGTTGGGGGACCATTATTCGGTCTAACACAGCATCCTCATATTAATCCAGACATTAATGGGGAACGAGTGTCATATTTTAGCGTTAAAAAATAAGGTTTGTTTTAGGATTCTATTAGACCATCTTCATTGTTACGAGTGTCCTTCTCTTCGTAGATTGCTAAAGCTTTCATCAGGAAACGATGTTGAATTCTTTCAAAGTTTGAGGGCTCACATTCAGATGAAATGCTTCTTAAATCTATTAACGTACTAGGTTATATGAGTAGATTTCTTCATTAAAACATCCTTACAATTCTGAGATAAGCTCTACTTGGTCACGATACATTCCATCTATGCAATGATGGATTCACTTTGCTAATATCTTATTCATGTTCAAAGTAGGAGTGGCTCGTGATCTGCGTGTGTGTGCGCATGCTTTATCCTCGTATAATTTTAACTCAGGAGTATGCCCTTAAGTGTACTTTCTGACACCTAACAAGTCATTCTCACATATTTAGTATTAAAGATTAACAGATGGTTTTTGAACGCTTACTCCACAGATTAAGTCTTATATAGCAGCCTAGCATAAGTCACAAGCTCTGCTTCATTTGATGGGTTTCTTGGGGAAATATTTTGTCTTCACAGCAGTGACATAGGTTTGATAGGCTATCCTCAAGGAAGAAAAATACACGCACGAAAAATTAGATAGGCTGAGCAAATTGAGAATCAGCTTAAATGATAAGCTGAATGCAGGTGAGCAAAGGAGTACAGGTATGTAAAGTGTCTTCAGATAAGACGTCCGTATGTTACGGAGATAGGATGAGTTAATAGGGTTGTGACAAGCAAATCCTGAGAGTGGTTTTAATTTGGAGTTCGGGGCCTATCCCCTTTGTAGAACTGTGCCTCCTACTGAACAAGAGCACACAAATATAAAGGCATGTTTAGGAGGAAATCAAGATAGTTTCACTGACCACAGGGGCTAAAAGATGGCTTGGTGACTGTCTTCAGGTACATGAGAGGTGATGAGTGGATCGGAGCTGATGGTCCATTTATAGAGATAAAAGGTGAGACGGTGGCTGTATCCACAGCAGCAACATGTTTGCTTGAAGAAGAAATTTAACTGACTCTTGGAGTAACGAGGCTTCTAAGAGAATAGAACATGTCGAGATAAATGTAAGCTTGAAAAATGACAGACAGTCCAGCCCTAGATGTCCTGTGCTGGAGGCTGAGAGCCCTTACAGATGACCTTGTGGCAGGGGGGTCACTGTCCTAGTCTGGGGTCACATCTACCATGTCCACACTGCTCTCACCCACAGCAGACTGAGGAAAATCACGTTCTTCAGGAATCCCGGACATAATCTCAGTTTCCCTGCCGACCTTCTGCTGGAGACGAGACCCCACACTAGGGCCAGACGTCATAGTGAATCCTCTTGCAGACAAGACTGAGGTCTGCCTGACAGACTGGGGTAGGAAACTCAGAAATCAGGATCTAGAAGAGGAATAAAGTAAACATGACGCACGGTCCTGAACCAGAGATTAAAATCAAGTTGTCCAGCTCAGGTCAAGATGGCAGCGTAGGAAGATTCTGAGGTCACCTGTTCTCACAATCACACCAAACCTACCACATCACATAGAACAACGATCCCTGAGAAGACTAGCAGGACAGATTTTCTGCAACTAAGGATATCAGAAAAGGCCACATCGAGAAGGGTAGGAGGGGTGGAGACACGGTCCAGTCAGAACCTGCACCTCCAGTATGACGACCCACAAGTGGGAGGGGAGTCACCACCGAGGGGGTCCCCCCTGAGGAGCGAGGGATCTGAGGCCCACATTGGGCTCCCCAGCTGGGGAACCTGAACCAGAAAAACAAGCCCCATAAAATCTGGCTTTGAAACCAGTGGAGCTCACGTCCAGGAGAGCCCGAGGGCTGTGGGAAACCAAGACTCAGCTCTGAAGAGCTTGTGCCCAAACCCACTTGTTCCGAGCGCCAGCACGCTGGATTGAAAAGCACCTGGATTGTACAAGGAGGTACATTGATTAATCTTAGGGCACTTGCCAGAGGGGCAGGGATCTGGCGGGACTTTCTCAAGGGACAGAAGCGCTGGCAGGCGCCTTTTTTTCTTTTTCTTTTAAAAATATTTATTTATTTATTATGGCTGCACCAGGTCTTAGTTGCGGCGTGCGGGATCTTAGTTCCCCAGCCAGGGATCGAACCCGAGCCGC
The DNA here is from genome assembly GCF_003031525.2 of Neophocaena asiaeorientalis asiaeorientalis. Taxonomy (NCBI): domain Eukaryota; kingdom Metazoa; phylum Chordata; class Mammalia; order Artiodactyla; family Phocoenidae; genus Neophocaena; species Neophocaena asiaeorientalis. The sequence goes on along the minus strand of NW_020172473.1, from coordinate 827,221 downwards.
TGGCACTGGGAGCATGGAGTCTTACCCACTGGACCACCAGGGAAGTCCCCAGGTGCCTTTTTTCCCCTCTCTTTCCACGTCGCTGGCCGGGTGCTGGTGGGCATCATTTCTGTCCCTCTCCATCACCCAGCTAACACCGTGCACCCTGCCCTGGACCAGCCTTGCCCAACCTGCCCAGGCTCCCTGGAATGTCTGGGTGTTCTGGTCCCCAGAATCACCCCTGGTGCCTCAGGATCACCCGAGCAGCCCCAGGCTCCAGCATTAGACTTGTTTCCACCTGAATCCTCAGATTCACTGACGCTGCACCCAAGATAATGACCCATTGTCCAAAACTTAAAATCTCTATCTTGAATGCTACTTTTTTTTTCCTGAGAGAGCAGGGTTTCTCAGCAGTGGCACTATTCACATTTTAGGCTGTGTGGTTCTTTGTTGGGGGGGGGACTGTCCTGGACGTTGCTGCCTGGCCTCTACCCACTGGGTGCCAGGAGCATCACCCCCTTCAGCTGTGACGTCCAAAATATGTCTCCAGATATTGTCAGATGTCCCCCGGGGGCCAAAATGTCCTTGGGCCAGGAACCAGTGAGAGGGTGCAGGTGAAAACTGGGCTGAGTTGGTCAGTGATTTTGAACAAAAGTAGGGCTTCGAGGGGCTTAAGGAGCATCTGGCTAGCATAGAGCTCTGAGGACTCCTCTGTGGATAAAGAAAGATGCGATACAAGGAGTGAAAACAACCTTTGCTTCAACTGGCCGTCCTCAAGCTGTCATTGCCGTGAAAGGTGATGGGTGAGGATGCTGAATTGGGCGGGACCCGTTAAAGCATAAGCCTTAGGCTAACCTGGGGCTGGAGTTTCCGCTGGCACTGCAGGCAACAGCCGGAGCCTCCAGCTGGAACGTGGCCATTTCCACGAAGGCTATGAGTGACTGTGCTCAAGTACTGGTGGCTCCAGCCTCTCATCTATGCAGCACCAGTGGTTATGTCATCGTAGAATAGGAAGTGGGGTCAGAACCAGAAAGAATAGGAGGCAGTACAAGCAGAGTGTCGCGAAGACCCAGCTTGGTGGTCGTTGGTGTCTGCCAGGGGTGCAGAGTCACTCTGAGGTGGAGGCTGGATCATCCTTTCCAACACACGTGTGAGCACACACACGTGCACCCATGTACACACGCACACACACAAACGTGCACCTGTGTACACGCACAGTATACATGCATGCACACACACACACAGACGTGCACCTATGCTCGTGTACACACATACACGCACACATACACACATGCACACACAGTTATGACGGCGACATAAGATTCAAGTCCTGGCTCCATGGAACATGGGTTGAGTGCAGCAGAAGAGGTACAGAAGGCCCTTTATAGAGTTTGTCGCCAAGCAGTCCTCAGTGCAGGGACAATCTCTACATCCACAGGTAGAGAGCCAGACCGCAGCACCGAGATAAGCCCGGTCTTACGTGGCACTGCACACGTGCTAGAAACTTAGTAAATAAAGGCAGCGCTAGGGGGCCGGGCAGTGGCTGTTCTAGTCCCCACGAAGGCCAACCTTGATCGACTCAGATGTAACCCTGTTTCCCCACTCCAGCTGTTGGCCTGGGGGTGGGAGCCTGTCATCTCTCAGTAGAGTCTTAACAAGACCAAGCCCGCTAATGCTCCAAGTCAGCAATGTGCTGCAGGCGACCTGGAGACCTGTGCTCTGCCTGCCAGAGCCTTCCAGCTCGTCACATCTCTGCTTTCCTCCTCCTCATCCTCCTGAGATTAAAAGGCAGGTAATGAAACACCCTTACTTTTAGGATGCCTGTACCTTGAAGGTGCTAGGGGTAATACCATCAGTCTAGTGGAATTCTACCCGAGGCTTTGTTTTCTACATGGAGACTCATTTAAAAAAAACTTTTTTTTTAATTGAAATATAGTTGATTTCCAATGTTGTGTTAATTTCTGCTGTACAGCGAAGTGATTCAGTTATACACACATAGACATCCTTTTTCATATTCTTTTCCATTATGGATTATCACAGGATAGTGAATATAGTTCCCTGTGCTCTACAGTAGGACCTTGTTGTTTATCCATCCTATAGATAATTGTTTGCATCTGCTAATCCCAAACTCCCAGTCCTTCCCTCCCCCCGTCCCCCTCCCCCTTGGCCACCAGTGGTTTGTTCTCTGTGCCCGTGATTCTGTTTCATAGATGATTCACTTGTGCATTGAGGCTCACTTTAATGGAACAGCAGTAAGCGTCACGAAGTGTCATTTTCCTCTGAAAATAGAAAGGGCCGGTAAAGCATTTACCGTTGGGGACCTGGGGTGGGCTCACAAGCACTCAGTGAGGTCCCGTGGAAGGGCCTTTTCCCGACCGGGCAGTCGGGCCTGTGGCTGCTTTCACACGCCGCCGAGCAAAGGATGGGCTGACTCTCCGGGTCTCCTCTTGCATCTGCCCGTGTCGCTCTGGGCATCTGTGCAGGTTCCTCTATCTCCCTCTGCCACCATCCCCAGCCCCACATCGAGAGGAGTGATTTCTCTACGCCTGTGTGCAAGCAGCAAGGCATGCTTCTAATCCTTTCCAGAAAAAAAACCCACCCACGTTTAACCCCCTCTTTTCAGGATTTCACCCCTATCTGAGGACAGGGGCATTTTGCTGTCACCATTTTCAGTGACAGCACTTAGCACCGTTTCAAAGCTTCCCTCCCTGCATCTGCACTGCTCCAGCCTGGCTCTGCGGCCCACCCCTCCCCTCCCAGGACCGCAGGCAGCTCCGGGAAGTCTGTGTTCTGTGTCGGGGGAGCCTGTTCAGGAGGGCTGCCTCCTGGACTCTTTCTGGAAGGTTCTGGGCTCCTCGAGGCCACAGCATCTGCCCCACCTGCCTAGACCCTGGCTGCTCCCGTTTCCCACGGCCTGCTCTGACTCCAAGCCCCGGCATCCCTCTCAAGGGAGTTCTGGAAGGAGGTTAATGATGCTGGGGTGTTTCGCAACAATGTGCTCCAGCAGCCAACAGTGGAGCTATTTCCCTGACGTGTGGGTCTGGCGTGCTGCATTGGATCCAAAGTCTTGCTTGGCGAGCCAGCTCATTAGATCCTTCTCAGTTCCATCCTCGGAGCGTGTCTTCCGCACACACGTCCCTGCTCGTTCTGTCCCAGTTCAACCCCGTCGGGGATGCTAGTTCTCGTACAGCTGCCCACACTCCCGCTCAGGGATGTCAGAGGCCAGGGTGTTTAGAGGACGCTGGGACTGAGTGTATCACTGGAACTCGAGGCGATGAATGAGGGAAGAACCATTCTTTCCCTCCGCATAATACAGGGTGAGTCGCTTTCCCAGACCCACTCCCTGCGTTGATCCAAAAGGTAAAGGACCCAGACCGTGAAAGATGTCCCTCGGGCACCTCTCTGCTCTCCACCCAGGCGATGCTTAATTACATGCAGGAAATGGAAACAAAGCCAAAAAGCCTAGAAACATAAAAACCCGGACAGCCTGAGAAATCCTTCCGTCATTCATTTTAATCCCCTCTATCGTGCCTCATCCTCTAGTCATTAAAAAAAAAGGTGGGGGGGCTTCCCTGGTGGTGCGGTGGTTG
>NW_020172473.1:777964-823518 GCF_003031525.2 Neophocaena asiaeorientalis asiaeorientalis | reverse complement strand
AAACAAAAAAAAAAAAAAAAGGTGGGATTGGGAGCTGGAGGTTCTCTGAGAATCCAAATGGCCAATTTGAGATTGGATTTGGTGTCATTTTCTCTCCATATGGTGGGAGAATCCAATTTTTATTATGAGTGACCGAGTCCGAAAGCGCTATCCAGAAACACAGAGACGACCAATGGAAGGGCCTGTGTTCTTGCCCTGGCCTCCCTGCCTCCCTCCCAAGAAGTGGAGGCCCCAGGGCTCCTGGACCAGATGGCCCCGTGTCTCAGCACTCACTCTGCCTGTGGACATAGCAGGCCAGCTCTGACCAGGACCTCCACCATCACACTCAGGGATCCAGAGCATCAGTGGCTATTCCTGAAGGTGACCATTACAGCAGTTGTCACAAGAGTCTGAATACGACCTGCAGTGTCAGGTGTTCGGTGGGACCTCTGCTGGATCAGCCGAAAGACAGTAAAATCCTTCCTGAGGTGACACAAGGGAGACTCAGGCCAGCTCAGGGTGACAGGAGCCTGAACACCTTTGCTCCGTATGAACGAACAAACTCGACTTTGTTTCACAGCCTGGATTCTTTCCTGTACGGCCTCCACACCCTCTTCAAAGGTGACTTCAGAATAACAGCCCAGGATGAGTGGGTGTTTGCAGACATCGACCTCCTGCACAAAGTTGTTGCCCCAGCTCTCAGGATGTCCCTGAAGCTGCACCAGGTAAACATTCCTTTTTTTAAAAAAAGTATAAGCCTGAAACATCAGGGGGAAAAAATGACCTTTCAAAAACGCAGTCCCCTTCCTCGGCATGACATTGATGAGTGGGCTTCTGATTTAGTAACTAAGCGTTGGGGCATCGCATATTCTTGACGGTGTCCGTGACAGTGTGCCCTCAAGACCCCTAGAAGGTGGTGATCTCCCACTAGGATGGAAGAGGGGACTTGGCCAGAGAAAATGACATCAGAAGTGCCCACGCTGTCTCAAAAAGTCATAGGCACCTAAGTCACAAGCTCCTTGCCTAGCACGGCCCCGAGGCCAAGGGTGCTGAGTTGGCAAGGTGTCCTCCATCCACTCAGGGCAACCGTGAGACGTGCAGGTGGGCTTGGCCTTGCACCCACCCGGGGCCAGCTCTCTGGTCCTCCTGACCCAAAGATGGACTTCCTTCCCCAGGACCAGTTCACTTGCCCCGACGAGTACGAAGACCCCGTGGTCCTCTACGAGGCCATAAAGTCCTTTGAGAAGAAAGTGGTCATCTGCCATGAGGGCGACCCGGCCTGGAGGAGCGCCGTGCTGGCCAACAAGGAGGAGCTGCTGACCCTGCGGCATGTGGTAGACGAGGGCACAGACGAGTACAAGGTCATCATGCTGCACAGAAGCTTCCTGAGCTTCAAGGTGATCAAGGTACGGGGCCCACCCTTCCCACCTGGCCCGAGCCTCCCATCTGGGGGGAGTGTGAGAAGAAACAGGATGGATCGGCACCGATGCCCTCACCCTGGGCCAGCATCCTCTGTCTAGACCCACGGTCCCAGGGTTGGGGGGGCAGCATTGCCCAGCATGCAGGGCACCCCCGGGGCAGGTGGTGCCTCTCCTCCAGGGCCCTTTCCCACCCAGAGAGCCGGTGCCCAGGTGACAGCTTTGGCAAGAAGTCCTGGTAGGCTGGACACACATGTCGCTGAGGGTCAGGATCTAGCTTATTCTTTTTTACTTAATTAATTAATTAATTTATTTTTGGCTGCGTTGGGTCTTTGTTGCACGCAGGCTTTCTCTAGCTGCGGCGAGCGGGGGCTACTCTTGGTTGCAGTGTGCGGGCTTCTCATTGCGGTGGCCTCTTTTGTTGCGGAACATGGGCTCTAGGCACGTGGACTTCAGTAGTTGTGGCACGTGGGCTCAGTAGTTGTGGCTCGCGGGCTCTAGGCGCGCAGGCTCAGTAGTTGTGGCGCACGGGCTTAGTTGCTCTGCGGCATGTGGGATCTTCCCGGACCAGGGCTCGAACCCGCGTCCCCTGCACTGGCAGGCGGATTCTTAACCACTGTGCCACCAGGGAAGCCCCTAGCTTATTCTTAAAGACTTTACAATTCTCTAAAATTCCAGACCTTCCTCTAATAACCTGTCCCTGAACCCGAGAACTCCCTTCCCAGAGATTCTCTTCTTCCTATAGCTTCAGACCACCACGCTGAAACAAAGCCTTCCTTCCTTTTAATTTGATCTCTGTGGCCCCGTGAAAGTGGCATCACATCCACCTTACGGGGCTGCCATTCGGGCTTGACTATGAAAGCTTTAGGCCAAAGTATTGCGGTCCCAGGTACTCAGACCCAGAACCAACATGCTGGCGGCCCCCGCCATCTGCTTTTCTCCCCGCGTCTTCCCCACCCTGCAGGTGAACAGAGAGTGTGTCCGTGGCCTTTGGGCGGGGCAGCAGCAAGAGCTCATCTTCCTCCGCAACTGCAATCCCGAGCGCGGCAGCATCCAGAACCACAAGCAGGTCCTCCGGAACCTGATCAGTTCCTCCTGCGACCAGCCCCTGGGCTACCCCATGTATGTCTCCCCGCTCACCACCTCCTACCTAGGGACCCACAGGCAGCTGAAGAACGTCTGGAGCGGACCCGTCACCTTGGACAGCGTCAGGGCGTGGTTCCGAGCCAAGTGGTTAAGGTGGGTCTTGACAACAAAGGCCATTATTTACCGGGATGCTGGATGGGGCGGGGCTGCGACTCCAGGGCTTCTGGTTGGAATGTCACTGTCCATGGCTCTTTCCTCCTGAGATGAAAACTGCCGTGCCCAAGTGCGTCGCAGCGCATCCTTTGTTTTATCAGATGAGTCTGTCTCCCTCCCCCTTGCATCCACGGGCTGAGACTCGGGCTTGAGTCCTTGCAGTACTGCCGAGGTTATGGGTCTTTGGGAGTGGCTGTTACACATCTGTCTCAAAGAACGGGGCTTGAAATCCCTCCTCCCACCCGGCACTCATGTCTCATCCCGTTAAGTCTTCTCACCCCGTTGTAACGGTGTCCCTGGTGAGTTGGAACGAATTCTAAGATGTTCTGTCTGAATCTGGCAGAGTTCCATGTCAGGCCCCAGAGCTGAGGGTCCCTGTGGCTGGTGGGACCTGCGGCTTCTTCATCCGGGCGTGGTGTATTCATTTATCAGACTCTGAGGTTTGGGGAACGGAAGCCCCTCTGTCCACCGGCGTCCCAGGTGTGCTGCTCACCTGTAGAGTCCGGTCTGCCACCCTGATTTGGACACGAATGTGATGGGGCGTTTAGGGCAATCAGAAATGTTTTGGTGAGACCCTTGAAGCGTTTTTCCATCTCACAGGGTGCGGAAGGACTGCGATGCCGCAGGCCAGCCCAGCGCTGGCAACAGCCAGGATGCCGATGGCGGGGGCGCCCCGCCCGTAGGCGGCAGCAGCGCCCCCAGTGGTGAGAGTCGGGAGAGCAGCTCGGAACAGCCCAGAAAGGATGGGAGCCGCCACCGGTCACCCCCTGAAGGGACAAGGATGACAGGTGGGTGCAGCGGGGGCTTCGTGTTACTGATAAGGCTCCTGTCATCCCACTGGCCAACACTGTGGGTTGTGTTGTCATTCTAACCTCTGAGAGCCCCTTTTTGCAGGAAAAATCAGTGTTGGGACAAAAGATGCCCCAAATATCCACGACTCTTATAGGTTCTACTCAGAAAACAACTCTCCATGTGTTAGATTCAGCATTTAACCTTTATCCATCTGTCTGTCCATCACCTCAGCCAGCCAGCCAGCCAGCCATGTGTCTGTCCGTTGGCCCAGCGGTCACTCCCTTCCACTCCGTCTCTCACTCATTCAGTGCCTATTGGCTCACGTGCCTTTGTGTCGGGCTGTGTTGTAGCTCTTGATCTATGATGGTGCCTCCGTCTTTCTGTGAGTTGAGCCGCCGTCTCCAAGTCTGTGGCGAGGGAGCCAGGCTCCTGCTCTCCGTTGCTCACTGTCTACAGCTCTCCCCTTCCTGCACTTACACCTGACATTTCAGAGCATAAGAAAAGAGGGAAGGGGGCTTCCCTGGTGGCGCAGTGGCTGAGAGTCTGCCTGCCGATGCAGGGGATGCGGGTTCGTGCCCTGGTCCGGGAAGATCCCACGTGCCGCGGAGCAGCTGGGCCCGTGAGACATGGCCGCTGAGCCTGCGCGTCCGGACCCTGTGCTCCGCGGCGGGAGAGGCCGCAGGGGTGGGAGGCCCGCGTACCACAAAAAAAAAAAGAAAAGAGGGAAGAAGGGTGCCAGCAGGTGCGGATGGAGGGGGTGGCTTTGTTCAAGTTTGGGCTGAGTTTAAAGTTTTAAAGCAGTTAGGGTCAACCAGATGGATGAAGTCCCAAAACCCCAGTCCACTGGGAAGAGGGGGCTGCTTAGAAAAGACGACCCCGAGGGCCCGCAGAGGACGCACCCGGGTGGATGCGGGAGAGACAGATGCTTGGCCCTGGTTCCTGCTGGCACACTGGCACTCCGCTTTGCCCTTCAAAACCTGTTAGTGGCTTCGCCTTTTGGCCTCAGTGCTTTTACCATCCAGAAGGATTCATTAAGTGCCTTTTTGTGTGTGTTCCCTTGCCAGTTTTGCACCGAATGAGTAATGAGGAACGGTCCCTGTCTCCTGGAAGCAAGGCTGAGGATTTAACTGAAATAGTGAGGATTTATATAAAGATGGGCAAGATGGTAGATAGATAGATCGGGAGACAGAGAGGCAGACAGATGATGGGTAGAAGACAGATGATGGATGATAGATGGATGGATGGATGGATACATGATAGATAGAGATGAATCAATAGATGATAGTTAGATAATAGAAGATAGATGAGAGATGGAAGGAAGGGAGGGAGAGGTAGATAGGTAGGTAGAGGGGCAAAGTGATTGCCATTAGCTGCTTAGGGGGAAGAAGGCCCCCTTCCCCACCCCGTGCCGTCTGCCCCAACCCCAAGCAGAGCGGTCACCCAGCCAGAGGCCTCCAGTGTTGGGCTCTCAGGCCAGGAGTTTCTCATTGCTTAGTTAACAGTTGTTATTGCATGAGAATTTTAAGTTTCAAAATCACATAAAGTGATCTTCCAGGTGGGAAAATGCAAGGCGGGTTCCAAATGGAGAAATTCCTGAGCGCTTGGCACGTCTAACCAGGTGACTTGTGGGAACCAGAGGGAGGCTGGAGTCTGGGGGTTTCTGGCTGGCGGGGCCGCAGGCTTTTAAAGAGCCGAAGATGGGCGTGCTGGACGGGCTCTGACTCAGTGAGATGCCTCTTCCCTTTCGTAGAAGCGAAGCTGTGCCAGCGCTTGGGGCTAGCGCTGCTTCCTGTCTGTGTTCCCATAGACAAACGTAAATATTTCAGAATCACCGGGTGCCCGGTTAATCACTTGGGCATTTGGGGTGAGGCGACATTCCTTGGGGGTACCCACCCTGCAGCCCCCTCTATTTTTACCCATTGATTGTAACTGTAGCCACTCCTGGAGACACGTCAGTAGGGCAGTTGGTGGCACCGTGACGTCACCAGCTGCCCCCTTCAGAATAATATTTTATTGATTTTTATTGTTTAAACTGAAGTACAGTTGATTTAGAAATGTTGTGTTAATTTCTGTACAGCAAAGTGATTCGATTAAACATATATATACCTTCTTTTTCATATTCTTTTCCGTTACGGTTTATCATAGGCTACTGAATATAGTTCTCTGTGCTTCCCAGTAGGACCTTGTGGTTAAAATAATATTTTAAAATTAGACCCTGGTGAGTACTGAGGCTTAAGTTAAGGAACTCGGCGTTCCAGCAATTCAAGGCTCGTCCACCCGCCTAGTCTCTAAAGCCGCAGAGGTAAGTCAGGCACAAGACAGGCGCTTTAAGCCCGCCTTCCTCCAGAGATGTGCCAGGACCAAACCCTTGGGCAGTCCGGTCCCTCGTGTCCAAAATGGCCTTGTTTTTCTCTCTCTCTTTTTTTTTAGATTTAGGCCAGGGTGGATATATGTATATGTATAACTGATTCACTTTGCTGTACACCTGAAACTAATACAACATTGTAAATCAACTAGACTCCAATTAAAAATAAAATTAAGGCCTCATGTCAGCAAGTCTCAGCAAGAGCTGGGCCAGGAAGGACCCCTGAGGGGAGGGACAACTGGCCAAAGGGAGCTGGGAGCCCCTCCAGTCCACTGGGAGCCCTGACAGACGTGGGAACCCGGGCCGTGCACGCCCAAGTTGGGCCGGGGAGGGCTTCCTCTCAAAGACCTTGATCTTAAGGGAAAACTTTTCTAGAAAAAAAAGGCCATAGCATGTGGCTCAACCCTTTTTTCCTTTCCAAGGCAACTAGACATGATGCAAACCTGCGTGCTTTCCCTTCATCACTGCTTATCAGAGGAGCCCGGGGAACCCAGTCCTTGAAGCAGGGACGTGATGGGATTTGCCTGATGAGGCCACGTTATGGGTTTGCCCAGGACAGGGGCTGCCAGGGACGAGGGACTTTGGTGCGGAACCCAGGACAGGCCTGGGCAAGCCAGACGGGCCCATCGCCCTGGCCTGTGGCCCACACCAACACCCCTGCCCCATCCTTCAGTTCTCAGGCCTCAGTGGAGCCCCGAGCTGGGCTCCCAACCCTCCATCCCAGCCCAGAAGGTGGGAGGCCAGCCTGGGTCCCTCGGGCCCCGCAGAGCAGCCCGCCTGCCTCAGCACGCAGACACTGACATGGGCAGCTGCCTGCCATGGCAAGCCGGTCTGCTCTGCTGTCTTTTTTTTTTTTAATCCCCCTTTTTAGAATTGCAGAGCACAGGCTCCAGACGCGCAGGCTCAGCGGCCATGGCTCATGGGCCCAGCCGCTCCGCAGCATGTGGGATCTTCCCGGACCGGGGCACGAACCCGCGTCCCCTGCATCGGCAGGCGGACTCTCAACCACTGCGCCACCAGGGAAGCCCGATAAGTGACTTTTTGAATGCCCTTGCTTTTCCCTCTTTCTCTTTAATTCCCACACTTAATGTGTTGTTTTTATTAAATTAATTTATGGTTGGTTTACGATGTCATGTTAATTTCAGGTGCACGGCAAAGCAATTCAGTTATCCATACAGATATATCCGTTCTTTTTCAGATTCTTTTCCCACATGGATTATTACAGACTATTGAGTAGAGTTCCCTGTGCTCTACAGTAGGTCCTTGTCGTTTACCTATTTTGCTCTGCTTTCCTTTAAAGGCAGGAGAAAAGGCAGGACTCAGTCCGTCCAGGCCCCCAGGGTCTTAAGCCAAACGCCGCCCATCCTGCGCTCGTCCGGCCCCATCGTGGACAGCCACCCGGCCTTCCTGCAGACGTCCACGTCGGTCCACGAGCTGGCCCGGCGGCTCTCGGGCAGCCGGCTGTCCCCGTGCACCTCGGCGGCATCCCTGCGCTCCCAGCCCCCGCCCGCTCCCGCTGCCGGCCACCTGAGCGTCCGCGAGCGGGCCGAGGCCCTCATCAGGTCCAGCCTGGGCTCGTCCACCAGCTCCACCCTCAGCTTCCTCTTTGGCAAGAGGAGCTTCTCGAGCGTCCTGGTCATTTCCGGGCTGTCTGCTGCCGAGGGGGGTAACACCAGCGACACCCAGTCTTCCAGCAGTGTCAACATCACCCTGGGCCCCTCGGCCAGGACCACCAGCCAGCCCGCACGGGTGAGGAGCTCGGGGGGTGGGGGGCACTCCTGGCCAATGAGCCCAGCCCCCTGGGCCTGCGGGCTCCCATCACCTGCCCTGTAGGGTTCCCAGAGTAACAGACAGGCAACGAGACGGGAGCTGGACTGGCCGTGCTCGGAAGCAGACAGGATGTATCACACGTGTACCATAATAACGCCCAGGCAGGCGGTGGAGGGAGCCGGTGTCAGAGTCCCCTTCGCCCTGAACCCAGGATGTCGGGGGCGGGGGGGGGGCATGTTCTCCACAGATGCAGACAGAACCTTCTCTTTCCACATTCCTCTGGCTGAGGGAGAGGAAAGGACACACATCAGCACTGCAGGCAGCTCACCATCAGTTCCGAGCCACCAGATTTTACGGTGGCTCCCGAGATGGCTTTCTACTTTTACGCAGTTAAATGTTAGAGAGTTTTGAGGACTTTGCCCAAATAAACGGTTCCTTATCGAGAATCCCAAGCTGGCTGGCGTTGGATGAATAACTGGGCTTCACAAGTTAAGTACGTAAGTAAACACCCAGCCGCTCTCTTCTGTACTGTGGTAGGGAGGGAGAAATCGGAGATGTTAAGGCAAAAGCCGGCATCAGGTTGGAGACTCCCACGCTCCGTTTGAACGTTCACATGCCGTCCTGCCCGCGGAGGGGCAGAGCCGCAGGCTGCTGGCCTTCTGGCTCCGGCCGTGGGTATTTGGAGGTGGATGATGGGGGCTCTGCCCTTACCCTCTTCCCAAAGGGAGAAGCCCTACAGGCCGGCGCCTCTCCCCGCCCGCAGGAGAAGCCATACAGTGGCACCTCCAGCCACCTTGAAACCAGGCCGGCATGCACCACCCTAAGAAGAGCCATGGCGTTGCAGCGATGGTGTGCTAGCCTTCAGGGCAGGGTTATGAGCATCCTGGAGTCCCGGGTTACTTTAGGAGTTTAAGTTAGATAGATAGCTAAACATAAACAAACGTCCCTCTTTTCACTTCCTCAGTAACGGTGCACGAAGTATCGCAGCTCTCTGCCACCCCCAATGTGTGTTTAAGACAGTCTGTGGATGCAGCTCTGGGATTCTGGCCAATTCTCTCTCCCACAGGGATGGCTGGGTCCTTGGGACCGCATGCAGCCACAATAAAAAGGCCTCGGTAATACTGTTTGGCATCAAACCTGCAGGAGTGAGCAGCTGTGCAGGACTCAATGTATATGAAGTGACACTGACCCAAACTCAGGAAATCCAGGCTCACACGTGACCTCTTGCCCAAGGTCATGTTTTTCCAGGTTACCCGAGAAGAGGTCCCTATGTGCAGAGGCACCTCCCTCTGCCCCGTGGCTCGGGCTGCATGCTCTGTCCTCGAAGAACCCCCCGCTTTGGTCCTCTGTAACTGGACCTGACGTTAGACTCTGACCCCAGGTTCCTGCCACACTGCCGGCTGGTACCTACAGCCGTGGGGTGGTCATCAGGGGAAGCAATCAGCTTTGCTGAGCCATCACTTGTTGCTTCTGTTTTCTCTTTGGAAGCACTTTTCCGAGCCGTGCGAACCCACGGAGGCCACTGAGCAGGGGCTGCTTCAAGATCGCCACGTGGCCGAGAACCTGCGGGTGACGTGCAGAAGGGCAAGCCAGGAGGACATGGGCCTGGACGACACGGCCTCCCAGCAGAGCGCTTCCGATGAGCGGTAGCTGAGCTCGGGCCAGAGAAGCCACGCTGTTGGGGAGGGACGCAGGCCCCCCCCCAGCTTCTCCCCTGCGCTCCCCAAACTAAACAGCACAAAGAATGAGAGCCGGGAGATCCATCCTGTGGAAGATGAGTGCTGTGTACAAAACAGAATAACTTGATCTCAGGTTCCTGAAAAATATCTCACGTGATGAACACAAACCTTGACACCAGGCCTCCCTCCTGCTCTGGCACTCGCGGCCCCAGAGAGGCGGGACGTGGGAAGCACCCCTCCCAGAACTGGAAAATTCAAATAAAAGCCATGTTAACATCTTAAGACAACTCAAATAGAGCACATAAATAATTCCTTCCGGTCCTGATGAAAATAAGACAGCTGCATGCTAAACGACTGGCATTTTGTATGTCACTGTTACTGTGGAAAAGAGGCGGGCAGCAGTGCGTATCACACCATCAGCTGGTCCAATGCGCTGATGTCCAGTCTACATATAAACATCTCACTTCCTTACAATATTTATGCAGTAAGTATAAACCAGTGACAGCTTTACTGCAAAAAATGTGATAGTGCATGCAGTCACGTCTAAAGCATCCTGTGAAAGGAGCCAACCATCCCCAGCAACGTGAGTGCAGAAGTCTAGTTGAGGCAGGTCACGGAGGGCCGCCTAGGAATGATGCCAACCGCAGTCCCAGCAACGTCCTGCAAGAAGCCAGGCCCCGTCTCGCCCAGCGCTCCTGTGTGCTTCCCAGGAATGCACGCCTGTTTCCAAGCCAAGCAATCCTTACCGCGTCACAGGACATTTGCACATACCTTTGGTTTTGGAATTAAAACGTTTACAGTTATTGCTGTGTCCAGTTGTTTGAGTTCTGATGAAACTGTTGTCACTTCTAAAAAAAACCAAAAAACAACAAAAGAAATACCACATCCTTCACTGTAAGAATGACATTTAGGCAACTTCTTTTTTTAAAAAAAATTACTTTTTATTAAAGTCTAGTTGATTTACAATGTTGTGTTAGTTTCAGGTCTACAGCAAAGTGATTCAGTTACACACATATATATTCTTTGTCAGATTCTTTTTTTTAATTGAAGTATAGTTGATTTATAATGCTGTAGGCAAATTCTGAGACAGCTTTTCTCATCTTAAGATTCCCATCAGGTAGAGCAGAAACCTGGCTTCTTCCTGACATGAGGGAGGAAGAAGGGATCGTAGAACACAGTCCATGGAGAATATCATCCCTGACCTGGCGAACCGTCACTTTTGGAAAGACCTAAATAGTTAGGGTTACTCAATTTGGAAACAGTCACACAAATTTCTTAAAGGTACCTGGAGTTTGGAAGTGTAGGCAGAGGGGAGGGTATTGCAGAGAATTCCTTACCCCTTGGAAGTAGATGGCAATATTCTTTTTCTTTATAAAATAAGAATTAGAAATTAATAACCATAGGTAGACTCTGTATAATCGGAGACACAGTGCATGACTCTCAAATCAGCAATCCCTGGAGGTGCGCTCCTTCTTATTTCTGATGGATTTGCAGACGTCTGTCTAAAGAGAAGCTGCTAAACCTCACCGCAGTCCTCCAAGTCGGCTCAAGCAAACCTGGCTGGCAGTTCCCGAAATTCTTTTGGGCAACATTGCAGCCAAGCCCTCAGGACTAAAGGGCAGCCTTGAGCTGTGAGCATGGCCTCCCCATATAGGGTGGCCACTTGAATTAGGTAAGACAATGACCCACACCCAGCAGCATTCAGACTGGGCACTCCTCGGGCCTCCACAAGTAAGAAACACAGAGTCACCGCTTCCCCAGCAAGTGAGAGCTGCTCAAAGAGCTGGGAGAGCAGTCTGCAGGGACAGCGCGATGCAGGTAAGAAGGCAGACACGACGCGGGTACTCCTGCCACCGGAGGTTCGAGAGCTGCTTTTCCGACTGCTGGGTTACTGCTCATCCCGCTTCTCTGGCAGCCTTTTGGGACGCAGCGGGAGAAGGAAAGGTGTAGTTTACCCACATCGGGGCCAGACTCCTCAGACAGGGATGCCACCCTCTGCGTTGTCTATGGCAGTAAAGCCACCTGAGTGTACGCTCTGAGCGTGTGCATGCGTAGACCCACGGGTGAGGTCATGGCTGGATCCCCTCCAGGATTCTTAACGGACTGTCAACAACGCGGCCACGTGACTTTTTTCAAGTGTTGCGAACAACTTCTATATTTACAACTCATGAGCTTGTTGATCTGATCTTCAGCGAGTCAACTGTTTATCAGAGCGTATTCCTTGCAAAATATTGTATTATTAGCCCCCATTTAGAGGAGATTTTCCGAAGGTGACATTTCTTGCTGGAGTTATTCACCTGTTCTGCCAGAACAGAGCTAAAGAGTTATTTATTTTCTACATTTCTACAGTTATTTATTTTCTACATTTTCTACATTTATTTTCTACATTCTTCTCCTCTAAAGATAATATAAACTGTAGTGCTTGGTCTTCCATAAATCACGGGGCTAACCTGGCATTAGTGATTTTCATTTCTGCCCTGTGTGTTAAAGCCACCTGCCTGGCAAGTCGTTTTCTAAAACCTCTTTGGTGCACTGACCTCTCCTGGCCCATGAAACGGGCATCGCAAGGCCTGTTCCCCAAGCCCTCCTCTCAAGCCTGCTCCGCTTTCCTACTGTTTTGTCCCAAGTCACAAGCACCTGCCATCAGCTGCCCCCAGTGCCCCTACTCCCACGCGGTCTTCCCAGACACAGCATTCTACGAACACGAGACAGATGGAGAAGGAGGGGAGAGGCCCATCCCACTTTCCTGGGCCATCACTGCTCCCCGCCCCGCACCTGACCACTTACGGCTTGACGGTGCCCCCTCTTCCTCAGCCACCACAGTCAGAGAGGTCACAGGCCGTGACTTTAAAGGACCATCTCCCTGACACGTGCCAATTCAAGAGAAGAAAAGAAACCATTTGGGGGACTTCCCTGGCGGTCCAGTGGTTAGGGCCCCAGGTTCGATCCCTGGTCAGGGAACTAAGATCCCACATGCCCCTCGGCTTGGCCAAAAAAACCCCATTTTTAAAAATACTGTGTGTGTCCTGCCACTAGGTTCTTCAGAACCATTTTTTTTTTTTTTTTTTAGATTCCATATATATGTGTTAACATACGGTATTTGTTTTTCTCTTTCTGACTTGCTTCCTGCACTGTCCAATGCCCCAGGGCCCAGCTCATGGGACACCTCGCTCCACAGATGCCCGGACCGGTCAGAGGTCATATTCAAGGGCACACCCGGCATTAGCACCAGCTGGGTTTGTAGCTAAGGCTAAAGAAATCCTGGTAATTCATAGTTCTTCACCAAAACTGGCCTAAAGACACTGAACTGGTTATCGTCATTGTGTCCCATCAACCCCTGAGAGGGCAGCTGTTATCCTCTGTGAGCTCTGGGGCTTCAGTGGTCTGTCCCACGGGGCCCTGCCCAGGCTGCACCTTCTCTCTCTGCACCGTCTTCCCCACAGCCCGGGCCCCGGCCCCGGGCGCTCCCCAGGGGATCACGAGGACGCCTGAGGGTGGTTTCCTTCAGGCTGTGGCGACGCCTTCCTTTGATGGCACCCACTTCCCTCTTTTCTGGGAGGGAAACAGGGCCCAGGAAGGTTTGCGAACTTGTCTAAATGAATGGGGCCAAAGTGCGGCTCTGACCTGAAGCCCCGCTGGGTACCCAGCGCTACCAACATTTCTACAGACTGCTCGTCCCTCCCACGCGAGGACCCACACGTGTGCGATCATCACATCTACCTTTATTTTGTTAAGCAATAAGCAAACAGATAAACAATAAGAGATGGGGAGGGGGAAGGACCGAAAATGGCTTTTTTTTGAAATACTGATTTTTTAAAAAATCAAGTAACTGTTATCCCTCTACGTTGCGGGAGACTCCAGCTGCTCCTGGAGGGGGATTTAATCTTCCTGACATGCGAAACTCATCAGGCAGTGAACTCTTTTCTCCCCCTTGTTCCCTGAACACATCTATAAACTTCAATCGATGGGGGAAAATTCCAACTAATACTCCGAAAACCATTTCTCATTTCATAATTTACCCAAATCATATGCACAACGGCAAGAGGAAATAAACAGAGATCTCTCAGCGTAAATAAGCCACAGTTAATCTTGTCAAGTCAATCCAGCATTAAGGCTAATTTGATCTTTTAAACATTTTATGGAAAACAGCTGTCGGGCTTTCTTTGGAAAAGCCTCCAAGATTTCATAAACCCGAAGGCCAAAAACCTGGACAGGCAGGGAACCGAGGCTCCTCTCCAAGAGATGTATTCACGTGCAGAAAAGCGGTGACAAGTCGTCTTCACTTCCGGCCACTCCGCACACACGTCACAATCTCTGGCAGAAGGTGGTTTCTGTTTTCCTTGGTGACCTGTGGGAAGAAGCAAGAAAGCGTGCTTCAGAGTCCCCTTCTTTTCCTTCAATTACCTACTCTGCCAGGTAATATTCTAAAAGAAGAGCCTGAAAGGTGAGGGGTGTCTTAGAAAGTGTGACCCAGGCGAGGTAGGACCAAGGGAGGAAGCCCAGGTCCTCCAGAGCGCTCTGAAAACTGGGCCGGTGGACTCGAATCCCACCACCAGCTTCTGTGAAGCTGCGGCTCAAACAGTGAAAGTGGGTTTTGATGACGGAAGGATTGTTAACCGGAAAAGGGCTATGAATTGAACCCTAGGAGGGATGATGGGAATGCAGGCTGGGACGTGGCCCCTGAGCTCAGCCTGACCCGGACAGAAGGATGCCTGAGTGAAGCCGGGAGAACCTGTGCTTCAGGTGGGCACTGGCCCTCCAGGTGGGCCCACGGAGTGCGGCCCCACTGGCGCTGGGTCACACCCAGGATCCTGGGATGCTCTGAAGGTCAGTAGTCTACTCACCTCTCCGTGAGCTTAGCAAATCTGCACGTTGCAAGAAACCTCCGACACCAGTCAACCCTGCATGTGAATGACGACGAAGCAGGAGCCCAGAGAAGGGCAGGGCTTTTCCTGAGCTCTCAGAGGTAGCACGGGTGCAGTGCAGACTAGGACACAGGCCCCTGCATCCCGGTGTGCTACCTCTATGATCAACAGTTACAAAAACAAACAAAACTAACAGTTTATTCAAGCTCTCTCCGATGATCTGTGTTATATTTTTCTTTCTGTCACTACCACAGGCCCATGGAGTACAGCTTGGGCATCCAGACGCCCCCAGGCAGCTGGGTGGGGGGCTGCGCCCCGAGCACGGGCAGAGCCGCCTCTCCTCCCATCACCAGTGCCTTCCTCGGTGGCCCACACAACACTCAGCACGCTCTGCTGGTGGGCAAGGGGCTGGGGATGGCGAGGCTCAGACCAGGACCTTGACCTCACGGAGCCCGCAGACCAGACGGGGGGCAGACGTGGACAGCAGTGAGCGCAGGGTTGCAGAGGGTCCCTGAGAGAGTCTGGGAGGCACGGGGAGCAGGGGGACCAGGAAAGGCTTCCGCAGGCGGTTATGCCCGAGTTGCATCTGACAGGTGGATGCCGGGAGAAGGGCACCGGCAGGGAGAAGGGCCGAGCAGAGAATCACATGGAGAGGAGGTGCGTGCGGCCGGAAGACCTTGAGCGGGTCCGGGTGCGAGGTCCCCGAGAGGAGACGGGCCTGGTCCCGCTACAGGCCCTCCCCCCGCCGCGGGGGGCAGGGGCCCTGGCTCAGGAGGGGACGCGCGTCTGGAGGAAACGCGCAGTGGACCTCACCGCCTGGGGCTCCTGCATCCCACATCCTTCTTGCAAGAGCGCGGCGCCTCTGCCGCACCAGAGCTGCCCACGGCCCCGGGGACCTCCTGACCATCTGAGTCCCGAAAGGACAGAGCCAGGCGGCGGAGGCCGGTCCCCTGACGGTGGTGTCCGAGGATGCCGCCCACTGGACCCCGGGCAGCCCTGGCTCCACCGAAAGGAGGACCATCCGCCCCGTCTTCGCCTTGACGACAAACCGCCCATCCGCATGAGGCTTCGTTGCCGTTCTGGCTTACACTGGCCCGAGCCCGTTCTTGCGGAGAGCATCCGAGGGAGTCCCCGCCGTGGACGGAGGATCGAGGTGGCAGTGGCACACAGGGAGGGCAGGAGGACACGTGGGCCCTCGGCCCCCGCCTCCGCCCTGGCCTCACGAGGAGTCCCCGAGGCTCTGCCATCAGGGTCCCTGAGGGCTCACTGCAGGCCCAGAAGGGCCACCTCCTCTGATGGGGACGTTTCATCACCCCCTTTACACACGTGAGAGAGACGGTGAGATGCTGAGCTGGGAGAGGAGGAGAGAGACGGACCCAAGAGGGAAGAAACACAGGGGCAACGGTGGCAGCGGGGGTCGGGGAGGAGGGGCCAGGCACCGCCCCGCTCCCTCGGACGTCCCCAGGGGGGCCCCGGCTCCGCCATCCAGCTCCAGAGGAGCCGCCGTGGTGGATCTCGGGCACCGGAGGTCAGCGGGTCCGCACTGGACACTTCTGACGTCGTTCAAGTGTAAACTGAAGCCGGTGCGATGAGACGCGTGAAGAGACAGGGTCAGCAGGCTGCTGGTAGGATTTCTTCCCCTGGGTCATCACTAAGGCTTCACGTCCAGTCTTTGAAGCCCTCAGCCCTCGGAAAGAATGGCTGGGGCGGGGGGATGAAGGGAAGTGAAGGGTGATGAGGTGGAAACCCCGCTACCCAAGACCCCGGTCCTGGGGGCAGGCTGTTCAAGTGGCCCAGCGGAGGCCTGCAGAGAAGCAGGATTTAACAGGCGGGAGGCTCAGAGATGATAAAAGAAGAGCCCCAGAGAGCACCGCCAAGCTGCAGGGCCACAGTTCCGCTGTCACGCAGGTGTCCTGCTGGAGCCCGGCCCACCGTCCTCCGGGAGCTGCGGGGCTGCAGCAGGGACAGGGTCCACCCGCCCCCAGCGCGCAGAGAACGTCTCCAAGCCTTGCATAGAAAAAGAACAAAGGATAAAAACTAGAAAAGACACATTCTGCTGACTTCTCACTAAAACCTGGTGAACAGAATACTAATATTCCGCCGCCCCCTTGGATTTCTCTAGGATGACTTCTGAAGGTTATGCAGTAAGATCTGTATGCAAAGCCGTTTACAGCGTTCAGTTACCACATTCCTTTCCAGCCAAGACAAACCCTCAGATGCGAGAACAAGCACAGCATCGTCTGTCAACTCAGGGACGCTTCCCTTTCGGGAGAATTCTGGTCTACTTTTTATTCTACCCCCAGACTTTTGGTGGCAGAAAAACCCTTCCTGAGAGGCTAACGAGAAGAGGGCACTGGGGGCTGGGAGTGAAAAGGAGGTGAGGACGACTGCAGAAAGGACCCCGGCGTCCTCGCCCTCTCCTCCCACCGTGCCCTGCCCAGGGCTGCAGGAGGTGCCCGGCCTCGGGCCCCTAGGAAATTGGACCGCGAGTTCCAGGGTGACGGGGCTGTGTCACATTCCTCCTGCGTCTAGCACAGGGTGGGTGCTCCATCAATGCTTATTATATTCTAAGCAGAGGAGGGTCTTTGAAATAGAGCTGAGCGGTTAAATACAGATTATGAAGACTCTGGCCTATTAGGCATCTGAGTGGCTCTGAGCCTCCTGGGACCAGGGAAGGGCCTAAGACTGGCCTACCAGTCAATGACTTGGGCGCCGTAACGTCAGGAAGGCTGTGCACATATGGACAGAGGAACAGGCAGGGAAAAAAAATGCCTCTTCATGTATATACCATGTGCAAGAAAGCAAAACAAAACCACATACATTTCCTTGGAACTGTGTGGGAAGTGCCCTGGCAAGTTTAAATAAGCAAGGGGACTGAAAACAGAAATTAACTTGACAATGCTCATTATCATACATTAACACATAACAAAAGGATTACGAGTCTCTCCGTTTCACATTGTCTCCATTTCATTTTATTGAACCTAAAAATAGGCTCATTCATGAATTCAAACCCTCTAACCCTACTTTCCCTTGAAGTGTAAAGGCTCTCAACCAAGAATTATTTTGCCAGTGGGGTTTTCGGGAACCCAGTGCCCATGGGATGGGACTATGCTTCCATGGCAACGCAGCTTCTCTTGGGAGGCGGCAGGAGGGGCGCAATGGTTCTTTGTTTCCGTGGCAACGCCACTTCTCTCCGGAGGAGGAAGGAGAGGTGATGGTTCTTTGTTTGGGTGTCCTGACTTCTGCGTGAGTGTACAGCGTAGCTTTACTGAGCTATAATTCATATACCAAAAAATTCAACCTCGGGCAGAATTTGGTGGCTTTCAGTAGATTCCCAGTCGTGCAGTCATCAGCACTATCTATCTGGAGTATTTTCATCACGCCCTCCCCGCCCGCCCCCAATTACCCTCACTCTCAATCACTACACTCGCTCCTTCCCCCCAGGTGTTGGCAACCACTAACCAATTTTTGTTGTCTATAGATTTGCCTATTCTGGACATTTTGTGCAGATGGAATCGTACAACGTGGAATCCTCTGTGACAGGCTTCCTTCCCTTGGTGTCACGTGACGTAAACTCCTCCACGTTGAACACACGTCACCACGTCATTCCCTCTTACTGTCCAGTGATGCCCCATCGTGTGTGTACACCACATCTTGTTTGTTTGTTCATCAGTTGATGGACATTTGGGTTGTCACTTTTTGGCTGCTATGAACACCAGCGTACAAGTTTTTGTTTGAACACACGTTTTCAATTCTTTTGGGTACACACTTAGAAGTGGAATTGCTGAGTTATAGGGTGATCCCACGTCTACCTTTTTGACGAACTGCTGCATTTTTACAGTCCCAGCAGCAGGGTATGAGGCCTCCAATTTCTCCACATCCTCACTGACACTATTTTCCATTTCTTTCCTTTAATTTCACTATAGCCATCCCAGCAATGTGCAGTGCTAGCTCACTGTGGTTTTGGTTTGCACTGCCCTAAAAACTAATGGTGTTACAACATATTTTCATGTGCTTATCAACAATTTGCCTATCTTTGGAGAAACGTCTTTTCAGATTCTTTGCTCCTTTTTTAATTGGTTTATTTGTTGTTTTATTATTGAGTTGTAAGAGTTCTCTATGTATTCTGGGATACAGAAGTCCCTTATCAGATATATGATTCTTAAATAGTTTTTCCCATCCTGTGAGTTGTCATTTTACTTTCTTGACAGTGTCCTTTGAAGCACAAAAATTTTTAATTTTGGTGAAGTTCACTGTATCTACTTTGCTCTCGTCACTTGTGCTTTTGGTGTTGGAACAAATAAGACTCTGCCTAACCCAAGTTTACAGAGACTTACTCCTATATTTTCTTCTAAGAGTTCTATAGTTTCATTCTTACATGTAGATCTACGGTCTGTTTTGAGTTAATTTTTGTGTCTGATGTGAGGTAAGGGTCCGGCTTCATTCTTTTGGATGTGGATGTCCAGTTTTCCAGCACCTTTTGCTGAAAAACAATTTTTTCTTCATTAACTTGTCCTGGCACTCTTGTTGAAAATCAGTTGATCGCAGATGCAAGGGTTTATTTTTGGACTTTCAACTCTATTCTGACAATCTACGTGTCTGTCCCTGTGCCAGCACCACACTGTCTTGATTCCTGTAGCTTTGCAGTATGTTTTGAAATCGGGAAGTATGAGTCTTCCAACATTTTATGATTGTTTGAGCTGGGTCCTTTAAATTTCCATATGAATTTTAGGATTAGCTTGTTAATTTCTACAGAAAACCCTGCCTACTGACTTTTGACCTAAAGGCTGGCAGGTGTATGCTCATTCCTGTACCTACAGGAGTCTGTGACCCAGAAACAGCATCAAATTCCTGGTGAGATGAAAATGGTTTATACCCTGCTTGGTTAAAAAACCCGTGGCCAGGAAGAGTAAGAGGAGGTCTAAAAATTTCCCAGTTGGAGGGAAGCTGGGACCTAGTTCCCATTTTTCTTGTGATCTTGCAATCCACGGGCAAAAACTAAAAGAAGAAAAACTGCTTTACGGACAAAAACAAGTTTAAGTGGCTCTGAATTCAGAACAGTAGAACACATTTTAGTTACAGTAACATTTCTAAAGTAGAAAGACCAAGTACTTTCCAGGGATCTTAGATTTCAAATCATCTGAACCACCCCTACCCACGAAGGTAACACACATCAGGGCTACGGTAACGCTCAGGCTTGGGAGTCAACAGACCGAGGTCTGAATCCTGGCTGTGCCCCTACTAACTGAACAACCTCGGACAAGGCCCGCCAGCTCTCACTGATGACCAGGCTGCCGTGACGTCCCCGACGCACTGATGGACCTCAACACCTCCCCCAGGTGCCCCAGGACTGGTGGCCACCCTGGCAGCTCAATCCCCGTTCCTGAGACTCCGGGCGTCTCTCCTCTCTCCTGTCCCCTCAGGGGACAACATTCTCCAGCATCTTCATGAAGGAGAGATTTCACAGGAAATCAAGTGAAATATGCTTTGGAAACGCCACCAACATGACCAAACTCACATTTTTTTGTTAGAAGTGACAGGCAGGGAGAGACATATTTTTTCACGTTGTGAGTCAGATAAGGATGAAAGCAGTATGAGAGCTCCTGCTGGAATCTCTACCCGTGAAGGTCTTCACCTCTCGTCTCTGCAGCACTGACATTACCATTAAATGTTTTCTGACATGTGGTCTCCCATAACCTAATACTGAAATAAATTTAAAACAGTTTTCAGTGGCTACACTCGGCATTAAACTACAGAAGAAATTAAGAAAACGTTTAACCAAACTTCTGAGAGGGAAACATAATTTTCGGGAAGAGAAGCTTCAATGCCTGAACCTGCACCAGGATAGAAGTTTCTATATTACTGAATTCCACAGGTCCCTGTGGCCCTGGATTTTATTTTTTTAGTCTGTTCTTTCTTGGGCAATTTCTACTGTTTCACCCTCAGGTTCACTGATTCCATCCTCGGTCATCTCCATTCTGCTGGTGGGTCTACCCACGGACTTTGGCGTTCAGTTACTCTATTTTACATTCTAAAATGCTCACTTCATTCTTCCTTACAGCTTCTGTATCTTTGTTGAAACTTTCAATTTCTTGGCCGAGAATTTCTATTTTTCATTTGTTGCCAGTGGGTTTGTAATTGCTCACTGAGGCATTTTTATGATGGCTGTTTGAAAATCTCTGCCCTATAATTCCAACATCTATGACGTCTTGCTGTTGGCATGTCGGCTGTTTCTCTCACTCTGGCTGATTTTCCTGGTTCTTGGCATGACAAGTGATTTCCAATCGTGTCTCTCGTGCTGTTCCTGGGGTCCTGAGGTCCCTGGCCAGTGCACCTTCTTCCCTCTACCATTCAGGTCTTCTTATGTCTGTTTTATGTACAACGTCCAAGGTTTTTATCTGACTTAGGAGGAGCGACAGGGAGCAGTGTGTCTATTCCACTTTGTCTAGGACTGGAAGTGTCCTCAGGGGTTTTTCTGAAAAGTAAGGCTCTGTTTACCTGATCCTGTTAAGAAGAACAGTCTAGATAATGTGAATACCTTCTGAGTTATTGTGAATACTTTCCCAATATCATGACCTCAGTCCCATCTCCACATCACCTGTCAGCACAGGGAAGCTGCCCTCCGCATTTTACATAACATAATCCTGATCTGGAATGTTCCTTCGTTTCCCCACTTCCCCCTTCAAAAACCCAGCCAAGAACCACTGCCTTCCGGACAACTTTCCCTACTCCTGTTCACACAAATCTCTCTTCCCACCTCCAGATTTGGACTGTCCCTTGGTCTGTTTTTCTTGAGGGAAGGGAATACACCTCCCGTGTGCTTGTACCATGGATGCAAAGGATGCTCTCAAGAACGAATCCAGGTAACTTTGCTGCATGTTAGAAAGGGAAAGGACCAAAGAAATATCTAATCCAGCCCCTAAATTTGCAGATAAGGAAAATAAGATTCTTCATTTATAAAATACGCACCAAAAGATCGCACGAGCCCCAGAGGAACACAAGAAAGACAAGAATAAGGGGGTCGCTTACAGAATTAACCAGAAGCTGATCACTTTACATCATTAGGAGCCAGGATTACCTTGCCTAGAGAATAACCTCCTAGCTGAGAGAGGAGAACATGTGGTGTTGTCTTAATATACAGCACTGGTTTCTGGACGTAGGAGTCAACCGCGGTCCCACTGCTGGGTTATTAGTCTGCAGAGACAGCCAGGCCTTGGACTTTAGCATCAGCGATTCCCCAGCCCTCCAGCCTGGAAGCTGTCTGACCTGAAGACTAATTGTCTTTCATGATCTCTCATTATTCATTGTCTCTGTTTCCACAGAAACTCGACAATCACAACCCAGAACTCTAATACGGAAGCCACGTGAAATAACGGATAGAGGAGGTGACATACAACTCTGCAGACAAGGCCCATGTCCACCGAGGAAGCGACCCTGCCTGGCTCTCAGGCCTCCCCTGTTTGCCACCTCCTCCCCCACCGCCGGTCCCCAGGGACCACAGTGCCCTGGTGTTGCATTTATCCATATCTGAAACTGCCTAAATGCTTGCTTGCGTTTCTCTCATCCAGCCCCTCCATTAGAATGTCGGCTCCATGAGGACGAAGACGCGGTCTGTCTGGTTCATCACCAAGACTTAGTGTGAGGCCGAGCGCACAGGAGATGCTCAATCCGTATTTACCAAGTGAGAGAATAAACGAATGCAGCAACGCACAAACAGATTTCTCCAAGTCTGGCTGTTCTAATAACCCTAACGGCTGTCTACTGCCCCAAAGGTACCCTGGACACTTGGGTGACAACGTGTGGATGTCCCCCTGGGGCCAGCCGGCCCTGGGGACAAGTAGCCAGCGGTGTGAGGCACTCACTGGCTCTCTGCAGCTAGAGCACACGCCCGGCCCTCCCACAGAAGTGGCCCTGCCAGCCCCACTGTTTCACCTGGCGCCGGCAGGGGGTTGGCGGAGAGGGACAAGCAGAGTGACGTGGCCGCACTGATGCAAACCAACCGAGGCGGCACAGGGAGGACAGTGCCTGACAAAGAGGGGCACAGAGAGACGGCGGGAGAGAAGGGCAAGTCTGCGGGCCAAGTGCCGGCAGTGCCACCAGAGCCCCTGACAACCGGCTCAGAGGCTGCCCCTGACGTACTCGTCCTCCACACGTGCTCCGCCCCAGGGCTTCTCCCACTGCGGGGACCCCAGAGCCCCCGAGGGCTGGCGAAGACAGGTTCCTGGGCCGCGCCCAGAGCCAGATTCACCTGTTCTGGGCAGGGTGTCTTACCAGCTGGGTACCTGACATGTGGCCAGTGTGACTGAGGAAAAGATTTCTCTAATTTAATTCCGTTTAATTTAAATGTAAATAGTCCCATGTGGCTAATGGCCACGGCACTGCACGGTGCAGACGGCGCATTTCCACCCTGGTGGAAACTTCTCTGGACAGTGCTACTCGACAGCATCTGGAGACTGTGCTTCACACTGTAGCCACAGCTTCTCCCCACAAGCAGGAGGCGGCCAGTTTCAAAGGGAAACCTTTAAAATGAGACGGCACTCGTTTGCCTCTGTACCCTCATCGCCCTGGGGGGAGATGCGCTCAGACCCAGAGCACTGCTGCCCGGGCGCTGATGCTGGCGAGGCCCCGGCGCCTGGTGAGGAGGGCACCGCAGGAGGGGCAGATGCCTCAGGCGGCTCCCCGCAGGCACGTCTGCTTTGGCATCCAGCAGAGGTATAACTTCGCTTCTATAACTCGCCTATGTTCTGCCGCGAGAGGAAAAAAAAATACCACTAACTCAAAGCCAAAGGTGTATCTAGAGCCACGTGCTGTTTCAGGGCACCCGCTCCACGCCTGCGGGTAGAGAGGCCCGGGGGTACTCACACTGAACACCTTAATGTCGTTTCGGGTTCTTATCTCTTCCACGAGGGCCAGCGGTTTTCCTTTGGGTATTGGGATGGTGCCAAGGACGACAGTCCCCAGGGTGGACAGCACCTGGCGAACGGCCTGGATGAACGGCTGACTGAAGAGCTCCATCTTCCCCACCTCGTCGATGACACACACGCTCTGCCCCGGGCCACCTCTGGGACCTGCCTGAGGATGACAGAGACACTAACTGGGACACCAGGTCACATGAGGCAACGGGCCCAGGGGTCCCCCTCCCCCGCCACTCACCAACTGACCGTCAGAGCAGGGAAGGCAGCCCCACTTCGGGAAGCAGGAGGCCGTCTGTCCGTCCACCCAGAGCAATCAACTGGCGGGAGCATCCAGGGGAGCTCCCCTGGAGACCACAGCACCCAGAAAACTCAGCTCCCCGAGCACCCCGTTTCCCTGGTAATTTCCGCTCTTCTGGAATGGTCCTGATAATGGCCAGGCTTTATATTTGTATACACCCAGGCAATAAGCAGGCTTAAAAGAACCGAGGCCGCAGGCCTGCGAGCCCTTGTCAGTTGTTTCGATTTTGGGTTGTATGATGGCCTGTCTGCTGGGAGGAGGTGACCGCTGCGGCCAGATGCCTGTGTATTTCCCAAGCTGCGCTACGAGGGTCGGTGGAAAGGAATGAAAATGAAAAGAGAAGGAGTCCTGGTTAAAAAAAAAAAAAGTGAGCACGTTGTGCCCTTTAATCTTCCACTATGTCCTTGCAGACCCCTCTAGGAAGAGGTGGGGCAGCCAGCCTCCAGGAGTCCTCATTATTCCCAGCTCCTGGGGCGCGCACCCTGTGCAGGCCCCTCCCCACAGTACCAGAGGCCGACAGCACGCAAGAAAGACTGCTGTTTCTGTCCTGGTCTCAATCTCTATCCATCCATCCATCCACCTATCCTGGATCACCTGCTCGCAGGGAAGATGCCTGCCATGTTGCGAGGACACGCAGGCAGCTGACGGTGATGTCCAGGTGATAAGGAACTGAGGCCTCATGTCAACAGCCAGGGAGGATCTCAGGCCTCCCAGCAACCATGACCGTGAACTTGGAAGCCTCAGGGCACTGCAGCCTCATGAGAGACCCTGAGCCTGAACCGTTCAGCAAAGCCGTTCCTGGATTCCTGATCCAGGGAAACTGTGAGATTATAAGTGTTCGTTGTTTTAAACTGCTAGATCTCGGGGTAATTTGTTACACAGCGACAGGGAACTAATACACGTGTCCTCTCTAGAAAGCCTTCCCTGAGGAAGCTGATAGGACTTTGAGTAGTTTTTCCACAGCAGGGACACAACAGAACATACAGTGAGCACTTCAGTGAATGCAGAGTGACAAAAACATTTCTATATCTTTAGACAAATGATTCTTTCGAGAACGGTTTGTAAAGCTGATTTACAAAGTACTTTTCACTGTAAGTTCTCAGATTCCTTAAATACTAACATCAATACATTCTCAGAATGAATGGCTAAGTTAAGCTAGATTTTGCTCCAGTTCCAAATACCAAAGCTCTTACACAGTGTGGCCATGAGTGGCGTGCATATGGTGACCAGTGACAGATGGGGCTGAGGGCAGATCCTGGAGCCTCGTATGGTGCACAGAGGGGTGGGATGCTGTCCAAAGGCTGAGACTCAAAGTCAGGATCACACATTGTGCTTGAAAGGCTGCTCACTGTGTGGATTCAGGAAGACAGGGGGGACTTCTTTTGGAACAGACAGCATGGGATTGGAGGGAAGCCTTAGAGCAGTGGTTTTCAAACTTTTCTGTAAGTGGTACTCTTTTAATTCTCCTGCTTACTGTCAAATACATATAGCATATTTTTCCACTCCGCTTACTGGCAGAAAGACCAGGAAGGGGCCCACTGTCGTCGTGCGAGAGAGGTCTGAACAAGCACCCAGACTTCTGTGTTGCCCGTGCACTTCACGTTCACCTCTGAGCGTACCTGCGTGCGTTTGTATACACATAGCTACCCCGTCTCCCCGCTAGAAGCAGAGATGACGCTGTATTCATGTTTTTCCTTCCCATGGAGTTGAACAGCGCAAAGCTGGGCTGAGGCAGCTGATGTGGCCCTGCACTGGCAGGGCAGCTAAGCGAGGGAGAGTGAGGGGTCAGTTGCTATTTCAACATTTTCTTTGAAAAATGAATGCCAGGGCTTCCCTGGTGGCGCAGTGGTTAAGAATCCGCCTGCCACTGCAGGGGACACGGGTTTGATCCCTGGTCCGGGAAGATCCCACATGCCGCGGAGCAACTAAGCCCGTGCACCACAACTACCGAGCCTGCGCTGTAGAGCCCACGAGCCACCACTACGGAGACCGTGCGCCACAACTACTGAGCCTGCTTGCCTAGAGCCCGTGCTCCACAACAAGAGAAGCCACTGCGATGAAAAGCCCGTGCACCGCAACGAAGAGCAGCCTCCGCTCGCTGCAACTAGAGAAAGCCCGCGCGCAGCAACGAAGACCCAACGCAGTCAAACTGGGGAGAAAGAAAACAGCTATCGGCCACCCGTGTGTCAGCATAAAAACAGACACTCCCACAACAGCGAGCCAGCCCAACTGACCTGCCTCTGGGTAAGGAGTGTCTGAGGCATTTTGCTTCCCCCAGAGACTATGAATACCTGTGGACGCTGTCTTTCCGGAGGCTACAATCTAAACAGCAAACAGAACTCCACTCCAGCACACCAGAACGACGGTTTTGAAAGCGGTCAGTTCCGAGAGAAACAACTTCAAAGCATGCGTGAGCACCCATGGCTCTGTGTTTAGTGGGTGCACGTACGCGGGCGGTCAGATACACGTGAGCAGGTCCACGATAAAGCACACGGCTCCACAGCCACCCTGCCTGCCTTTCTCTACGACGTGCACCAATGAGAGCTCACCTACATCATTCAAACTTCCAGACACACACGCAGACATTATTTTCTACCAACTGGAAATGCTCATTTTAAAACCTTAGCTTGTATAAAATTCCCATTCGGTCCAGAATTAGGGACTTTCTTTATCCAGAAACTATAGGAATCTCAAAAAGGCTGGGATTTTTAATGAAAAATTGAGTTATCCACGCTCAGTTGAGACAGATATCAGAGGCTAAGCCACTCAGACACCTGTAAACAGTCAGCCTGTTTTTCTGAATAACACATGAACATACATGAATGAGCTTAATAAAAGAACTACAATTATGTTCAGAATTGTTTCCTTTCTATATGGAAAGAAATTGTTTCAATTTTAAAAGGAAACAGAAAAAAAACCCAGTGACCATTCACCCTGTTTTCCATTATTCTAAATGCTCTTCTGAGTTGATGAAGACACAGGGGTACAGCACTAGGGCCCAGGTTTGAAAACCATCAGTAGCCTGGCTCCGGCTTCCCCGTTTCCGGCCGTGGGTTCCAGCCGTGGGTACGGAGTAAGGAGCCCGTGCAGGACTCTGGGCCACGTGGTTAAAAGCACTGAGCACACCCTATGGGAGCAGCCGTTCTCCGGGCATCCCCTCCCCGCAGAAGACAACTCAGGCGGCGTCACTGCGGTCCTCTGTGCCAATCCCCACGCTCTGCTCCCGTGCTTGCATTTCAGCTCGTTATACATTTTCACCGTCACAAAGAGTGGGAAAACCTTCTCTGTGCAAAGCACATTTCAGTCCCTATGTTGGTTCTGAGGGAGAAGATATTTTCTTGGGATAGAGTCCTAAAGTTGATCAGCCAGGAGTGAGAGAAGTTATGAATCATTTTATAGCTTTGGTTACACTCAGCTAGCTTGCTTTCCAGAAAGAGTAAATCAATTTACCTCTGTATCAGCTATGCTGTAGAGCTGAAAAACAGTGTGATTCTTTCGGTCCTCTGTTTAATCCTTATGTGTACTTTTAAGGATACAAAGAAAATGTAAACATAAAATAAGCAATTTCCTTCAACCAAAATACTGAACGAAGAAAAAGCTAATTAAAGTTGCCTTTGCCTTATTCTGAATTACTTAAATAATACATATTTCCAGTGGTATTAAGGTTGCCATTTGTTTTTTTTTTAAACATCAGACACAGACTGGCTTCTGAGCTCGCCTGTCTGGGACAGCAAGTCTCAGAAGTGATGGGAGGGAACCAGGTGGCCATTGGCCAGAAGGTAGGCAACAGAACTGGAGCCCTGCCCCCTGAATAGCCACAAGTTCTGGGAAAGCTGGAAAGGCAAATGGTGCAAACAGCGGCCAAGGCCGAGCAAGTTCCTCGACCCTCTTAAGTTATTAGCTGTAAGGCAGGGCTCCAGTTAGACTTTTACGTGTGTTTATTCCAAGCTTTAAAGTTTTAGGATCCCTCGGCAGTCTGGTGGCATGTCGACTGCGTGTCCCCGGGGAATAAAATGCCAGGCTGGCGGCCAGGACGAGACGTTTAGACGGCCCTGTGCGCCCTGCAGCACTGAGCACACGTGGGGCAGAGCTGCTCCCACCCACATGCCGGAGGCTGGTGCTGAGGCTCTTCCTGGATGTCCCCACGGGCCTCCCCCGGCTCCACACCAGCACCTGACCACAGAGCGCCTTGGCATCTTCCAAGCTACGAGGACCCTGGGGCTGAAACAGCGTCTGCTGGCTGACTGTCAGCCCAGGGGGTTTAAGAACCCAGTCCCCCTCGTGATCCCAGCGCCGTGGGACCAGACTAGATGTTTGGGCTCGTGGGTCCCACGATGGGCCCCGGTTCCCAGCGAACACAAATCAGACTGTTGATGTGACGTCCTCCCAAGGTACCGCGCCCATCACCTCCCTCAACTTCTCAAGAAAAGTAACCATAACTATCCCTATGCTCTGCACCTCCCGGCAGCCAGGACTAACACACTTTACAAGCATGATCGCCTTCAGTCCTAATAACTTCACGTAGCAGACATCGACATCTCTGCTCTACAACTAAGGAAGGGAAGCCAGGGGGTAAGTGACTCATCCAGTCCCCGAGCTCCCAAGGGACAGTGCTGGGGAGGCTGACCCAGTATCACCCAACTCCATGGCCTCTGCCACCCACCGTAGGCAATTCCATCTGCACAGTTTCCACATGAAATAAGGAAAGAACTGAGTCTCAGAAAGTCATCTCACCATGAAGAAAGCACTCTTCTCGCCAAAGAGAAGGAAGAGTGCCTTAGTTTCTAGGGCCCTACAGAGGTATAGCCACAAAAACGCTAATTTTTTTGGATTAATTATATTACTCAAAAAACCCTACCTATTTGGGGTCCCAGAGCAATAATACCACCAACCTCATTTTATCACGTACAGAGAACGGCCCTGCAGGTGAAGGGGCCTCTACCCTCTGCCAGGAGCTCACCTCTTTGCACACAGTAGAGAAGACAGGAGCGGGTATCCCAATGAGCACAGGCTTACCTCGGCGAGATGCGGAGTTCGCTTCCAGGCACCCGGAATAAAGCCAGTGTCACACTAAGGTGAGTCGCATGAATTTTTTAGTTTCTTGGTGCATCTAAAAAGCGTGCAATCGCATTATGTCTAAGAGAACGACGTACGTACCTTAATTAAAAAATACTTTATTACTAAAAACTGCTAACCATCCTCTGAGCTTTCAGCAAGGAGTAATCTTTTTGCCGGTGGACGGTCTTGCCTCAGTGTTGATGGCTGCTGACTGATCCGGACGGTGGTTGCTGAAGGGTGGGGTGGCCATGACAATGTCTTAAAATACGACAACAATGAAGTCTGTCGCATTGATTGGCTCCTACTTTCATGAATGATTTCTCAGCAGCAGGCAATGCTGTTTGACAGCATAGACCTTCTTTCAAAATTGAAGTCAATCCTCTCAAACCCTGCTACTGCTTTATCGACTAAGTTTATAGAATACCCTAAATCCTTGTTGTCATGTCAACAATCTTCACAGCATCTGCCAGGAGTAGATTCCATCTCAAGAAACCTCTTTTTTTGCTCGTCCATAAGAAGCAACTCCTCATCCATTAAAGTTGTATCCTGAGATGGCAGCACTTCAGTCCCATCTTCAGGGTCCACTTTTAGTTCTCTTGCCGTTTCCACCACATCTGTGGTTACTTCCTCCACTGAGGTCTTTTTTTTTTCAATATTATGGCTTTTATTAAAACGCTGCACAGAATATCCTTATACACACATTTGACTCTCTCATTAGGATAAACCTCCAAAAGTGGAATCACTGGATCACCCACTGAAGTCTTGAACCCCTCTAAGTCACCCATGAGGACTGGAAGCAACTTCTTTCAAATTCCTGTTAACGTTGATATTTTGACCTCTTCCCATGAATCATGAACATTCTTAATGGCATCTAGAACGGTGAATCCTTTCCAGAAGGTTTTCAGTTGACTTTGCCCAGATCCATCAGAAGAATCACTATCTCTGGCAGCTATATATAGCCTTACAAAATATATTCCTTAAATAATAAGACCTAAAAGTTGAAGTTACTCTTTGATCCATGGGCTGTAGAATGGATGTTTTCTGAGCAGGCATGAAGAAAACATGAATCTCCGGCTTCTCCATCAGAGCTCTTGGGTGACCAGGTGCACTGTCAATTTTGAAAGGAATCTTTTTTTCTGAGCAGTAGGTCTCAGCAGCGGGCTTCATATATTCAGTAACTATGTTGTCAACGGATGTGCTGTCACCCAGGCTTTGTTATTCCATGTACAGAGCACAGGAAGAGTAGATTTAGCATAATTCTTAAGGGCTCTAGGATTTCCAGAATGGTAAATAAACACTGGCTTCAACTTCAAGTCACCAGCTGCACTGGCCCCTACCAAGAGAGTCAGCCTGTCCTTTGAAACTTTGAAGCCAGGCATTGACTTCTCCTCTCCAGCTATGAAGGTCCTACGTGGCATCTTCTTCCAACAGAAGGCTGTTTCTTCTACACTGAATATCTGTTGCTTGGTGTAGCCACCTTCATGAATATCTCAGCTAGACCTTCTGGAGAACCTTCTGGAGAACCTTCTGGAGAACTTGCTGCCGCTTGTGCATCAGACCAGGGGCTTTACCCTGTACCTTCATGTTATGGAGACGGCTTCTTTCCTCAAACCTCATGAACCAACCTCTGCTGGCTTCAAGCTCTTCTTCTGCGGTTTCCTCACCTCTCCCAACCCTCAAAGAACTGAAGAGACTTAGGGCTTTGCTCTGGATTACGCTCTGGCTTAATGGAATGTTGTCGCTGTTTTGATCCTCTCTCCAAACACTAAAACTTTCTTCCTATCAGCAGTAAGGGTGCTTTGCTTTCTTATCATTTGTGTGTTCACTTTTAATTTCCTTCAAGAACTTTTCCTTTGCGCTCACAGCTTGCCTAACTGGCACAGGAGGCCTAGCTTTCTGCCTGTCTCGGCTTTCAACGTGCTTTCCTTGCTGAGCTTAATCATTTCCAGCTTTTGAAAAGTGAAAAGTCGTGCAACTCTTCCTTTCACTTGAATGCTTGGAGGCCGCAAACCTTCAGTTTGTAAAAAAAAGGCAGTATCTGCAAAGCACAAGACAACGAGGTATGCCTGTACTACCTTCTAAATCCTCCTTATCAGCTGACAGTGTTTACAATAACTGTTTTTTTTTTCATTTCAATTGCTTAGTAAAACTTTTAATCACTACTTAAGCTTTTGATAAAAGTTTGGTATTTTTGATGCCTGATAACCTTCTATTAGAAATTGTCTGAAGGAGATAAAGTTGATAATTTTTGCTACAGTGAAATGGTGATGACTTTTTTTTTCTAACTAATGAGGTAAATGGATACAAAGAGAGAGTACAGCTTAGATCAGGGAAAAGTCAATCTTTATGGATTTGTCTTGTTCAGATTTTGAATGTACAGTGATTTTATGTTTGTTTCACCTTGCTATAGAAAGTATTTCAAAACGGGGTTGCTAAATTTGCTTTCCAGTTGAAGTCTCAAGAGAAAGTTATTATCTTAAGATAACCTAATAAAGTTTATAAAGTATTAGAAAAGGGCTTCCCTGGTGGCGCAGTGGTTGAGGGTCCGCCTGCCGATGCAGGGGACACGGGTTCGTGCCCCGGTCCGGGAAGATCCCACATGCCGCAGAGCGGCTGGGCCCGTGAGCCATGGCCGCTGAGCCTGCGCGTCCGGAGCCTGTGCTCCGTGACGGGAGAGGCCACAGCGGTGAGAGGCCCGCGTACTGCAAATAAATAAATAAATAAATTAGAAAAATTAACTGGGAGAAATTGTGCTGAGGAGGATGTGCTTGGTCATAAACAGCTCCCTAACTCACAGCTGCTAGTTCAAAGGAAAAAAAGAATAAATGTACAGGGGAGAAACTGGTCAATTCCTTGAGCGGGTAATCAAATTAACATCACCAACCATCACGTGCCTCCAGATGAGAGGCCAGGAAGGATGCCTCACCACACACTACAGAATTCCAGCTGAACCTAATCACAAGCAACCATCAGAAAGCCCCAAAAGAGGAACATCCTATTAAAATAGAGCTGTACTCTTCAAAAATGTCAGTGTCACAAAGGACAAAAAAAAATGACTGTGGAAATGTTCCACATTAAAGGAGGCTATCAAGATACGACAACTAAAGGTAATACCTGGCTCTAGACTGAAGGAAAAGAAATGTTACGAACAACACTGTTAAGTCAACTTCTAAAACCAGCGTATGAGGGGTAGGGTAGGTCAAAGGATTTTCTCAGTAAACTGACCGAGGTTGACAACTGTGCCAATTATGTAACAGCATATCCTTACGCTTCGGAAAAAATACTGCACGTTTAGGACTTAAGTACTGTGACGATTACAACATACTCTCAAATGGTCCTCCCCCAATTTATATGTTTATACAAACATACAGACACACATACACACACACACACACACACACAAGAAGAGAGAGGGAATAAATAGGGCAAATGTTAAAAATAGGTGGCTCTGGATACCAAGTCCACAGGGGGTCTTGCACTATCCTTATCTTTACAAGGTTCTCTAAGAGTAAAATTATATCCAAATAAAGTTTTTAAAAGTTCAGACTCAATACAAAAAAAGAAAACACTCACATGCATACTTTCTCAGTATCAGATTCAAGAAAAGCACCAACTCCTGGCATGAGAGCTTCCTTCTGACGGCGCACAGGGCTTCAGACCGATGTGCACAGGACAAGGGCAAGGAGGAAGGACAGAGCGGGTGGTCAGAGAGAGAAAGAAAGGCCAGTCACACACATCCTTCTCCAGGCACACTTCCGGAGCACGTGACTTCCCCATGCTTCTTGGGAGGGGGTGCAGGAAGAGTCACGGGAAGGAGAGGAAACCCAGGGCAGCAGCCGGCTTGGCATCTAACTCTACAGAACTGCACCACGGCCGGCAGTGGGAAGTGATGAGCAGCCCACCTGCCCGGTGGAACCCGGGAGATCACCGGAAGGGTGGCCACGACAAAGCCTGCACAGTGAACTGAGGAGCCAACCTTATACGATGCTTGCAGTTCTTCTTCCTATTTTGATTCACTGCAGGAATGCTTTTACTGAAAAATTTTAACTTTTCATGTCTGCACCAGATAGCTTCTAATTCCCCTCGCTGATCTTGTAATACGTATGTGTGATCGTGAGGTACAGAAACAGAAAGTGGGGCGGAACCAAGAAACGAATGCCAGGCTTGCTAACAGTGAAGGAGATTCTAAAGCAGTGCTTGGGCTCTTGTCAGCCTTTCAAGAACGGCTCCTGACTCGAGTTTTCTAAATTCTTTCTAAAGCTCAGTGGCCTGAAATACTAAGTGGCCTTTCCACTTAGTCCCTTGGTCAAGGGATTAAATCCCTTGGTCAAGGGATTAAAAAAAAGAACCTTTCCCTGGACTGTTGATCTCGCACCTTCAAATGAAGTTTCAAAGATTTGAAGCAGATTCTTCTTTCAGAATCAAAAGCAGATCCTGCTCTCAAAAAGAATATGCACTGAAAGCCGTATTTTGAACAAAACAGAAAAACGCAACCAAGCGTGTGCATTTTCAGTGGGTATTCTGGTTCTAGCTCATTATCCCTTCCATGGATCTTTATAAAAAATGACACTGTTCAGCCTAAAAAATAAGGCTTTGAGTAGATGTCTCTTGTTCTTCACAACCTTATAATCTGCTGTTATCGTTTTGTGTGAGTAGGAGATACACCGGGAACCAACAAAATGTTAAATCCTCTATTGCATCAAATTCTAATAAAGCATTCAAGGTGGCTGTCAAAAAGACCATTATGCAAAAGGCCAGCGTTATCCTAACAGCCTTGATCACTAGAAAACTGAAAAAGCAATCTTAATTACAGCAGCATCAGAAAATACAAAAGATCTATGAATAACCTTACAAAAATTTTTTTAAAAAGAAACGGAAAGAGAGAGAGATTCTGTTTTGGCTGTAGAGAAGGAAGACTGGAAGATTAGGATGTTCTTTATATTGTAATAACTACATTTTTGTATAATTCCAGTCACTTCACACAAGACTTTTTGTAACAGATTACAGTTCATACCAGTACTGCTGCGTATAAGCTGTTTGTCATTGGGCAAATTACTTTCTATTCTATGCCTCAGTTTCCTCATCTGTAAAACAGGGAAACAGTGACAGTGTTGTCCTGAGGATTAAATGAGTTAGTGTCTGAAGCATAATTTGAACTCAGTAACTGTTTACCACCACCATTACTATTATCACCAACATTGCCACAATTTGGAAGAATAAGCAAAGAAGAACGGATAAGACATTCTTTTGAAGAAGAGTGATACAAGTAATTACCAGAGTACTGATGCAAGCATCAAACAGATCAATGAAAGAGAACAGACAACCCTAAAACATTATACACACACATGTATTTTTAAATATAATAAATGCAGCATAATAAACTAATGAGAAATGAGTTATTAACAGATGGTTTTGGAAAACCAGCTAAGTATTTGGAAGAAAATCAATTGAGAGTCTCATTGAATATTACGTTCCAGATAAATCCAGATGGATTAAAAAAATGTCAAAAAAAAAAAAAGCACACAGAAGAAGAAACATAGAGGTAAAAAAATTTATATTAACTTGGAATAGGAACAGACTTTCTCAATATTAAAAAAAAAAAAAAGAAATCACCGAAGCGACAAACTAAGAGAATCAATAAAAATAAAAAAAGTTATTTACCTTATAAAAGATCCCTTTAAGCTAAAAGAAAAAAATGCGGAAATGAACAAACAACTTAGATTCTTAAAAATACCCAACAAAACAACTGAAAAACTTTTAACCTCATTAGTACTTTAAAAAGATAAATCAAAGCAAAGCAACGTGTTTTAGTATCAAAAGTCAGTATAGTGCTCAGTGTTGGCAGAAGTGCAGCAAGAGAAACACACCTGCACGTGGCAGGGGGTGCAAAGTGACACAACTGTCACACACACACAGCAACACCCTGGAAATTCACACCCCTCCACCCAGTATTCCACCCGTAGGTCCCCCACAGGGAGACAATCACGGCTGGATAAAGGATGATCCACAAAGAGGGCTTCCTGCAAAGTTACCTGCAACAGTGATAAATAGATTCAATGTCCGACACTGAGGGAGTAACAGTTAAATCAGAGATGGAAATCCATACCACCATATATTATGCAATCATTAAAGTATCACAGTTGTTGTTTTTTTTTTTGCCACACCACACCGCTTGTGGGATCTTAGTTCCCCGACCAGGGGTTGAACCCATGCCTCCTGCAGTGGAATCACGGAGTCCTAACCACTGGACCGCCAGGGAATTCCCAAAGTATCACAGTTTTGAAGATTATCATGTTGTGAGACTATTCCCATGTCACTCAATCGTATTAAATGAAAAAGCCCAAACCTATAAAACTATATTTGGCATTTTCCCCAATTTTGGATGACTATAATAAAGAAATGAGGTATAGAAAAAGGGCAGAAACAAAATATGCTAAAAGTGGTTAACTCAGTGATAAGACTGAGTTATCCATATTTTCTTTTCTTATTTATACTTTTTACACATTTTCTATCTTAAGTATGTAGAACTTTAATACTCAAGAAAACAGTAAATGTTGTCAAATGAGGGAAGATGTAGCCATGGAATGAAAAGAAAAATCAACAATAGTAAAGTCTACAAGGGCTTTCTAAAAGCCTTACTGAGTCTAGAATGTTTACCATCTACTCTGTGTCGATTTCCCATGTGCCCATGGTGGTGGGCTGGCCTCCACTCCTGCCTGGGGAAAAGCAGCAAGAGCCCCACAGCAGGCTGGCTTCTGCCTGGCCTCAGGCTGCTGCTTTTCGGCTCCCAGACACATTCTTACTCCCCAACCCACAGGCATGGCCCTGCTGGCCCAATCAAAGAATAATTTTTCTTATGTTTTTCACAGTATCTAAAAAAACAACTCAAAATATTTTTCAACGATAGTGAAATTTCTCACACATAGGAAGCACTTAATAGATACTCCTTAACTTATTGTCAGAATTTGTGTTTTCATATACCCTGGGCACTAGAAGCTAACCCACTGTCTGTTTAAAGGCTCTCACCTGCCTGCAGGCATAACCCTCCCAAACCTCGGACTATACTACAAAGCTACAGTCATCAAAACAGCGTAGTGTTGGCACAAAAACAGAATACGGATCAATGGAATAGAATAGAGCCCAGAAATAAATCTACACACTTACCCAATTCCCTGGCAGTCGAGTGGTTAGGACTCCTCGCTTTCCCTGACAGGGGCCGGGGTTCAATCCCTGATCCGGGAACTAAGATCCCATAAGCCACCACCAAAAAAAAAACAAAAACCCTACACACTTATGGTTAATTAATCTTCAACAAAGGAGGCAAGAATATATCAATAAAATGGGAAAAAGTCTCTTCAGCAAGTGGTGCTGGGAAAGCTGGACAGCTGCATGTAAATCAATGAAGCTAGAACGCACCTTCACACCATGCACAAAAATAGACTCAAAATGGCTTAAAGACTTAAATATAAAACAAGACACCATAAAACTCCTAGAAAATAACACAGGCAAAACATTCTATGACATAAATCATACCAGTGTTTTCTTAGGTCAGTCTCCCAAGGCAATAGAAATAAAAATAAACAAATGGGACCTAATCAAACTTACAAGCTTTTGCGCAGCAAAAGAAACCATAAACAAAACAAAAAAGCAACCTACAGAATGGGAGAAAATATTTGCAAACAATGTGACTGACAAGGGCTTAATTTCCAAAACATACAAACAGCTCATATAACTCAACAACAAAAAAACAAACAACCCAATCCAAAAATGGGCAGAAGACCTAAATAGACATTTCTCCAAAGACATACGGATGGCCAATAGGCACAGGAAAAGATGCTCAACATCACTAACTATTAGAGAAATACAAATCAAAACTACAGTGAGGTACTACCTCATACTGGTCAGAATGGCCATCATTAAAAAATCTGCAAATAATAAATGCCGGAAAGGGTGTGGAGAAAAGAGAATGCTGAAGCACTGTTGATGGGCATGTAAGTTGGTGCAGCCACTACGGAAAACAGTATGCAGGTTCCTCAAAAAACGAAAAATAGGGCTTCCCTGGTGGCACAGTGGTTGAGAATCTGCCTGCCAATGCAGGGGACACGGGTTCGAGCACTGGTCTGGGAGGATCCCACATGCCGCGGAGCAACTGGGCCCGTGAGCCACAATTACTGAGCCTGTGCGTCTGGAGCCTGTGCTCCGCAACAAGAGAGGCGGTGATAGTGAGAGGCCCACGCACCACGATGAAGAGTGGCCCCCGCTTGCCACAACTAGAGAAAGCCCTCGCACAGAAACGAAGACCCAGCACAGCCATAAATAAATAAATAAAGCAAACTGTCAACAAGTAAAAATAAATAAACACTATTATATTTAAGGGCAGTCTGTTCCTTTTAAGAAACAAACTAAAAATAGAGTTAATGTATGATCCAGCAATCCCACTCCTGGGCATATATCTGGACAAAACTCTAATTCAAAAAGATACATGTGGGGCTTCCCTGGTGGCGCAGTGGTTGAGAGTCCGCCTGCCGATGCAGGGGACACAGGTTCGTGCCCCAGTCCGGGAAGATCCCACATGCCATGGAGCGGCTGGGCCCACGAGCCATGGCCGGTGAGCTTGCGCGTCTGGAGCCTGTGCTCTGCAACGGGAGAGGCCACAACAGTGAGAGGCCTGCGTACTGCAAAAAAATAAAAAATAAAAAAAGATACATGCACCCCTATGTTCATAGCAGCACTATTTACAATAGCCAAGACATGGAAACAACCTGAATGTCCACTGACAGATGAATGGATAAAGAAGATGTGGTACATATACACAGTGGAATATTACT
The DNA here is from genome assembly GCF_003031525.2 of Neophocaena asiaeorientalis asiaeorientalis. Lineage (NCBI taxonomy): Eukaryota > Metazoa > Chordata > Mammalia > Artiodactyla > Phocoenidae > Neophocaena > Neophocaena asiaeorientalis. The sequence goes on along the minus strand of NW_020172473.1, from coordinate 786,252 downwards.
CAGCCATAAAAAAAGAACGAAATAATGCCACTTGCCGCAACATGGATGGACCTAGCGATTATCACACTAAGTGAAGTGAGTCAGAAAGACAGATACCATATGATATCACTTATATGTGGAATCTAAAATATGGCACAAATGAACTTAGCTTACACAACAGAAACAGACTCACAGACATAGAGAACAGACTTGTGGTTGCCAAGGGGGAAGGGGGAGGGGGGGAGGGAAGAATCGGGAGTTTGGGGTTAACAGATGTAAACTATTACATAAAGGATGGATAAACAACAAGGTCCTACTATACAAAACAGGGAACTATATTCAATAACCTGGGATAAAACATAACGGAAAACAATGTAAAAAAGAACGTATATATGTGTATAATGGTGTCACTTTGCTGTACAGCAGAAATTAATGCAACATTGTAACGCAACTATATTTCAATAAAAAATAAAAAAAAACAACAAAAAAATAAAGGCTGTCACCGGCCTAAATGTGGTTTCTAAGACTTTCAGCTTACTTTAGTTGGTCATTCCAATTGCCAATAATAAAACCTGTCTCTCTATAATATCCTATTTTTGTTGCCTAGTTACTTAAACTTTGTTTCTTTTCTTTCTTTCTTTCTTTTTTAAGTATAAAGGCAAAACACTAATTCCTTTTCCTTTCTTTGTCCCCAGTAAAATCCATGAGATGGGAGAAAAAATTCTGCTTCAGAAAAGAAACCCATGGATAGGAACCTGTGCAGCCTGGGAAATTTTCCTACCTAGAATGTTGAAAGTCTGGGTTTGGTAATCAAAGTATAAAATATTGGAAGAGTCTGCTTTTCTTTCTTTCTTAACTAAAAAAAAAAAAGCGATTCTAGTTCTTATTCCGGTCAGTCCACGGTCTCTTATATAACCCTGCAGGTAGGCGTCAAGGCCGTGTGCGCACTGCTCTCCTGGGATTGTCTGCTCTAAGCAAGGTAAGTAAAAGTCAACTCTTCATATGGACCCAGTACCCAAAGCCAGAGTCATCATCTGGAATTTCATTTGAAGCATTTCACTTGCTTCTTGAGCATTTAGGTAGAGAGGTAGGTAACTGATGGGAAAAGAGCTAGAGAGGAAAATACCATGTTTCCGCGCAGTACGACAGGCACAAGAGTCCCCAGTGCAGGGAACGAAAGTTCCTAGAGGAAGAAATCAGGAAGAAGGGTGAGGGGAGCAGGCGAGGGGGGCGAAGCCAAGGAGCAGGTGGGCTTGGAGGGGCAGCAGCCGCTACCAACACAGTGCAACATCCCGCCGGCCCCGGGAGTCAGAAGCTGCCCTCAGCAGGCAAACCTGACCTTTCCAGCAGCCAAAGCTTTGGCACCTGCCAAAGCCCTCACCGCCCCTTTTAGCTGAGCCCTGAATGAGCAGAGAGGCCAAGATATGAGGAGCCTGCCAACCACAGAAACAGCAGTGCCAAGGGCGGAAGGCTGGGGGCCGGGCACGAGGGGAACAGGCTGAACCGGCAGGCGGGAGATGGGGAGGACGGAGGGCAGGAGGCCCGGACAGAGCTGGCCTTCCGGGCCCCGGGGAGGACCTTGGACTCGACTGCTGGTACGACGGAGACCGCCGCAAAGTTGATAAAGAATTGCCTCTTGAGACAGGTCCATACTCTTCAATTTTCACGACAGTATTATAAATCAATGGTGTGAGTCTATAACAGATGATATAAAACCCATATTCCTTAATATGCGCCACAAAACCCTGCAACATGTGACTCTACCCGGCTCACCCACCGTACCTCCCCCACCTGCTCCTGCCCAGGGCCCCCGGCCTCGGTGTCTCTGCTTCTATCATCCGTGACGTTCTCCCAGACACCCCCATACAACACCCCAGGATTCCCTCCCGGAAGGGATGGTGCCCTCTGATCTTTTCATTTCATCCAAATGTCACCTCCTCAGAGCTCTTTCCTGGTCACCAGATCTAAAGTCAGTTCCTCCTTCTTCTCTCACAGCACCCTGCTTTTCTTCTTGGCAGCATTTATGACAATTATACATTTATTTGTTTAATGTCTACATTTCCCACTAGAATGAGAGTTTTGGGAGAGTAGAAAACATGTTTTATTCCTGACTGTATATCTGGGATTTGATAAATATTTGATGAATGAATGCAAAAAACAAGTAATACATAGTCAACAAAACCAAAAGTTGGTTCTTTGAAAAGAGCAACTAAATTGACAAACCTTTAACTATTACTGAAGTCCATAAAGAGAGGACTTAAATAATTAAAATGCATGAAAGAAGGGAAAATACCACAGACCTTACAAAATAAAAAGGATTACAGAGGAATATATAAACAACCGTATGCCAACGAATTAGATAACTTACTATCTAATGACACGGTCCAATAAATTACTAAAAGACACAAATTACCACAACTGATTCAACGTGAAATAAAAAAATCAGCAGACCTATAACAAGAAAAGAAATTGAATTCATAATTTAAAAGCTTCCTATGAAGAAAAACCCAGGCCCACATGGTTTCACTGGTGAATTCTATCAAACATTCCAAGAAAAATTAATACCAGTCTTTTACAAACTCTTCCAAAAATTAGAAGAGGAAGGAATACTGCCTAGCTCATTCTACAAGACCACAATTACCCTGATATCAAAATTAGACAAAGATACTACAAGAAAAGAGAGCTACGGTCCACATCCCTTATGAATGTAGATGCAGAAATCCTCAACAAAATACTAGCGAATAGAATCTGGCAACATATAAAAGAAATATACATATGCCATGACCAAGAGGGATTTATTTCAAGAAAACAAAGTAGGTTTAACATCCAAATACGAATGTAATATACTATATTAATATAATATAGGATAAAAATCACATAATCACCACTATAAATGCAGAAAAAGGATCTGACAAAACCCAACACTTCTTCACTTTAAAAAACAAATGTTGAACCACAAGCTAGAAACAGAAAGGTACCTCCTCAACCTGGTGTTAGCCATCCACAAACAACCTACCCCTAACATCATACTTGACGGCGGGGGAATGAGAGCATTCTTCCTGAGATCAGGAACAAGACCAGGAGGTCCACTTGTGACGCTTCTATTCATCACTGACCTGAGCTTCTGGCTGAGGCAGTTAAGAAAAAAAAACAAAATAAAAGGCATCCAAAGTGGACAGGAAAAAGTAAAATTATCCCCGTTTGCAGATATCATTTTGTAACTAGAAAATTCTAAGGAATTCATTAAAGAACTATTAGTTTGACAAGGTTGCAGGATACAAGGTCTATACACAAAAATCAACAGTATTTCTGTACACTAGTAATGAACATTCCAAAAAATAAAATTAGGAAAATAATTCCATTTACAATAGCATCAAAAAGTATAAAATAATAAGGTATACATTTTTTAAAAAGAAGCATAAGACTTATATGCTGGAAACTACAAAACAACATGGCTGAATGAAATTAAAGACACTCTAAGTAAATAAAAAGACATGTCATTCATGTTCATGGATCTAAAGATTTAATATTGTTAAGATAGCAATACTCCCCAAATTGATTTATAGATTCAATACAATCTCTATCAAAATTCTAGCTTCAGTAATCAAACAGTGTGCTTCTGATATAAGAATAGGTGGAACTGACATGAGGATAAACAGAATAGAACTGAAAATCTAAAATCAATCCTTATACTCATGGTCAATTGATTTCTAAAAGAGTGCCAAGACAATTAAATGGAAGACTATTAAAAGAATAGTCTTGTCAACAAATGGTTCTGAAACAACTGGATATTTATATGCAAAAGAATGACTTTCGATCCACACCTTACAACATATACAAAAATCAATTCAGAACAGACCACAGGCCTAAATGCATTAGTAAAACTATAACTCTTGGAAGAACACATGGGAGTTAATCTTCCTGAAACTGTGTTAGTAAAGCCTTCTTTGGTAAAGTACCAAAAGCACAAACAACATAAGAAAAATAGATACACTGGACTTTTCAAAAATAAGAACATTTGTGGCTTTTCCTGGTGGTCCAGTGGTTAAGACTCTGTACTTCTACTGCAGGGGGCACGGGTTCAATCCCTGATTGGGGAAGTTTTGCATGCTGCGCCATGCAGCCAAAAAAATTAAAAATAAATAAATAAATAAAAACATTTGTGTCATCACATCAAGAAAGTAAAGACAACTACAGAGTTGATGAATACAGTCGTCCCTGGGTATCCGCAGGGCACTGGTTCCAGGGTCCTCCCCCACACACCAAATCCGCGGATGCTCAAGTCCCTCAGATAAAATGGCACAATGGTCCTCCATATCCATGGAACCCATGGATACGGAGAGCCAACTGTATACCTGCATATCATATCCAGATGGCCAATAAGTACACGACAAGATGCTCAACATCAGTAGGTCAATAGGGAAATGCAAATGAAAACACAGTGTGACAACGCTTCAAACCTACTAGAAGGGGTACAGTTACAAAGACAGTAACAATTAGCAAGGATGTGGAGAAACTGAAACCATCATCCATTGCTGGCAGGAATGTAAAACAGCACAGCTAGTTTGGAAAACGCTCTAGTAATTTCCCAAAAAGTATAGAACTACCTCATGACCCAGCATTTCCACTCGTAGGTATATACTCAAGAGACCTAAAAACAGATGTCTACCCAAAAACTTGGACACAATTGTTCAGGGCAGCATTATTCATAATACCCCAAAAGTAGAAACGTATCCAAATGTTCACCAGCTGAAGAAGAGATAAATAAAATATGGTATATCCATATAATGGAATATTACACAGCCGTAAAAAGGAACGAAGCACTGATATGCACTGTGATGTGGATAAACCCTGTAAATATTATGCCAAGTGAAATAAGCTAGTCACAAAAAGACCACATATTGTATCATTTCCTTTCTAGGAAATCTCCAGAATACTCAAATCTACAGACAAAGAAGCAGGGTAGTGCTTGCCAGGGGCTGGGGATACACAGGAATGGAGACTGCTTCATGGGTATGGGGTCTCTTTTCGGGATGACAAAAATGTTCTAAAATTAGGCTGTGTTAATTGATTGCACAATCCCATGAATACCTGAGAAAAAAATGAACTGTACATTATAAATGGGTGAACTGTACGGCATGTGAATTACATCTCAATAAAGCTGTTTAAAAAAATACAGGTAATACAGTGATATAATGTGTTACGTGCTTACCATTATATTCATATGACATTTTACCTTCCTAAATGTTTATGTGCTGTGCTGTGACAATAGGGTTAAGATATACACAAGGAGAAAGCAGAGGAAAGACTTATCTTTGGGGACCATGGTAGCTAGGCATCAGAGCCCTCCCAGTGTAAAATACTTACATATGCTGAATTTCTGTAACAAGGAGTTTACTTGTAGTTCGGAGTGACAGTAAATTATGTGGCATATCCTTACTAAGGCTCAATCAGTTGAAGACTTTTAAGCTGTAAATGCAAAACTGGCCTCTCTGTAAGAGCGAAAGCCAGCAATTCCCACAAGGCACGGAGAACAGACGGGCTCAAAAACCAGAAACACGCACTCACGTTCCTCAGGACAGGAAGCACCAGCTGCTCGAAGGAAGTCAGATCCACCACATACTGCCCAACACAGCACTCACGCTTTCCAGGAGGAAGCTCTGACCTGAAAGAAAAGATAGTACATCCTTTATCGAAAGACCCCTCTACTGATTTCTGGGTTTTAGCTACCCCACTGAGCCTCTGGCCTTCTGCGTGTGCTAAACCATCCTTAAAAATCACCCAAACAGAAAGTGGCAGTGAGCAAAGCTGACCTGATTCCACATCCTTTCCTGAGAGCAGGGCTCACACCGGTGGGCACACCACTACCCATGGCCCGGCAGCTGCCTTCGGGGAGCTGGCCCGTCACCTATCTTAGAAGAGTGACATGAGAAACAGGGCTACGAAGTACCAAGTGAGAAGAGCTTACTACTCAGTGGAGTACGTTCTAAGTGGAATACGATATTTTCAACTTCGTTTTTTATGTGATGATTTCAACCTCTGTTTTCTTTTTCCAAGAAATCCGTAAAGGCTCAGGATTCTTCAAGATAGAAGAGATCACCTGGCTCAGCCCTGGGCCCAGGGAGAATAAAACACCATGGAAATGAAGCTGCAGTACCCAATTCTGGATAAAGGTCCGCGGGCGCCAGACAACGTGACAACATCGAACCCTATTCTCCTTCCTCCCTGTCTGACTTCTTCTGTATAAAACCCGTCGACAGGAACGCCAGAGGACTTTAAAACTTCACTGGCTTTCTGGATCAACGTTGTTTTTCCAACCCCTAAAAAAAAAAAAAAAAAGCCCATTAGGAACCACTGCTTTGCTGGAGCACGGGAATCACCAGGAGGAGAGAAACAGGCTGCAAGTGGATTTTATGAATGTTAATGTCACTTAATTTTGACTGCTCCAGGTGTTAAAACTCTTGAATTTCAAGTAGAAACAAGCATAATAAAAATATGAATGGTATCTTGAAGTTTATTTTTAAATTCTGAAACAGTACTGGTTTTGTCACATACACCATCAGAGAACCAGGTGAGTGGTTTGCTGATAAAAATCTCAAGTGCAATTAACATCCTAGGAGACAAGCTTCTACTTTCTCCTAGGTTTACTCTCCTTGGGGGAGTAAACTTTTTCTCCTAGAAAGTAAAGCTGGTCAAGCTTCGGTCAAAGGCTGCACGCTTTAAGTTAGGATTTTAAGACACTCTGGACCAACATTTAACAGTGGGAACCTCACTTCAGTCCTCCATAAACTTACATTGTATGTGTCCCGAAAGCAGGACTCTTAAATACCACTAACACCACTAGAAATGGCAGTTTTTCAACTTTTTCCACAAGAGCAATCCCATCAGGGTGGCCACCCCTTGGAGTGTTACTAAGCATTCCTTCTGCTTGCCCACAACCCCTTCCCAGATTATAGGCTGTGCACTTGCACCTGCCCATCCTCCACACCCAGGACCCCTTCCTTTCCTTCCGGCCTGGCCCCTGGACTACTCTGATTAACTCTTGGGTGTTTACAAGTAACATGACGATACTAATCACTGACACCGTGGAGCCAGGCCCTGGTCTCGCACGCCTCGCAAGCATTTTGTTGGTTAAATTCTCACAACCACCCTCTGAAGCAGTTACCATCCTTGTCCCTATCTTACAGATGAAGAAACTGAGGCACAGAGAGGTTAGGTAACTTGGCCACGGTTACACACCTGGGAAGGACCATACATTTTAACAGGGGCCTTCGTCTGCCACCATGACTTTGTTTATAGGAGACTTGCTCCCATACAGATTAAAGTCAAAGGCATCAGATCACCAAAAAAGGGGCACAAAAAGGTCTGTAACAGAGCTATTCTGAAATACAACAGAGTTGCAAATCATATTATTTCTATGGCTGCCCAGAGCCATCAGGGATCCCCAACGGGCCTTTTAACCTTCCTTGAAATAAAATACAATCTGTCATTTAAAGCATCTCTCCTCCAAACTTCACACTAGCAAACAATGGCATGTGGCCTTCTGGAACACGAGCAGCAGCCCACGCTCCCGTGACTAGGAAAGAACTATGCAGGGTCGTGACCCCAGCTCTGTCCTTTGGTAACTGCCGCTTTAGGAGTCGCTGAAGAATCTGTTTAACGCAGGCAAGCGGCCTTGGGGGATGTGTAAGCTGGGACTTTCCTGAAGGGCCATCTCTACCACAGTACACGGCAATGCCACAGCTAGGAATTCATCCTCAGCAATGAATCTGACAACGGTACAGAGATACAAGGAACCGGATGTTCACGTCAGCATTCTTCATAATTGTGCAAAACACAGAAACAATTTAATGGTGATCTATAATGCTAAATGTTAAATTATGGTATCATATGTGTAATGACACAAACACACAGGAATCTCATGCAGCCATTATTAAAGAGAATACTCTTTACCTATGGAAACAGTTTACTGGTTAGCATGGAAAACAGAACACAGTGTATGAAAATAATATATGGAGAAGAAGCAGGTTAAGAAGCAGCAGACAGGGCTTCCTTCCACAACTACTGAAGCCCGCGAGCTCTAGGGCCTGTGCTCTGCAACACCGAGAATGAGAAGCCACCGCAATGAGAAGCCCATGCACCGCAACGAGGAGTAGCCCCCGTTCGCCGCAACTAGAGAAAGCCTGTGCAGCAACGAAGACTCAGTGCAGCCAGAAACAATAAAATAAATAAAATAAAATAAATAAATTTTAAAAAAATAAAAAAAGAAACAGCAGACACACATAAAAGTATTCTATTATATATGTATA
>NW_020172473.1:771487-777759 GCF_003031525.2 Neophocaena asiaeorientalis asiaeorientalis | reverse complement strand
AGGCGGACTCTCAACCACTGCGCCACCAGGGAAGCCCCATTATATTTTTTAAAGGCCACAAATAACAAATGTTGGTGAGGATGTAGAGAAAAGGGAACCCTTGTCCACTATTGATGTGAATGTAAATTGGTATAGCCACTGTGGAAAACAGTATGGAGGTTCCTCAAAAAACTAAAAACAGAACTACCATATTATCCAGCAATTCCACTCCTGGGTATATACCCAAAGAAAACAAAAACACTAATTTGAAAAGATAAATGTACCCCAATGTTCATAGCAGAATTATTTACAATAGCCGAGATATGGAAATTTCCATCAACAGATGAATGGATAAAGAAGATGTGGTACATATATACAATGGAATATTACTCAGTCATAAAAAAGAATGAAAATTTGCCATTTGCAGCAACATGGATGGACCCGAAGGGTATTACCCTTACTGAAATAAGTCAGAGAAAAACAAATACTGTATGTTATCACTTACATATGGAATCTAAAAAATAAAACAAACTAGTGAATATAACAAAAAAGAAAAATATAAAAACAAACTAGTGGTTACCAGTGGGGAGAGGGAAGGTAGGAGGGGCAAGACAGGGAATAAACAGGTAAAAACTACTATGTATAAAATAAATAACCTGCAAGGATACACTGTACAGCACAGAGAATATAGCCAATATTTTATAATAACTATAAATGGAGTATAATCTTTAAAAACTGTGAATAACTATGTTGTACACCTGAAACTTATATAATATTGTAAATCAACTATACCTCAATTAAAAAAAAAGTGAAGTATGCATATGTTTATTGAAGAAAATGTTGAGAACACAGAAAGGTTTACAGCATTTATTGCTGTATGTTGGAAACCCATGTGATTTTCACTTCTTTAAAATTTTTCTTGATTTCATTGTTTTTTTTTTTTTGGTCTTATAGTGAGTGGTTATTACTATTAATTTAAGAAAAAACAAAGCTATTTACATTATGCAAAATACAAAATGGAACAGCTGTTAACAAAAGGGGACATTGTGGGTCCAATCTGTTAGGGAGAACATTATAAAGCAAGAGGAGGCATTGGGCTCAAGTCCCTTTCTTCCTCTTCGGCTCTAGAAATCTTCCGGTGAATTTTTCACCTCCGTTAATTAAGCTACTACCCTAGTGTTGTCTACACTGGCTAAGAAGTGGCCTGTGTGAGAAGGAGACCCCAAACTGAAAGGTCCACAAAATGCACAGACAAGAACAGGTCAGAAAGCTCCAGAATTATTTTGGTTCTGGTTCTCCCATAAAGCTGACCCTGAAATAAAGACTCCAATACAGGCAGTTTAATTTGGGAAGCAACACCCCAAGACGACATGCTGGTAGGAAGATAATCACATTATCAAATAAGTTACCACTGTGGGTAGCTTAATCCCACTGGGAAATCCTAGGACACAGTTTTGGACCCAAGGCTCCGAGTTCTCCTGTCTGAGGGGTGAGGAAGTAAGGAGTTTACCTGCTCACTTCCATCTATCATGGGTCAAGGCTGCTCCTGGGGGAAGGCATTCCCTGGCCCTCAGGCCTGCCCTGTGCAGGCAGAGTGGGCTCCAGGGACCAGAGAAAGCCCTCCAGGATGGGTCAGAGGCTCGATAGTTGGAAGCTGGAAAAAATGCTAAGTGCCAAAGACACATGGGTGAGGCCCTGACAGTGTAGACAACAAAAAGTGACCTCTTTGAGAAGATACCTTACCCGATGGTCTGAACATGTAGAGATTGATTGATTGATTTATATTTATTTATTTTTTATACAACTTTACTGGAGTATAATTGCTTCACAATGCTGTGTTAGTTTCTGTTGTACAACAAAGTGAACGAGCCTTATGCATACATATATCCCCATATCCCCTCCCTCTTGAGCCTCTCTCCCACCCTCCCTATCCCACCCCTCTAGGTGGTCACAAAGCACCAAGCTGATCTCCCTGTGCTATGTGGCTGCTTCCGACTAGCTATCAATTTTACATTTGTGAACACGTAGAGATTTAGACAGCCGGCAGAGTTTGGGATTGGGTTGGTGAGAGAAAGGAACTAAGTCAATGAAAAAACAACATTAGACAACAACTCCAAAGAGAAAAAAAAATTGTTCACAAAGGGAAAAGAAATGATAGATTACTCCAAGGCTCTTCTGTGATTAGCTTTTGCTAATAATACTGTAAACACTGACCACTGAGCTAATTAAAATTACAGGATAACTGCGTTACGAAGATTAGGAGGAAGAGAAGGTGAGTGGGTTTGAGGACAGGCTTAAGAGAGCTATACTGTAGGAATGAGTCTTCCAATTATGTGTATGTACATAAAACTTTTATAAAGAAGGAAACAAAAAGAAGAACCAGTATTGGCCAGGCGAGCCTCTGTCCCCACCCACCTCCAGGACACAGCCAGGTACGATCACAATAACAAGCCACCTCTGTTATGAAACACATAGATGTCTTGGGGCCAGCCTGCTGAGAAAACTGCATTCCAAGTTTCAAATAAAGGACTGACAAATCAACTTTCAGAAGATGGTCCTTTACCTCTGGGTATCAGAAATTTCTCATAACACCTTCCTCCTCAGCACTCCCCCACTGCCTGGTAAGAATAAAATCCCAGAATCTGCAATATTAAGTTAGCCTTTGCTCCTGGAGGCTAAAAACGATGATCATTAAGATAAAGTGAAAGAGAATTTCAGGCCCAGGGTAACAATGGCTGATATCTGAACCCACAGCTAACCTGAAAACTGCAAAGAAGCTGAAGAAATCACTTTCTGCTTAAGCCCATCTTTTTTTTTTTTTTGCCCCCTTAATGTATCTGATGCTGCTACAACTTTTCTGCCTCTTCTTTCAATAATGAGTTATCCACGTGCGGCATCTTGGCTTAAAAGGCATCTATGTCCTCCCCTAGACTCTCATTTGAAAGCACACTATCTCCTTTCAAAGGTGAGACCTTCACAGCCCGAGGGCTGAGGGATCTGCATTAGAAGAGACAGACGCAGACGCAGGCTCTGGGTGGGCGGTGCCCTGTAGGTACCAAGGCTCTTTCTTAACCTGCGGCCTCACTCATGGAGGGAATTCAGTGGGTCGGTGAACGTGGATGGGGAACAAACACGGCTGCATGTTTAGTTTCACTACCCTGCAACTGAAATCTCGCTCTTCCTTTCATGACGAGTGCAGGGCAGGAGCACGTGTAACTATCGACAGAAACCAGACACCTTCGATTCCACCGCGGTGGTGGCTGAGATCCTGAAATACCTTTCGTGTCCATCACAACTTCACAACTGCGGGAGTTATTACTGCTGCCGCCGCCCCTGCTATTTAAGACCGAAGCCCGGGGGCGACCCCATCACAAGCTGGTTCCTGTTCTCCTGTAATTGGCCTCATTTCACTTATCTGATGGATTCATAGTCACGTTTTCCGGGAAAGACACGCAGGCTTCAGGCCACCAAGCGTGTAACTTACATGGGGAATTTTAGAGGCCACCGGCCGGAGCCCCTTGCCCAAAGCACCGGACCGCCCCCAGCCTGGGCACCCCTCACGTCCACCCCTCGGCCTCCAGGAGGCGCAGACCCGGGGGGGGTTACCTGGGGGTCCCGTCAGGAACACGTGCCGGGCCATACGGGTATGACCGGGTGGGGGTCACGGCCCGGGTGGGGGTCGGGGTCGAAGTCACCGAACGGGGCAGGGGTCGGGGTCGCGACCCAGAGTCAGCTCCGCAACGCCGCAGTCCCCACCTCCGCCAGCCGGAAGCACCGCCCTCTCGGCCGCGCATGCGCTCTCCCCATTCAGCCTCGGCCCGCGCATGCGCCCTCCGCTCTCAGCCCCGGTCCCCGCGAGCGGCGTCCGTCTGCCTAGGGTGGGAGGGTAGTGGTCCGGCCTTCTGCGCGTCCCTGTATTCCAGCCTAGGTGTTGGACTTACGTGGGGTGTTTGCGAGGAGATGTGCGTGAGAGCGTGTTACTAAACTAATCCTGCTCCAGGTGGTGCGCGTTGCCCGAGCTCTGCCCCCGGGATGGGACCTGCGAGCTGAAATTCCCCCGGGCTGCGGGGATCAGCCCTTCTGAAGGAGCGTTGGTCCCTGGAAGCCTTCCCCAAAGGAGGAGGCTTTACTACCGATTGGAACTATTTACCCAGTGCTGTCAGCCGTGACGGCAGAGTAGAATGAACTGGTTAAAAGTGCTTGATGCCTGGGCTCCAACTCCACACATTCGGAGTGATTGATCTTGGGCGAGCCCTGAGCATCTCGAGCTTTTTTGCTGTTGTTGTTATTGTTGAAACTCCTCGGCAGTTTCTAAAGGCCCATCTTCAACCGTGCACATGAAGACCAATTTTCCCCTCTTGTCACCATCCCATAAATGTAAACCAACGCAAGACCCAGCTGTTGGATCTCCCTGTGCAGCATTAAGTGGCTTTCCCCCCTCACTTCACCACGTGAGGGGTTTCAGCGCATGAAATGAAGTGTTAATGGCTTTGGGCCAGAGTTGCCTGTAAACTCTTTCAGTCTAACATGTGTACAGTTTGTCTCCTAATCGATCATTCTCCATTCAGAGAAAGCAATTTCAGTGAGTGCTCAACTTAATTGGCGTGTGCCCATCCAGGACCTCCACGGCTCCCTCCAGCCTGGATATACACCAGTCAGATGGCCTCTGTTTCTTGCTGCTTGAAAAGGAATCATCTAAAAGGCAGATTTGTACAGTCGAGCTGTCACCATCATTTCTGCAACATTTATAAGGCTGCATCACTGGTAAGGTTGGGCCTTCCACCCAGATTTCTTTCACCTCCATGCAAACTGGAATGAAGAACAGCTGATGTAGCCAAGTAAACCCAAAGAAGTCGTTTCCAAAAGAAAGAAACATGTACACAGTCATATGTACACTCTTCTTTTTATTTAAAAAAATTTATTTTAGGGCTTCCCTGGTGGCGCAGTGGCTGAGAGTCCGCCTGCCGATGCAGGGGACACGGGTTCGTGCCCCGGTCCGGGAAGATCCCACATGCCACGGAGCGGCTGAGCCCGTGAGCCATGGCCGCTGAGCCTGCGAGTCCGGAGCCTGTGCTCCGCAACGGGAGAGGCCACAACAGTGAGAGGCCCGCGTACCGCAAAAAAAAAAAAAAAAAAAAAAAAATTTAAAAATGCTAACTATGTAACATTTCCATCACTGAAGCAGTTTGTAAGGCTCACCAGAGGACGGATTATTTTGTTTTGATGTTATGCCTGGAATTCTGGTAGCTACCAGCAGACATCAGTTTAGGTAACTCAAGGAACATCTAGACTCCAGATGTAGAGAACTGATGTTTCAGAACAAAAAGAAAATTCTTCCAAAGTTGGATATTCTTTTTCCATTGGGGGATCCGCCCCTTTCAATCCCAGGGTCGGGACCTGAGGGAGGGATGTTCCCCAAAGAGGAATTGAGGCGCTATTTCCACAGGGGCGACTGAATGCCAGGCTGGCAAAACACGTTCACATTTGTCTTCTCCCCCTCTTACATATTTTCACAACCCCAGTAACCATATTCTTGGTTCTGCTTTCTGGTACTCAGGACTTAACCCAAGTTTAAATGACTGTACAAATACACTTCGGAGTAACAATAGTGCGTGTGTGCGTGCCCACTTGCACGTGTATAGGTTTATGGGTTTGGGGAATATTCATATACAGCCCATCTCATTTGACCAGATGCTGTACATTTGTGGGCACCATGTCCTGGTGTAGGGATGGGGAAAACGGAGCTTTGCAGAAGCTCTGGCTCATAGTAAGGGGCAGTGGGAGAACTGGGTATTGGGGACAGCTTTCTGACTCTCTGACTGTGGTTCGTGTCCCTGGCCCTGGGCTGCAGTCCTGGCACACCCATTGGCTGTGCTGTGTGCTCTTGCAAAGTGTGGCTGTGATCACAGTAAATGTTGAAAACCAAGCAGGTGAGAGTTGGGTCACTGCAAGATTCCAGGAAGAATGGTGAACCAGCAGAAACAGGGCGTTTAGCCTCCTAACAAATGATGGGAGTAAACGAGGAAGGTTGTGAGAGTGAACCGCCAAGGACAAGCTGAGAGGCACGGGGAAAAGGGGCAAAGCTTCTGTTTGGCTTTGTCATTTCCTCAGGAACGCCAACACTGCACAGCTTTGTTTTGTGCAGGTTCACTTTCATTCATTTTGCTCGGATCCCATCAGTGGAGAATCTATTGTTTGCAGAATAATAATGACAATTGTTCTGGTTTGAACCAGCCTCTGATGTGTAGGAACCAAAAAAAAAAAAAAAAAAAAAAAAAAAAATTGTTGTTTTT
>NW_020172473.1:761861-771441 GCF_003031525.2 Neophocaena asiaeorientalis asiaeorientalis | reverse complement strand
GAAAAAAAAAAAAAAAAAAAAAAAAAAAAAAAAAATTGCTGTATCTAATGAATATTCAACACCTGATGTAAATAGAGCTGGTTATTTAATATATTCACCCCCCTTCCCTCCCTCCCTCCGTCCCTTCTTTCCTTCCTCTGTTTTATTGCAGAGACTATGCGCTGTGATATATAGTAGGGATCGAAGGTACATTTGAATAGCTTCTGTCCTGAAAAGACTAAGACAATCAAAAACACTGGTGAATAGGGCTTCCCTGGTGGCGCAGTGGTTAAGAATCTGCCTGCCAGTGCAGGGAACACAGGTTCGAGCCCTGGTCCGGGAAAATCCCACATGCTGTGGAGCAGCTAAGCCTGAGCACCACAGCTACTGAGCCTGCGCTCTAGAGCCCGCGAGCCACAACAACTGAGCCCACATGCCACAACTACTGAATCCCGCACGCCTGGAGCCCATGCTCCACAACAAGAGAAGCCCCCGCAATGAGAAGCCCGTGCACCGCAACAAAGAGTAGACCCTGCTCGCCGCAACTGGAGAAAGCCCGCGCACAGCAACAAAGACCCAACGCAGCCAATTAAAAAAAAAAATTTAAAAAGAAAAAAAAAATGTACTCACCTGCCCTTCATAAGCCCCCATTCTGCCTAGCAAGTGGAGCACAGTGGTGTTTTGGCTCCAGAAATTCGTTTCCGTTTACAGCCAGTGTCCTGTAATCCTGGAGAAGTCTGATTACTCACCTTTCCTCAATACACAGTCACTCTGGTAAGTGGCCACAGGGCCTTCTGGAGGATGGTTTACAGTCTAAGCATTTGCTGTGTAGCCTGATCCTTCCTCTGGAGGGCTTGGCCTCCCTTTCAGGCAAGGGCCTCTGTTGGCTGGGGCCAGGGTGAGGAAAGAAAGGGGCTCCTGCACAGAATTAAAGGCTCTCAGGTCCTGCGGGGGCGATCCTGCATTTTCATAATCTAGGAGGTAGTGCCTTCTCCGATATTACACTCTAGGGATCTTTCTTGCCGCCCTCAAGGCCCAGCCCTGGGCTGAACTTGAATGACTCAAGTCTGGGAACTGGTTGAGAGGCTGTAACAGTCTCTCATGGTGACTCAGCTCACACTTCTGTCCAACAGATGTAGAGCTTTGCCATGTACACAAAATAAGACTTTAGGTAGTTCCCAACTCTCACTTCTAGGGGCACCGTGACCAACACCAAAGACACTGCAGGTCAGACTATTCTAATTACTGCATGGTCTGTGTTAAAACGAAAACCACAGGCCCAAAATAGAGCCATTTATGCCAGGTCACACCTCCGAACCAGGGCTTAATACTGAACCTAACTGAAGCTTCAACCTCCCCTAGAAATGTAGTCTTAACCAGTCAGGAATTTTCTGGTCAGTACCAATGAGGTCACCTGTCACATGGGCCCTTTCTATCCCCCAGAGGAAGATGAGGGAAGCCACCTAATCTTATTCCCTTCCTTTCCCCAAAGGGAAATGACTTTAAAAACCTTTCCCTTTCTGTGGCCCCCTGGAACTGCCCTCTACTTCCTAGATGGAATTATGCCTGGTTCATGAATCGTTCAATAAAGTCAATTAGATCTTCACAATTTACTTGGTTGAGTTATGCTTTTTCATATTTGATGACTGAATAGCTTTGGCTCTGCTCTCCATTGCCACATGTCCTGATCTGTGACTCGTTTCTGCTTGACACCAACACCCCAGGATCCCAAAATCCCCAGTGAATGCAGGGAGTCTAGTTCAATGACAACTGTTCCCACTGTCATTTCTGGCCTAAAGATAATTTCACCACTATATTTCTCTGTCTAAAAACCAGGCATCAAGAAATAGTGATTTAATAAAAGCTTACTATAGGAGAAGTCCAAAATGGTACAGATGCCCGGTCTACAAACCATTGCATTTTGTGTAAGTGGAAAGATGAGTCTTTGCTTTGTTGCACAGACAACATATTAAATTTGCAGCTCAGCACTATTGCCATATTGACCCTTGCCACGTATAGCGCCGTCTCATTGCCTACGAGTATTGCAGTGCTTTGCAAGAGCTCAGCCTTTCCGAGTAGCCCAGGCCTCTGTAAACGTTAATACATAGAAACCTCAATTAAATAGAGTTGGGAGACCAGAAGGGGGCGCTCTCATGCCCTATGCTGATAGCGGAACCCAACAGTCCTTTCATGGCAAGGACTCAGCCAATGATAAAACATGGACTCTTTGTTTACTCCACTCTCATCCCAACTTCCTTTTCCCCCGCTATAAAAGAGTTCTCCCCTCCATTTTTGTGGGGGGATTTGCACATGGCTCACCATGATTGCAGACTCCCAATTTAAGTCTTTGCAAATCTCCAAATAAACCCAATTGTGCTAGAGAAATAACTGGCAGTCTATTTGTTTTAGGTCAACACCTGGCTGGATTAGGGGACACCAACTGCCCATGATGGCACCCAGGGCTCATCCCCAGCACGCTTTGTCCCAGAACTAGTTGACAAGACAACAAAATACCAAGGCCTGGTTGGCTCAGACCCTGGGGTGGTCTTGGGTGCATCCTGGGGGACCCAGTTGTATAAACCCAGCTACAAAACCTACAGAAAAGAAAAAAGAGGTGGAAGGAACACATGATGACCTTGCACAGGGTTCAGAAATTAATAACTCTATGAATTTATTTCAAAGAACTTTTCAGAACCGTTTTTATACCAAGGAATATGGCAAAAATCTGCACTTTTGCTCTAAATCTCTGAGTCCTTTTTGGATGAGATTACCACTCTCCGATTCACCGTTCCACATTATAAAGGCTCACTTAGTTCTCCTCTGGTCCAGGTTTGATTTGTTCCAATGGTCTCTGGATTTCAGAGTATCGAAGCATCTATGCACGTTGATATGGATATAAATTACTTTTAAGCTACTCATGAACTTTAAGCCTGCAGTTCGTTTTTGAAAACTGAAGGGCTTTACTAAGCTACTTCATGGTCTCCTATTGTAATTTAAACAAACAAACAGACAAACAAGCTTTTAATTAATGCTTGTCTTGCTTTATTTAAAACATGTTTTGTTAAATTGCAAACTTGGAACGTGCACATTTTGCCTGCCTACTAGGTCTTCCAAATAATTGGTAGTTTAATTCTACAAACAAAGACACTATTTTAAGTTGGAAAGAAAATTAATCTTTCTTTTCTTCTTATCTCTTTAAGAGAAGCTATTTTCCTTCTTCCCCTTAATTCATTTCTCTTGAAGCTCTTAGACTTGATTTGATAATACACCAAGTCTTTGGGATTTGGGGAGAAGTTTTAAATGGACAGATAACTTTTACAATACACGTTTTTCTCTAGCTCATTATAGTTTCTACTTTGAAACCAGAAGTTTCTAATACTACTTCAGAAATAAGACCAATTATGCATGGGCTCTATGCTTAATGTTCTATAGGCATCATCTCATTTAATCCACATAACCACACTACTGAGATGGACACTTAAAAAAAATAAAGGATACACACATTTCGATCAGTTTTGACAAATGCATGAGAGAGGACATTTTCATCACCTGAGATAGTTCTCTTTTGCCCCATCCCAGAGATCCCACTGCCATACATACACATACTGATCTACTTAGAGCTCTTCTGCTCATTGAAAACTGGATCAGTTCTTCTTTGAGATCAGCTTGAATGTTACCATTATCAACTATTTTATATGTATTTTCTTCCTGTATTTTCTAATCTTAAATGGTGGTGTTCCTGAAACCCGAGTACCGATTAGAACCTTAACGTGCTAAAATATGTCATACTCCTATATGCTTCTATGAAGAAGGAACCTTTTAGAGAGGGGAGAAAAACATTAGGCTGCTTTCCTTTTTCTCTGTTGTCCTAAAGCCTTCAAAGAGCTTCACTGTTCTTTTCATGTAATATACTTAGATATAAAAGTGTCTCATAGTATAAAGAATTTCATCATTCCTAGTTTTTTCAGATATCAATAACACTACCCCTTAGGGCAAAAAAACAAAAAGAATCCATACACTGACTTTAAGCAAACAGTTCAGTTTTTCCTACTTAGCATGTTATGTAGTATGTATTTTTGTGTGTATTTGGTTTTATTAACTTATAATATTCATGTTGTTGATTCCATGAGTTACAACCTATATAAACTCTGTATAGGCTCATCTATATACACTCAGCTGCAAAGCTAAAGAAAACAAAAAGAGAAAGAAGGGGAACTTCCCTGGTGGTCCAGTGGTAAAGAATCCGCCTTACAATGCAGGGGATGCGCGTTCCATCCCTGGTCAGGGAACTAAGATCCCACATGCCATGGGGCAACTAAGCCCGCACCACAACTACTGAGCTCGCAGGCCTCAACTAGAGGGCCTGTGTATTGCAAACTACAGAGCCCACGTGCCCTGGAGCCTGCACGCCACAACTAGAGAGAGAAAACCCGCACGCCACAACTAGAGAGAAGCCCACGTGCCTCAACGAAGATCCTGCGTGCTGCAACTAAGACCCAACACGGACAAAAATAAATAAAATCAATCAATCAATCAATCAATCTTTGAAAAAAAAGAGGAAGAAGAAACAGAGGCTGACATTGCACAAGGTACAGAAATAAATAGCTCAATTAACTTATTTCCAGCAGATTTTTATTCATTCTGTTTCACTCCTTTTTTATTGCTGAGCAGTGTTCTGTTGTGTGGGCATCCTGGAGTTTGTTCATCTGTTGATGGACATTTGAGCTGTTGCTAATTTGAAGCTGTTAGCAAAAAAAAAAAAAAAAAGCTGTGATAAACATTTGTGCACCTATCGTTGTGTGGATATATATTTTCATTGCTCTTGGGTATATACACCTAGCAGTGGAATGGCTGGGCCATGTGATAGGTGTATGTTAACTTTGCAAGAAACTGCCAGATAACCGATGCAGTTGTAAAACTTTGCATCGCTACTGGAAACGTACAAAATTTCTAATTGCTCCACATCCTTGCCAACACTTGGTATTGTCAGGTCTTTAAAAACTTATATTATCCGTGAAATGAAATCTCGTGGGGTTTTTTGTTGTTTGTTTTTAATATTTATTTATTTAGTTAGTTGTGCTGGGTCTTAGTTGCGTCACGTGGGCTCCTTAGTTGTGGCATACGAGCTGTGGTGTGCATGTGGGACCTAGTTCCCCGACCAGGGATCGGACCCGGGCTCCCTGCGTTGGGAGCACACAGTCTTAACCACTGTGCCACCAGTGAAGTCCTGAAATCTTGTGTTTTTAATTTGCATTCCCTGATGACTGATGATGTTCAGCATCTTTCACATGCTAATTGGCCATTCATATATCTTCTTCTGAGAAATGTCTATTTAATTTTTTCCCCATGTTTTTCTATTTGACTGTCTTCTTGCAACTGAGTTTTAGTACTTCTTTATATATTCTTTTTTTTTTTTTGGTACCTGGGCCTCTCACTGCTGTGGCCTCTCCCGCCATGGAGCACAGGCTCCGGACGCACAGGCCCAGTGGCCATGGCCCACAGGCCCAGCTGCTCCATGGCACGCGGGATCCTCCCGGACCGGGGCATGAACCCGTGTTCCCTGCATCGGCAGGCGGACTCCCAACCACTGCACCACCAGGGAAGCCCTCTTTATATATTCTTGATACAAATCCTTTGTCAGATAAATAGTCAATGTTGGCACTGGCACTTAGCTGTGCTAGAATTTAAACAAAGCATTAAATAGACATATTGGAAATGTTGAGATCATTATCAATGAAACATTTACAGACCAAAGATTATACATCGCAGGTGGGAGGAGTATTAGACAGCAGTCAGATTTACCAATTCAGACTGCTATGGGCTTTCGGTAGACAGGAGGTCACAGGCAGGGCCCACTGCTGCCAAAGTGAAAGGTACTGACTCACACCATGGCCATATGTAAGTTAGATGAGCAAAAGATCATTATGCAAATACACTCTGGTTAAATCTAAAGCAAGGGGGGGGGAACTTCCCTGGTGGTGCAGTGGTTAAGAATCCACCTGCCAATGCAGGGGACACGGATTCGAGCCCTGGTCCCGGAAGGTCCCACATGCCTCAGAGCAACTAAGCCTGCGAGCCACAACTACTGAGCCCATGAGCCACAACTACTGAAGCCCGTGCACCTAGAGTCCGTGCTCCGTAACAAGAGAAGCCACCGCAATAAGAAGCCCGTGCACTGCAACAAAGATTAGACCCCGCTCGCTGCAACTAGAGAAAGCCTGCGTGCAGCAACAAAGACCCAATACAGCCAAAAGTAAATAAATAAAATAGATAAATTAAAAAAAAAATCTAGAGCAAGGGGAAAAGCTGCCTCCAGGAGGTCAAAGCATGTAGCTGTGTAGGAAAGCACACAGAGAGTAGGTAGTTTCTATCTGTATCCTTCAGAGACTAAGCTGAGAGAGATCATCAAATGAAACAAAGGTGCAGTGGGATAACCCCGTGTATGCACATAACAACGCACATGACAACGCTTGTATACGCACCTAACATCCCTGTGTGTGCCCATAACAACCCCGTGTATGGACATAACAACGCACATGACAACGCTTGTATACGCACCTAACATCCCTGTGTGTGCCCATAACAACCCCGTGTATGGACATAACAACGCACATGACAACGCTTGTATACGCACCTAACATCCCTGTGTGTGCCCATAACAACCCCGTGTATGGACATAACAACGCACATGACAACGCTTGTATACGCACCTAACATCCCTGTGTGTGCCCATAACAACCCCGTGTATGGACATAACAACGCACATGACAACGCTTGTATACGCACCTAACATCCCTGTGTGTGCCCATAACAACCCCGTGTATGGACATAACAACGCACATGACAACGCTTGTATACGCACCTAACATCCCTGTGTGTGCCCATAACAACCCCGTGTATGGACATAACAACGCACATGACAACGCTTGTATACGCACCTAACATCCCTGTGTGTGCCCATAACAACCCCGTGTATGGACATAACAACGCACATGACAACGCTTGTATACGCACCTAACATCCCTGTGTGTGCCCATAACAACCCCGTGTATGGACATAACAACGCACATGACAACGCTTGTATACGCACCTAACATCCCTGTGTGTGCCCATAACAACCCCGTGTATGGACATAACAACGCACATGACAACGCTTGTATACGCACCTAACATCCCTGTGTGTGCCCATAACAACCCCGTGTATGGACATAACAACGCACATGACAACGCTTGTATACGCACCTAACATCCCTGTGTGTGCCCATAACAACCCCGTGTATGGACATAACAACGCACATGACAACGCTTGTATACGCACCTAACATCCCTGTGTGTGCCCATAACAACCCCGTGTATGGACATAACAACGCACATGACAACGCTTGTATACGCACCTAACATCCCTGTGTGTGCCCATAACAACCCCGTGTATGGACATAACAACGCACATGACAACGCTTGTATACGCACCTAACATCCCTGTGTGTGCCCATAACAACCCCGTGTATGGACATAACAACGCACATGACAACGCTTGTATACGCACCTAACATCCCTGTGTGTGCCCATAACAACCCCGTGTATGGACATAACAACGCACATGACAACGCTTGTATACGCACCTAACATCCCTGTGTGTGCCCATAACAACCCCGTGTATGGACATAACAACGCACATGACAACGCTTGTATACGCACCTAACATCCCTGTGTGTGCCCATAACAACCCCGTGTATGGACATAACAACGCACATGACAACGCTTGTATACGCACCTAACATCCCTGTGTGTGCCCATAACAACCCCGTGTATGGACATAACAACGCACATGACAACGCTTGTATACGCACCTAACATCCCTGTGTGTGCCCATAACAACCCCGTGTATGGACATAACAACGCACATGACAACGCTTGTATACGCACCTAACATCCCTGTGTGTGCCCATAACAACCCCGTGTATGGACATAACAACGCACATGACAACGCTTGTATACGCACCTAACATCCCTGTGTGTGCCCATAACAACCCCGTGTATGGACATAACAACGCACATGACAACGCTTGTATACGCACCTAACATCCCTGTGTGTGCCCATAACAACCCCGTGTATGGACATAACAACGCACATGACAACGCTTGTATACGCACCTAACATCCCTGTGTGTGCCCATAACAACCCCGTGTATGGACATAACAACGCACATGACAACGCTTGTATACGCACCTAACATCCCTGTGTGTGCCCATAACAACCCCGTGTATGGACATAACAACGCACATGACAACGCTTGTATACGCACCTAACATCCCTGTGTGTGCCCATAACAACCCCGTGTATGGACATAACAACGCACATGACAACGCTTGTATACGCACCTAACATCCCTGTGTGTGCCCATAACAACCCCGTGTATGGACATAACAACGCACATGACAACGCTTGTATACGCACCTAACATCCCTGTGTGTGCCCATAACAACCCCGTGTATGGACATAACAACGCACATGACAACGCTTGTATACGCACCTAACATCCCTGTGTGTGCCCATAACAACCCCGTGTATGGACATAACAACGCACATGACAACGCTTGTATACGCACCTAACATCCCTGTGTGTGCCCATAACAACCCCGTGTATGGACATAACAACGCACATGACAACGCTTGTATACGCACCTAACATCCCTGTGTGTGCCCATAACAACCCCGTGTATGGACATAACAACGCACATGACAACGCTTGTATACGCACCTAACATCCCTGTGTGTGCCCATAACAACCCCGTGTATGGACATAACAACGCACATGACAACGCTTGTATACGCACCTAACATCCCTGTGTGTGCCCATAACAACCCCGTGTATGGACATAACAACGCACATGACAACGCTTGTATACGCACCTAACATCCCTGTGTGTGCCCATAACAACCCCGTGTATGGACATAACAACGCACATGACAACGCTTGTATACGCACCTAACATCCCTGTGTGTGCCCATAACAACCCCGTGTATGGACATAACAACGCACATGACAACGCTTGTATACGCACCTAACATCCCTGTGTGTGCCCATAACAACCCCGTGTTGGCATATAACAACCCCGTGTGTGCATATAACCAATGGGGGACCAACAAGGGAGTCATTCAGTAAAAAATTATAAAATAATAATAAAATGACTTAATCTTAAATGTGGTGGAGACAGAATTGAAAGGTGCAGGCACTACCCATTCTTCTACTCTAGAAGCCATTCACCAATGATTAGATCCCTTTTAAAGAAAAGAATTGCCTTTAAATATTGTTGAACCTAGACTTCCCCTGGACGCCTGTAGCTCTCTTGTTTGAGCAAAGGACTAAATAGAATTTTAAGGATGATTTTGACTGTGCGGATTTATCTTCTCACACTGTGACTTTAAGGGTTGCGGGCTTTTACAAAAGGGTGGAGTTTCTTCATTCCTCGCTGAATCTCTGGTCTGTAGACTGGGACGAAGGATCAGCCAGAAAATAGAGGACAGGAAGCATGAGTTTGTTAAACTGATGTAAGTAAGGCATTGAAAATGATGGCCTCTCACGTGGAAAACGGTATG
>NW_020172473.1:760242-761582 GCF_003031525.2 Neophocaena asiaeorientalis asiaeorientalis | reverse complement strand
CCTCTCACTGCTGTGCCCTCTCCCGTCGCAGAGCACAGGCTCCGGACGCGCAGGCTCAGCGGCCATGGCTCACGGGCCCAGCCGCTCCGCGGCATGTGGGATCTTCCCGGACCGGGGCACGAACCCACGTCCCCTGCATCGGCAGGCGGACTCTCAACCACTGTGCCACCAAGGAAGCCCTTCTCCTTTTTATGTATCACTCAGATCTGGCCTCCCAGATTATATAATTTATAATTTTTATAAATTATATATTTAATTAAAATAACATTGTTACAAATAAAATTAAAAACCTGTGATCATTTTGCACATCACACTTTTAGCTACAGCACTCTTCCCGTGGGATGTATTCTATTTATATTGGTCTCACCTCTTCTTGACTATCCACACCAGGATCCAGCACTGTGCCATTTTACATGAACACCTGTGAATCACTCAACCTCCTCTGCTGTATGGTGAGCGCTGCTTACGCGATCAAGCGCTGGGTGTTATAGGAAGACATGGCCCGTGTCTAGCTTGATCTTATTCTTCTACAGGTACCATCATGGTGCTGTTGGATCCTGGGGGAGCCTTGTGCTTTTAGAAGAGTTTTCTACCACCATGCTTCTCAAACCGGGTGCCCATGTCTTTAAGGGAACCTAAGGACAAGGACAGCTAACAAATTGAGCGTTTACTGTATGCCCAGCACTGCCCTAAGCACTTTGATGTATATCAGGTCATGCTGCCCTCATCCCAAAGGCTTAGGGGTTGGGTGCCATCCTCAGCTCCTCTTAGAACAGAGAAAATAGGTCACTAGCTACCTGTGGTTTTGAATGATCGATCCTGGGCTCTTCCTTCTGCATTTCCATATATCAAAGGTCATTTGTTTTATATTTCTTCCCTTGAACTAAAACCATTTAGTCTGTTGTTGGTCCACACTGATTATAGAGAAAGTTAGTGAAGCCCATTCTTTCCCCGAGGCAGGAATGGGCTTCCCTCTTCACGGTGACACCGTCCTCGGTCTGGCTGTACTTTAGGAGGCAGGATCAGAGATGTATGGAGTGCAGTTCCACAGACTTGACCTTCAGTGTCCCAGCTTGCACAATACATTCCTGATTAAGTTTCAACCAGGGAGTTTGGTTTTTTAAAAAATCATGTAGGGCTTCCCTGGTGGCGCAGTGGTTGAGAGTCCGCCTGCCGATGCAGGGGACACGGGTTCGTGCCCCAGTCCGGGAAGATCCCACATGCCGCGGAGCAGCTGGGCCCGTGAGCCATGGCTGCTGAGCTTGCGCGCCCGGAGCCTGTGCTCCGCAACAGGAGAGGCCACAACAGTGAGAGGCCCACGTACCACAAAAAAAAAAAAA
>NW_020172473.1:727563-760140 GCF_003031525.2 Neophocaena asiaeorientalis asiaeorientalis | reverse complement strand
AGGGCCCAAAGAGGAGAAATCCCACTCACCAAAAAAAAAAAAAAAAAAAAAAAAAATCATGTAAAGAATTTATACCATGTATTAACTGGGTTCTCCTCGGGCAATAGATTCACATTTCCCTCTCCTGTCATGGACCTCGCTGACTGTTCAACTTCTACTTTGGGCTCCTGTGTCACCTTGGCCGGCCCTGTCACCTCCATGGATCTCGAGAGAAAACCCTCTGCTCCTCTGCTAAGGCATCACTGGGATGCAGGCATTTCTTTAGAACACTGAGAGAGAGGAACATGCCCCAGGAGTGTCAACGGGTTAGTCGACCTGATGAAGAGGCGGGACTCTTGGCATTGTCACAAGCCTTCAGCCACCGACCCCTGCCCACCCCGGGGTCCTCATCCTTCCCTCTCCAGGGAAACAACATTGGAGCTCCCACCACGCGCCCACCCGCCCAGCCTCCGTGGGCATCCCCTGACCTGTCCACCCAACTATAGATTCCAGTGTTTTTTATTGACTCCCCTGCACCTAGCCCAGTACTTGACACGTGGCCGGTGCTCATTCAATAGTATTGAAGGAAAGAAAGAATAAATGGATGAATGTAAGTTTGGGAAAATGTGGGTTATTGACACTTCTCCCAAGAGAGAGACAGACCAGAGCTCCATAAGTGTCTATTTAGGACAAGAGCTAGACAAGAGCTCTGTATATGTCCATTTTTGTGAACCTGGAGAATTATCTGGGAGACAAGGAGGAGGGTCAGGGCAGGAGTTGGCGGGGGGTGGGGGGTCCTGAATCACAGCGTGCACGGGAGTCAAACCAAGCAAGCATGTGGGCATTCTTCTGAGTCGAGGGCGGAGGGAGCTGAGCTCCAGTCTAGGCTTTGCTGTGTGGCGGGGACAGTTAGTCAGGAAAGCCACGCGATCACATACGTGAATCTGAAAGGCTGTTAGCCTTGCTGCCACCCAAGGGCAAGACCAGTCCACTGTTCAGCCTGTGTTTTCTTTTGTTAGTACTGGATCCTATCACAAAAGGATTGCTGTCTGTGACAGTCAGGTGGCTCTTAACTCCGTAATGAGACTAATACAGCCTTACTTGTTCACAAGAGAGGATGCTACATAGAAACTAATACTACCCAGTAAAGTCCAAGGCAACCTCTACTGGGAAAGCTGTTCCCAGTCTGACAAGTCTGTCCCTCTCCGGGCCCACAGCAAAAGCACCGTGTCGCTTAGTGAATCCCTGTACTGGATGATCTCTTCCTGAAAAAACACTGCAGCCTTCATTCTTTCATTGCTGACACTTTCATGTTTGAGCGAGCCACCCAGGTGATAAGGGAGTGGGGGGAAAGTGACAGTCACCCCTGAGAGCAGACCTTGCCCAGCCCTTGGCTTCCTCCCTGAGGGGGATGCTCAGTAAAGCCAGCTGATCTAATTCCCTCCGTTCCTCTCTGTCTCGCCCTGCATGCCTCCCTTTTCATCTCCTGTTTGGCTTAACAGCCCTTTCTTAAAATGAGTCCATTTGCTTGTGTGAAGTGCAGAAACCCATCAGGCCAGAAGGATTCATCTTTTTTTACCCCTCCCCAGGCTCCGGTCACAGGGCCCGCCCTGGTGGCCCTCTGTCCTTGGGTTCTGCCAGCTCGCGTTAAAGCGAGGTCCAACCTTTGGAACAAAAAGCACCGCACGCCAGGCCGGAGGACCCTGCAGCATCACCGGACATGACGGCGCCTGGGAACGAGACACCGACTCCCCCGCTTGCCATGGGGCAGCGCTTGCAGGGCCTTGGGGGGTGGCGAGGAAATCTCCACTCCTTTTCTCAGAGCTTTGATGTGCCGCTGTAACCAATGCACAGCGGGCGCTGCACCCTGGTTTGAATTTAAGCCGTCCTGTTGAATTTGAGCTAACCTTTCTTTACAGGAGAATTACACAATAACCACGTCACAGGGAAGTCTTCACTGCCAGCCCAGTGACATGGCCCTAGGAGTCCACAGCCTCCACTGAGGAAGCACAGATGTCTGGGCGAAGGAAGAATTTTGTTTGTAAGCTGCTCGGGGTCTGGACTTGTCCATTGGCTCCTTAGCAATCTACTGAAAGCAGCCATTTCGTCTCCACCCTGTAAGACCAAACCCTTCCCTTGCCCTTCCGGCTTCCTGACTGACCAAGGAAGCCTTGGTCTATTTCAGTTGGTTAATGGAACACCGTCAGTCTGGCTACCTGTGCTTACGCAGACCTACCGTTCCTAGAGGGACAGTGCAGTCTTTAAATAAAGCCCAGAGTCGGGTGTTCAGACCTGGGCTCCAATGCCTGCACTGCCACATTTAGCTGTGTGCTCCTGGGTAGGTCATTACCCGGACTGTGATATTGCCTCTGGAAAAATCAAGAGTGGGACCCAGCAGTCTCTGTGGCGCGTCCCAGCTCTAACATCTCTCTTGAGAATGTCTCTGGGCTAGAGAATTGTTGGCAAATTTCAGCCTAACTCATAGCATCCTGACATGGCATCCGTCCCTCGAGAGGTAACACAGGCATGTAACAATTAGCTGCAAGATTTCCTCAGTTCATTATAAATTGCCAAAGAGGGTTCATCAGGCTCCAGACTAGACTTTTTTTTTTTTTTTCGGTACGCGGGCCTCTCGCTGTTGTGGCCTCTCCCGTTGCGGAGCACAGGCTCCGGATGCGCAGGCTCAGCGGCCATGGCTCACGGGCCCAGCCGCTCCGCGGCATGTGGGATCCTCCCGGACCGGGGAACGAACCCGCGTCCCCTGCATTGGCAGGTGGACTCTCAACCACTGCGCCACCAGGGAAGCCCCAGACTGGATCTTGGCTAGCTCTGAGTAGTCCGTTTTTATTGTGTGTCTTAGAGATATTTTCCATGTGCATTTCCCTTGTGTGGTATGGTCTCTGGGAGAATTCAGGTGCAACAAAAGCAGACGTCACAGAAATGTCAGGTCATTCCGACTCACTGCAGTTTTTGCCTTTGCAATCATGCACGAGGCACAACCCAGAAGTACAGAAATGAGGAAGCAGAAGAAATTCAGACCCACCGCCCTACACCATGCTCGTGCAGACCAGCCAGTGAGATGACTCTGTGACCGCCCACCCTGGATACTTTTGGTAGCCATGTCACTGGGATAAAGGCATGTCCACGTTGTCTTGTTCTGAACCAAGGGGGAAAATGCTTGAAATCTCAACCTCTTCCTAATCCCATAGGAGTCCTTTCATGGCTCAAGCAATGCCGTCCCCGATTGAAATGGAAGACGGTGGTTGGTGGTCATTTTTCACTCTGTGACAACAAAATCCAAGGCCCAGCCCAATGCAGTTGCTTTGGGAGACCCTAACTACAGTGTCTGAATTTATAGACACCTGTGAGAAGTCTCTGGGGCCTCAAGGTCACATCAAATCAAAGTCTTCTTTGCAGCTGTGAGCGCAGTCAGGCAGCCAAGGAGGAACTCTGCCCACACAGCTCCCGGTTCTTCCCTCTTTTCTTTTCTTTTCTTTCTTTTTTTTTTTTTAACATCTTTATTGGAGTATAATTGCTTTACAATGGTGTGTTAGTTTCTGCTTTATAACAAAGTGAATCAGTTATACATATACATATGTTCCCATATCTCTTCCCTCTTGCGTCTCCCTCCCTCCAACCCTCCCTATGCCACCCCTCTAGGTGGTCACAAAGCACGGAGCTGATCTCCCTGTGCTATGCAGCTGCTTCCCACTAGCTATCTACCTTATGTTTGGTAGTGTATATATGTCTGTGCCTCTCTCTCGCTTTGTCACAGCTCACCCTTCCCCCTCCCCGTGTCCTCAAGTCCATGCTCTAGTAGGTTTGTGTCTTTATTCCCGTCTTGCCCCTAGGTTCTTCATGACCTTTTTTTTTTTCTTAGATTCCATATATATGTGTTAGCATGCGGTATTTGTTTTTCTCTTTCTGACTTACTTCACTCTGTATGACAGACTCTAGGTCCATCCACCTCACTACAAATAACTCAATTTCGTTTCTTTTTATGGCTGAGTAATATTCCATTGTATATATGTGCCACATCTTCTTTATCCATTCATCTGATGACAGACACTTAGGTTGTTTCCAACTCCTGGCTATTGTAAATAGAGGTGCAATGAACATTTTGGTACATGACTCTTTTTGAATTATGGTTTTCTCGGGGTACTTCCCTCCTTTCTGAGCTGTGTTTTGATGTAGCAAATGGCTTAGGAATAAAGGACGGTTTTGCTCACCACCACCAGCTTCCAGAGGCTGAGATGGTAGCTGGAACCCAGTCCACAAGGGAGAAGAAAAGAGGGCAAGATGGCGGACCTTTGGGTCGGTCTCTGGTGAACTCTAACCTCATTGGTCCCTAACACCATGTCTGTGCCTGACTTGAGTGACACTGATCAGTGCCGTGG
Organism: Neophocaena asiaeorientalis asiaeorientalis; assembly: GCF_003031525.2. NCBI lineage: Eukaryota > Metazoa > Chordata > Mammalia > Artiodactyla > Phocoenidae > Neophocaena > Neophocaena asiaeorientalis. The sequence continues at coordinate 755,764 of NW_020172473.1, read as the reverse complement.
AATCTGATCCTGTCATCAGGAGCCACACCTCTTGTGGAAGAGCAGTCCTCCACCTTTACTTTAACCTCACCATAAATGCCATCCTTCCTGACTTCACAGCTACAACAGAGAAAGAGGCACCAGCTTAGTACCGCCTAGGAAGCCTTGGGTGGGGGAATGGGGCTGGAAGTTTCCCTTTGCCACTGCAGGGGTGGCATGTGTGCTCACACTCAGCAGACAGACGATCAAAGCTGAGTGAGTCAGGGTCTCCCCGGGACCCAAGGGACCTACGTAGCAATTTACCAGATGGGACCAGAGACCCGCTGGAAGAATCAATGGGCATCTACCATTGCTTGACTTTACTTCCCGATTCAGCCTTCCACACCACGGGAGTCTGACTCAAGATTTGTCAAGTGCTTTCATATAATATATTTAAAAAATAAGTTCCCCCAGAATCCACTTAATACTGAGGAAGATACCCATTTTTCAAGAAAGGAAAGCCCGTACTCCTGGTGCGCTATCCACCTTGCTTAAGATACAAAAGGAATATGCGATCTATCATTGGGTTGGCAGAACTTGCCATGTTTGCGCCAAAATACGAATTCCCTTGGGCTAGTAAGTCTACAACCAATCAAGTCAGGAAATTAAAAAATCACTTAAACTTTTTACTTGACTGAGTTGCCGGGCACATTCATTCAAAACAATCAAACTACTACTCCTGAGAAGATACATACACGATTCCCCTGAGAATTTGATCCCTCCTACCTCCATATCTCTAGTAAAATTAGAAATTCTTGGACTCAGAGCCCATCTATGTTGCCGAGTTTTTCATCTCTCCATCTTCTGGCAGGGTGTGAGGTGTGCAGTAAATTGTCTTAAAATGCTTTTCGCTTCCTGGAAAGTTAAATGCTTGGTCCCGAGATTTTACCGCAATATTCTACACCCAGGAAGGGACTCTAAAACTGAGTCTGGAGTTTATTGTAAGAAAAGTGACATTGCTAAGCAGGTTATTAAGTGGCAAATGAGGTCACATTTTTACAACACAACTCTTTTCCTTCAACGTTGTAGGTATGTAACAGTTCTCCTCTTTGCTAGTTACTTAATGCCTTTAATTTGCAGAACTTTTTCATGGTCTAATTAATTAGCACCTTCACTGGAAACATTATAGATCTTTTTTTTTTTTTTTCTCAAAGGAGCAATAGCTTTAATAATGGAATAAAAGCATTGGGACCAGAAACATATCTCCTCTCCCTTTCCTCATGTCAGGAAGCCCTTTAGGGTACATGAGTGAGTCATCGTATTATGCTTTATAATGAGTATTTTTCTCTCTTTTTTCCTCCTCTAATGGGACAACATTGCTTGTAGCCTCAATCAGTCACAAGAAGACGTAAGCAGGCCAACTCCAAACACAAATCATAGGAACAACTGTGAATAACTGCAGTGAACCACATCCAATCCCTCCTTTAATTTATGCTAACGTGATGTTAGAGCAACACAAATGGCCATGACCAGTTTCTCTGTATATAATTTATAGAAAGTTACAACACCTCCAGCTGTAAGCACTATAGCATGGCCAAGGCACCGGCTTTCAAAATCAAGCTCACTGAGTTCTTAAGACGACAAAAGGAATCCCAGGGATGGCAAAACGGGGCACCTGTGATGCCTGTTATCCCTCAATGTCCAAGGAGGACGTCACAAAAGGGTCCCTTTCCCTTGGAACCCAAGCGCTTCTCAGACCCCTTCCCACACAGGAGGGCTCCAGGCATCCACCATCACTTTACCCGAGCTGGCTTATGATGTCAAGTCTCTTTGTCATCCCTTCCCTATATGTGTATGTAAAACTCTTTCTAGTAATGGAAATGAATAGATTTTATAGCTCATCTTTAAAAAGTTTCATTAAACCCCTGTAACTAAGATGTTATTTTCACTAATAGATGACATTGAGGCTCGAAAACACAGCTATTTTTGTTTGTGCAAAAGTCCTGCAACTTCTAGTAGATTGCCCAGCACATAGTAGGTGCTCAAAGTTATTTACAGAATAAAGAAAGCAGAATTAGTATTACCAACCAGAGCAAAAGATGACAATAACCAATTATAGGCCCAGCCTTATTCATGGATAGCACAGACAGCCACGGGCATGATCTATGTATTAGTCAAGAACCTCCAGGGAAAAAGAACCAATAGAAGATATATATGTGTGTGTATATATGTATGTACATGAGAACTGGCTCACAGGACTGTGGGTACTGGCAAACCTGGCAGGCTGCAGATCCAGAGAAGAGTTGATGGTGCAGCTTGAATCCAGAGACAGTCTGGAGGCAGATTCCTTCTTCCTTGGGGGTCCTCAGTCTTTTCTCTTTAAGCCTTCAACAGATTGGATGAGGCCCACCCACAATAATTGGCTTTACTCAGAGTCCACTGATATAAATGTTAATCTCATCTGCAAAAATACCTTCACAGCCACATCTAGATGCAATCTGGATCAACATTCCAATAGAATTTCCTGAAATTTCACAAGCTCATTCGAAAATTGTGTGAAAACGCAAATGGCCAATAACAGCCAAGGACATCTCAGGGAGGAGAAAAGCGCTATTTTCACTGCTGGGTTTTGAGTTTATTAAGAACTACGGTAAATTAAGAGAGAGGTATTTGAGCAAGGAGAGACAAATACACGGAGAATCTAAAAATCTAAAAATAGACCCACTCATGTATGGACACTTGCTTTATGACCAAGATGACATTGTAGAGCACTGGGGAAAGGATGGTCTTTCAACAAAGGGTGAAGGATCAAATGCATATCCATATGGAAAAAGATGAAACTTGATTCCCACCTCATGCTATGCACAAAAATCAACTCCAAGCGGATTTTAGAACTAAATGTGAAAGTTGGAACAATTAAACTTCAACAAGTTAATAAGGTGGAGTATTATTTTTTTGATTTAAAAAAAAATTGTCCCTTTTGACAAAGGGTGTTTTATTTATTTTTTAAACATCTTTATTGGAGTATAATTGCTTTACAATGGTGTGTTAGTTTCTGCTTTATAACAAAGTGAACCAGCTATACATATACATATGTCCCCATGTCCCCTCGGTCTTGCGTCTCCCTCCCTCCCACCCTCCCTATCCCACCCCTCTAGGTGGTCACAAAGCACCGAGCTGATCTCCCTGTGCCATGCGGCTGCTTCCCACTAGCTATCTGTTTTACATTTGGTAGTGTATATATGTCCATGCCACTCTCTCACTTCATCCCAGTTTACCCTTCCCCCTCCTTGTGTCCTCAGGTCCATTCTCTACGTCTGAGTCTTTATTCCCGTAATATGGTAGAGTATTATCAGGACTTTGGGGGAGGAAAAGATGTGTTAAGCAGGATACAAAACCAAAACCCACTCATCATAAAGAGAAAACTGAAAAACTGTAATGAGTACATTAAAATTAAGAATTTTTATTTATCAAAGACACAGTACAAAACAATAAAAGGTCAGCCACAGAGTGGGAAATATAACCACCTATATCAACAAAGGGGTCCTATCCAGAAGCTATTGAGTCATTAAGGAAAACAGAGACAACCAAGTAGAAAAATAGGCAAGAGATTTGAACAAGCATTTCATAAGAGATCTCCAAGTAGCTAATAAATAGATGAAAAAGCGTTCAACGTCATTAGTAATGAGGAATGTGTAAATTACAACCATAGTAAGATACCTCTACACACTGCCATTTAGACATTTTAAAATGGAAAAGACAGACAATACCAAGTATTAGCAAAGATACGGAACAAATGAAACTCTCATCCACTGTCAGTAGGAGGCTAAGTTAGTATCACCCTTGGAAAATGGTTTAGCATTATCTACTCATGTTTGATAAACTCATGACCTAGGAGAGCAGTTTTACATACTTGTGTGTGTGTGTGTGTGTGTGTGTGTGTGTGTAAGACTTGTACAAGAATCATCATAGCAGTGCTGTTAATAATGGTCCCAAACTAAAAACAACACCCAGATATCTGTCAACAGAATAGACAGATATAACAAAATACTCTAAAGCAATGAAAATAAACGAACATTTGCCACTATATGCAACAACATGGAAGAATTTCACAATCTTAATGCTGAGTGAAAGAAACCAGGAGCAAAAGTCTTCATACAATATAACTCCATTTCTATAAAGTTCAAAAGTAGGCAAAATTGAACTCGGGTGTTAGCAGTCAGAATTTCTGCTACTTTTGGAGGGGAGGGAAGGAAAGCGCCCAAGAGAGAGGACTCATGGCGACTTCTTGGGTGGGGATGTGGTTCTATTTCTCGATAAGGTGGTAGAGACAAGATGTGATCACTTGGAGGTGACTTGTCAAGCTATATACTTAGGATTTTATGTTACACTTTAATAAAAAGAACTTTTAAATTCTTGAGCTGATTTGGTAGAAAAAGTTGAGGAAATCTGAAATAGAGAATAAAGTGGCAAAGAAATTTTAAAAATAGAAAAAGCTAAGGAAGGTAAAGGATTAATCTTGAGATCGACATCCAAGTACTAAGAGTTCCAGAACAAAAGGTTATAGAAAAAAAGTGGAGGAAGACATTATCCAAAATATTTCAATGGAACTTCCTAGAACTAAAATTCAAAGTCGCCTCCTAATCCATCAAGGCACACCACAAACAAATTTCAGAATACTGGGGCAAAGAGTAGATCCTAAAATCTTTCAAAAAGAAATAATATCCAACTTCTCGCATCCATATAGGAGCAGAGCCTGCAACATTTGCAGAGCAAACAATTTTCAATGTAGAATTCTACACCCAGCAACACTATCAATTAGTGAAGAATAAAGAGTGGGTTTTTTTGTTTTTTTTCAAGATTTGACTGCACCGCGAAGCTTGCGGGATTTTAGTTCCCTGACCTGGGATTGAACCCTGGCCCTTAGTGGTGGAAGTGCAGAGTCCTAACCACTGGACAACCAGGGAATTCCTTAAACAAGATTTCAGAATGCTCACTAGAGTTTGGCTAGTTAGGCTAGAGTTTCCTCCCAAATAGGAAAACTGTGTATTGTTTTGTTTCAAAAGGTTACAAATTCAGTGCTTGAGAAATGCAGCAGGTAAGCCACAGGACTAGTAAAGTCTGTTTTTTCGGAGCTGTCTGCCAGCAGACAAGCAGGTCTCTGTTCAGGAAGGCTTTTCTTATGAGGGGGCTTGAAGGAAGGTTCTGTTTACATCCCACCCTGCCCTTCCCCCCTTCAACCAGCCTCACTTCTTTTTTCTTGAACTTCTCATAGGGATAGAAATTGGTGGCATTGTCCTTAGCAGGACTCTTGTGGTTAGGGATGGGGGGGGACCCCTTCTCAAAGGGCAAGTGTTGGGCTCTTCCTTGTTCTCCATCTGGGGGCATTGAGCGCCTCGTGGTAAGATCGGTGGGCTGCTCATAATCTACACACTGCTGGTGAACACAGAGGATGTTTCATTGTCTTTCTTCTTGTTCTGCTGCCCTGCCAACAGATGTTAGCATCCTCCATGGAAATATTTTTTATTTCAGCATCACGCTGGAGGTCTACCTTGGGGATGCCGCTCAGCGTCTGGATGCTCGCTGCACGTTCACAGAGACCGCATTCTTCAGCTTGACTTTCTGCTTTCATGTTCTGCAGCTCTTTCCTCTTCTGCAGCTCTGTCTCAAAGTTCTCCATCATGTGTGCGACCTCATGCCTTTGGTTGGTTTCTGCACGAGCGACGTGCTCAGATGGGGTCTTCCTCTTCATTGATCTCTTCTGTGCCCCTGTTCCTCAGTTTCCTCATGTCTCCACACCTCCTGTCTTCTGAGTGGTCTCCCCTTGTACTTTCTCTCTCGCCAGCAGGGCCACAGCACAGGCCATGAGCCCCCTTCCCCAAGTCCTGCACCCCTCGGGGCTCCTACAGTTTGATAAACTTCTTCTGAGTCCAGCTCATCTTCCCACAACTCTGAGTGGGTCCAGTGTGGCTGGAGAGTCTCCATGATGGCACAGACCCTGAGGTCCAGCTGCGGCAGTCAAGACATTTTTAGACATGCAAGACCTCAAAAAACAAAGACAAGACAAAAACAAAAAACAAAACAAAAAAGCCTCTCAGGCACGCTTTCTTATGAAGCTACGTATGTACTCTTTGAAAACAAAGGAATACATCTAGAAAGAGAAAGATATTGGCTCCAGAAACCAGGGATCCAACAAGAGAGAAGGGAAACAGTCCCCAGGAGATGCCGAAGAGAGGCCATAAGATGATCTGCACATTCGACAGGAGGGCAGAGGGGTCCAGGAGGAAGGGCTCCCGTGAAAAAGAATGAAACTGACAGACAACCTCTGTTACAGTATTGGGGCAGGCTTATACCTCCAGCAGAGTCATTTACTAAGTCCAGGGAAACCATAATTTGTTCAAGAAAGGAAATATAATCAGAGCTTAATAAATAGTTAAGCTGCTATTTACAGGGGCATAATGAAAATGCTAAATCTAAAAATTATTATGTAACTTCATTGAGTGGAAGGGAATATAAGTGTGGGAGGGAAAAGGTGTGAGTTGTGTGGGAAGAGAGTGAGACCCTGACTTTCAAAATGGCAAATGGCAATCATTTCTAAGATATTAAAATATCAAGAAATGGCAGTGTAAAACCAGCTAAAGGGTTGCAATGGCTGCATGGAGGATGTGAACATTGGAGAGGGGAGGGGCAACGTAGAAGACTTCTGGTTTTCTTTTGCAGAACCGTAAGCAGCTTTCGGCAGGAAAGAGCTCTCTACGGCGGCCCCCTTTGTCTTGTCACCACCCTTACACCAGGCGCCCGTCATGCTCTACTCATCTCCGGCCCTAGCACGCCTTTCACATCTTTTGACCACACGGTACCTTGCCTAACCTGTTGGTTCTTTCCATAGATCAAAGAAGTAGCCATGAAGAATAAGTAATTAACAGATGACCAGATCTCTCTTCTCCAGCTTCCCCTGCTGTAATCTCGTGAACAAACTGTGTGAACAAGACAGCATCTAAAGAGAGATCACGACGAATCAACAAGCCTGCACACACGCCTGCACGCAGTGGGGTGTGGCGAGGGCTCTGACCCCCTACCTCAGTGATTCACTGAGATGACCTCCCTGTTTCCCTTTTTAAAGGCTTTCATGGCTGAGCAGAATCTTCGGAGACGGTTTTTAGGAGACACTGAGTCCACCATCTCCCCAGATTGCTGGCCTTCTGATTAAAAGCAACTTTCCTTTCTACCCACATTTCTCCCTCTCTCTCTCCCTCTCTCTCTGTCGCTTTCTTGTATTGAGAACAGGAGCCTATAACCTATAAAAACCAAACAGCTGGGTACAGGCAGCTAGGTACTGTATTGCACTTAGGTAAGTCATTTGCCTCTGGAAGAGGATACGCAAAAGTGTCCGTGGCTGTGCTAGCGCGGAGAGACTGCTGGGGAAGGTGGCTTTGCTTTAGTCTTACAGGAGAAGCTGTAGCAAGAAAGACACAGGCAGCCGGGATGGGAGGAAGCCTGGACCCACTCTGCTCACCAGCGGGCGGAAGCTTGAATACACATAAAGGACAGAAGTGGTCTTTTCAACCAGAAGGAATCACTAAAAACGATGGACTTACAAGGAGCAAGAAGCTGAAGACACAGGTAGGAGTCACATGAGAGCGTCAGGTTAGGGTCTTTTCTTTGAGGGAATCTTTACCTTGTCTGGCAGTATGCCCCGACTGCAGTAGGCACTGGAGGACTCTGGCTACAGAACCCTTCCTGGGAAGGCGGCCTATGCACTTGCTAACCCACATGTGAACTAACTAGCACAAGTCCCTCAGGCTCACCCATCGCTCACCCATCCAGGCAGCTGTCCTGGCTCACAACATTGTTGAGCCCCCGATGAAAGTGGATACATCAACAGGCCTCCCCTGGGTGTTCTTTGTTAATCCCTTGAAGGACTCTATTTCACGAGCAATTCCCAAGCTGTTTGGCACGACAAGGTAAATTAACAGAGCAGTTGTTCTTTCTGTCACCCAAGAACATTGATAACAAGAGAGGAGACGGAAGGTGAGACGGGGGTCTGGTTTCTGGTCCTGGTCCTGTCTTTTTTTTTTTTTTAATTTTTATTATTTATTGGAGTATAGTTGATTTACAATGTTGTGTTAGTTTCAGGTGTACAGGAAAGTGATTCAGTTATACATATATGTATATCCATTCTTTTTCACATTCTTTTCCCATGTAGGTTACTACAGAGTATTGAGCAGAGTTCCCTGTGCTGTACAGTAGGTCCTTGTTGTTGATCTATTTTATATAGAGTAGTGTGTATATGTTAATCCCAAACTCCTGATTTATCCCCCCCTTTCCCCTTTGGTAACCATGTTTGTTTTCTATGTCTGTGAGTCTCTTTCCGTTTTGTAAATAAGTTCACCTGTATCATTTATTTTAGATTCAACATGTAAGTGATATCATATGATATTTGTGTTTCTCTGTCTGACTTACTTCACTTAGTATGATCATCTCTAGGTCCATCCACGTTGCTGCAAATGGCATTATTTTTTCTCTTTTATGGCTGAGTAATATTCCACTGTATCTATGTACCACATCTTCTTTATCTATTCATCTGTCGATGGACACTTAGGTTGCTTCCATGCCTTGGCTATTGTAAATAGTGCTGCAATGAACAGTGGGGTGCATGTGTCCTTTTGAATTATGGTTTTCTCAGGATATATGCCCAGTAGTGGGACTGCTGGGTCATATGGTAGTTTTATGTTTAGTTTTTTAGGGAACCTCCATACTGTTCTCCATAGTGGTTGTACCAATTTACATTCCCACCAACAGTGCAAGAGGGTTCCCTTTTCTCCACACCCTCTCCAGCATTTATTGTTTGTAGACTTTTTGATGATGGCCATTCCGAGCGGTGTGAGGTGATACTTCATTGTAGTTTTGATTTGCGTTTCTCTAATAATTAGCGATGTTGAGCATCTTTTCGTGCGCTAACATCACACTCAACGGTGAAAAGCAAAAAGCATTTCCTCTCAGACAAGGATGTCCACTCTCGCCACTTTTTTCAACATGGTTCTGGAAGTCCTAGCCACGGCAATCAGACAAGAAAAAGAAATAAAAGGAATCCAAATTGGAAAGGAAGTAAAACTGTCACTGTTTGCAGATGACATGATACCATACATAGAGAATCCTGAAAATGCTACCAGAAAACTCTTATAGCTCATCAATGAATTTGGTAGAATTGCAGGATACAGAATACACAGAAATCTCTTGCATTTCTGGTCCTGTCTTAATGAACACAGCTGTTAATTGTTCTCTGACTCAGGTTACCATTCATTTTCCCTTATAGGTTTGGACTTCTTCAAGGGAATAAATATTATTTTATTCGTCTTTATTTTTTGTTTGATGCCTACAAAATTGCCCATAACCAAGCAAGTGCTCAAAGATATTTCTTTTTGAATTAATGAACTGAGCGCACTTAGTCCCCTTAGCAATCACATAAACATAACTGCCTCCCCCGACGTGCTGAGGGCAACATTCCGGGGTTCCATTGCCTTTTACTGATTCAGTTCTCTGTTGATTCTTCCTCCTCCTAACTCTATGTCCTTCTCTGTTGATTTATTTTTTCCTCTCTTGGCTCTCTGGGTCCCATGCGTTCTTTCAAATATTGCCTTGAAGCTGTGATTCTCAGCTATGTGATAACTCCCATGATGTCAAAGTCTCTAAAAATGCTCAGAACAGTAACAATTTAAATTTCCATCCATTAAATTTTACCTAAATAAAACATACCTAACTTGGGTGGAGAGAAGTGGAAAAGAAGTTAGGGAATTAAATAAACAAGAGGATGTTGCAACCTCCAGAAAGTTGGGAAAGGTCTGTCCCAGAGGACCAGAAACCATGTACTTTTATTAGTACTGGGACTGACCATCTGTAGCAGACCCTGATAGAAATAAATCTTGTTAAAGCAATATTTTTCAAGCTCTGCCGCCCACCTGGTTTTGTTCTTACTGGGACTTGGAATCACAACAGACATGGTCACAGAGTGGACTCATGGCTCAGGTGGTCATTTTAAGAATAATCAGAAGGGCTCCTAAATGCAATTACTCTGAAGTTAACAAAAAGTTGACTTTTTTTCCCCAGGAAGTAGCTGGGCTGGTGTCCTTTCAATTTTCCTATATGTCACTCTCATTAAATCTAGCTATAAGGTATCTCGACTCTGGCTGGCATTGGCTGAGAACAAATGCCATGCTTTGGGGGGATGGGTTAGGTTCAAGGATAGGATCAGGGAGACTAGTTAGAGAGCTACTGCAATAGGCCATAGCAAAGGAGAGCACAGGTAGTGGGAGAGATCAGATGCCGGGTGTACTTTGGAGCAGAGTGGACAGGACTTGCTGATGGTTCAGATGTGGAGTATGGGAGATGAAGATTCAAGAATTTTTTACCTGAGAAACTTGAAGAAAGAATTTGCCACTTACTGTGATGGGAAAGGACTATGGGGGGACTGTTTCTGGATAAAAATAGTTTGGCTTTGCAGATGTCAAATTTGACAAGCTTATAGAACCTCAGGGGAGATGTCAAGTATGTGAGTGTGGAATTCAGAAGACAGGTCCAAGATGGAGAAATAAATATGCAAATCTTCCTCCTATATATGTCTTTAAAGCTGTGGGGGAACAGGGAGTGAGCAGAGGAAGGACAAAAGACATATTTTAGAGGACTCTTTAACAAAGGACAAAGAACTGTGGATTCCGGGGAAAGCCAGTTCTTGGAAGTAGAGAAGAGGAGGAGAAACTGCTGGTGAGACTGGGGCTGAGAAGGAATAGGGGGCCACTAAAGAGGTGTCCTAGAGCCCCAGGGAGGAAGTCTATGGAGAAGGCAGGAGTCATCAAAGGACGGAGACACTGACCGCTGGATTCAGCGACACACAGGTCACCTGGACAAGCGCAGAGCTCAAGGAACGGGAGGAATGAAGGCTTGGCCAGGGTAGGTTCATGAGACAATGGGAGAAGGGGAAGAGGAAGAGGCAGGCATTGGAACTAACTCTTAGGAACGTCGCTGGAAAGGGAAGCAAAGAAAAGACGCAGCCTGGGGGAAGGACGTGGGATCAAGGGGGTTTCCTTGGAATCGCGGTGCTGTGGTTACCATCATTGAGATGGGAGCTGGCACGGCGTGTTTATACGATAGAGGGAGAAATGAACGACAGGAGAGGGGCCTGATGGAAACGGAGGGCTTGGGTGTCACATCCAGGATGTGCAGGGTAGGGACAAAGGCAGGCAAAGAGGAGGACTGCATGGCGAGCTGTGTGGAAGTTCTCTTCTGATACTTCCATTTTCTTCTCACTAATATACTCTTGAAAATACTGCTATTTAATGAGTTAATGGGATTTTTCGTGGGCAGATCTCCATTTCTTTCTGTGCTGTTGTGATGGGAATGATATTCTAAATCCTATTTAGAGGAAAAATCAACTCAATACAACAACTCAATTCAGCATCTCTCGGCAGAGTGTCATGTGCCACGTACTTCCAGCCAGGTGTCCGAGCTACGGGCTGGTCCCCATGGACAGTGCCATCACTGGCTTTTATGTAACACAATTAAATGCCTCCTGATGGCAGCAGCTGTCACTGCTGCTCTTTACTGCACTTTACAGCTCAACCAACACCGGCCCAGATCACCTGGGCTATAGCAACAGTCATGGTAGTTCCCCATTGTATTTGGAGGGCCATTTGCCTCAGAGGGAAAAAGAGAAAGAAAGAAAGAAAATAAGCTTAGGTGACTTCTCCTCATTTTGTTTCTGGCTGGTTATTTTGGAGGGTACGGGACTTCACTTTGTCTTTTTTTTTTTTTTTTAATTTTATTTTATTTATCTTTTAATACAGCAGGTTGTTCACTTTGTCTTAAAGAGAAATAAAGATTCAATTTGCTCTCTATATTAAAGCCCCAATGACAAATTTTGTCAGAGACTTAAAAAGCACCCTTTAAAAAAGTAGACAATGGGGACTTCCCTGGTGGTGCAGTGGTTAGTGCTCCACTCTCCCAATACAGGGGGCCCCGGTTCGATCCCTGGTCAGGGAAATAGATCCCACATGCATGCCACAACTAAGAGTTGGCATGACACAACTAAGGAGCCAGCGAACTGCAACTAAGGAGCTCCTGAGCTGCAACTAAGGAGCCCATGTGCCACAACTAAGGAGCCGGCAAGCCACAACTAAGACCCAATGGAACCAAAAAAAAGTAGACAGTGGGGACTGGATTTATGTCGCTTTGTACCTACTTACAACTGCCGGCTGCCATCCAAAAACATGAAACAGTTTTAAAATTACAGTTTTGGAAAAGGCTATCCTTGATAATGTATCCTTTTGTTCATTACTGACACCTGAAGTTAAAGGCATTTGAGAATGTTTCTTTTGAGTAATGAAGAGAGAGAGAGAGAAAGGAAAAAATACAAGTTGATCTGTTTGATTAGGGGCAAAAACTGTTTCGAAGAGCTGCAGAGAAACCATATGAAGATAGTAAAATAGCTGTTGGAAAGTGGACTCATCATGGATAATTAGAAATCATTTAATTTACTAATGAAATAGCTACACTGCGGTTGCCGTCACGTATGCAGAAAGGAAATATTTAACTCGTAGGTACTATTAGCACTATGTAAAGTTGCTTTTTTAAGTCAAGTAACAAAAGCACGGAAGGAGCAAATTAAAGCACTCGAAAAAAAGAAAATTCAATTTGCGCTGAAATTTTCCACGGAATGATCCTGCTTCCCTATATCCCAAACCTGCTGATTTTTTTACGAGCGTGCTGCTCCCACCCAGATTTATTCCAAATTCAGTTGTGGTTTTCATCTCTGTAAATGCGGATTCCTGTAATACAAATAACTCAACGTTAAGAAAGAAGGAGTAATCCTGGTCCCCAAATTATCTAGTAAAATTGCCTTCCCCTAAGAGCGCATGGCATTTGAGGAATAAACACAGGAAACAGTAACTCTGCCCACCTCCCCATCACTGCCTTAGTAAGAAGTGACTGGGGAATTCACTCCCTCGGGGAAAGCATCACACCCACGGTCAGTGTACGTCCACAGACCTCCTGCGCTCGGCACTGGGTTTTCATCAATTTCACACGCACCTGCGGGGCCAGCTGGCCTGGGGAGGACGTTGGGAGGTGATATGGAGCTGACTGACACCTCCCTGTTTCTCAGGGGCTCCCGGAGTACATGGCAAGATCACCACGTGTATACGTGACCACAAACCAAGGGTGACACGGACTTCCTGGGAGACACAGGTGCAGTGGAAGAGAGATTCTGACAGGGCCAGCGGACGAGGCGAGATCTGAGTAAGGACTGGTGCTGTCGGTGGCTCCTCGACAAGCACAGGTGCTCGAGAATGACATCGTGCCCTTCTGGATAACCACATCTCCTAGTCTCTAGATGTGATGCTTTGGCCTCCGGGGCCTGAGAGGGGACTGCCCCACCCAGAGCCAGCCAATTCCTACAGACAGTAAACAACGCAACTGGGAGCTCACCTTTCACCTGCCAACCAACCCGTCTAGAGCCGGCACCCCACCACCTCCTCTATGGGGTGCTCACTCCCCCCCCGCCCTAGTCACCCAGGGCCAGGTGCCAGACACCTAAGGAAGTCCCTACACCCAGAGCCCTGAAGTGGTCCAAACCAGCCAGTCCAATGCAGTTTTCTGTAGTCTTAACGCCAACATGCATACTTGAGGGTATAAGACAGTCTACGGTGCGTTCAGTCACTCATTGTATTGTGTTTATCGAAGTTTAAGTTAAAGAAGCTTCTCAAGCATTCTTAGTTAAATATCTATATGTAGATATAAGTACCCATACTACAAATAAGATACAGTGAGATTTTGGTATAAAGCTTATTCCCTTCTATGCTAGTTAAGGACAGATTCAACAGCAAGCATGGCAAAGTCCCCAGTAAGAATAACTTAAATAAGGTAGAAGCTTATTTCTCTCTCACATTCAGTCTGAAAGTAGGTGGTCCAAATCCGGCAAGTTTCCTCTACTTAATAAAATACCCAAGTGACCGAGATTCCTTCTATTTTGCCATTTTATCAAATGCGGTCCTCAATCCCAGAGTGGTTTCATGGTCCAGTGTGGCTGCTTGAGGTCCAGTCATCACATCACAAACTCATTCCAGACAGCGGGAGCATGGAAGGGAACAATAAGGGCATGTCTCGGCATTTGAAGCACCCTTTCCAGAAGTTTCCATTAGCCAGAATTTAGTCATATAGCCACACTGAGCAGCAAAGGACGCTGGAGGCTGTGATCTTTCACTCTGGGTAGCCACATGGGCTAGCATAACGTCCGGGGCTCTATGAGTAAAGGAAGAGGGGACAGCTCGCAGACTCTGCCTGCCCTTCTCACAAGGAATCACTGGGGCCTCTAGGAAGATGTGACAAAGTGCAGTCCGGCCCCTCCACATTCCTATTTCTCCTCATCCTGGTTCTGTATCTCAGCGGTTCTCCTCTGCATCTTCTGGGGAACGGTGTCCATGGCCATGGGCCCTGGAATGACATTTCCCAGTATTTTCAAGAGAGAGAGGAGTGTGGCATTTTTTAAAGCGACATTTTCCAGCCCTCGCCTCACTGTCAGAGGCACGCAGGTTGTCGTGCCTGGAAGGGTTAAGCTGGCTTGGAGGCCCCAGAAAGGGCAGAGTCTGGTGACTTCTCTTCCTAAATTAGCAGCGTCAAGTATTAGAGATGCAAGCTTGGCATTTAAGATTTGCTTTTCTCCCAAGGATTTGCTCTAAAGTGAAAGCCTGAGTTGCTTATGACCAGGAAATGGTCTCCCGCCTTCCCTCTCTGTTCTGTCCCATCTCCTCCCCATAGTGGGATGGTGACAGGGGCTGCTCTGGTTTTTGACAGAGAGGGAAGGCTTCTGGGTTGTGGAGCACCTGAAAAGGGCTCGGTCACTTTGTGGAAGCTTTGACCTCTGTGATGCTTGGCTGGTTCAAACCAACAACCAAACATCCCTCAGTTTCTTGTGACTTTGTTCTTTAATTAGCATGTACACATTATACATACACTATAGGGATGCCCTTGCCTTGGAGACTTAGCAGGGCAAACCTGGAATTCCGTATAGAGCTGGAAAGAACACATGCACCGACAAGGAAACAGATCATGTTTCCAGGTTCAACAGCGACCCGGCCTTCTTAGAGATGCCCGGAGCACCGCACCTCGGTGCCACACTCGTCATGTCGTGGCACACAATGTCGTCTCTCATTAGACGCTCAGGCACCGCAGAGAGCACAGCTGGCAGCTCCTACTACCTGTATGTGGGTGATCGAAACATCCCTATCCCTGTATTCCTTCTAGCTTCCCAACCACAGAGTGGCGGAGTGGGGAGGGTCGAGCTCCCTCCAGGGTCCCACTAGACCCCGGGGAGGGAACCGCAGAAAGATCAGGGCCCCGGGGCTAATCGTGGTCACCACCCTGTCCCCTCAGGGCCTGCGTTGTAAGCGACTTCTCAGTATGTATAGCCCGAGGGCTTATATCCAGTCTCCTTGGGAAGCGGGCTGAAGGTCAGAGCTCTGACTCCTTGCTCTGGTAAATTGGCATTAAGTTCCATAAGAAAATCCTTTTCCCCTTCATAATTTTCACGGGGTGAAGAAAATCACCCTACTCTTTCCTTACAGCTTAGATTTTCCTAAGAGATTTGAAGTCTCTGATTTTTCAGAGCACAGCGATTGCGTGGCTATATTTCTATATAGAACTACCTCAGGGATATATTTCTACCATTCCCCGGGCTTATCTGTTGATTCTCTGAAAACCGTATCAATTTTTACTTCAACCCCTGTCACCAGAACTTCTTCATGGTATGGGGATCATATTTTCTGCATCCCAAATGGTTATCTAATGCATGTTTAGACCACAAACAATTTAAACTGTGACTGATCTGGAAAACCTGGGACACTTGGTTGACAATCCCTTGGGTCCAGCCAGACAAGGCGGAGTTTTGGGGGGACTGTGCTCTGTGGTATGTGAGTAACAGTAACGTTTACCGTGTGCTTTCCGTGTTCCAGGCAGTGGGTGAGATGCTTTCAAGACAGAAACACATTACTGGCTTGGGACAAGTGACGTGAAATGGCACCAGCATGCCCAGTGGGACCCTTCCCTTGTCTTTCTGTAATTTAAAGGAGGGCAGCCAACAGCAATCTTCCCAGACTTCCTTGCAGCTAGGGATGACCACGTGACACACTTCTGACTAATGGGAGATAAGCTGAGATTTCTCCTCCTCTGGAGAAAATAACAAAGCTTCAGAGCAGCAGGCTTTGTATTGTCTGTCTTCCTCCCAGTTGGAGGACAGGACAGACAGGAAGCCTAGAGGGGCCTCGTGAGGATGAACGTTACAAATCAAAGATGGTGGAAAAGAAAGTTAGAAAGAGCCCAAAATAGATAACAAACAAGGACCTGCTGTAGAGCCCAGGGAACTCTGCTCACTACTCTAATGGCCTATACGGGGAAAGAATTTAAAAAGGAGTGAATATGTATACGTATAACTGATTCACTTTGCTGTACAGCAGAAACTAACACGACATTGTAAATCAACTGGGCTCCTATATAAAATAAAAAATTTTTTAAAAAGGGAAAAAGATAAAAAACCTTTTTTATTGGACACCGGGCAAACATGAATAGGATTTTCCATGTTATATGTATATCATAATCATTTACTCAATAAACAAGTATTATTTAAACAAAAGAAAGAGCCTGAGTCCTTGGTGACACTGCTGAGCATACCAGCCCTAGACTGCACACCTGGGCCTTCTAGCTGTGTGAGATGAACAATACCCGTCCTGTTGAAGTTGGATTAATTGAGTTTTCTGTTTGCCGCAGCTAGGCAGTAGCAAATACGTTAAGTCATTTTCACCGGAGGAGTCTGGGGTCCGAGAGATTGTCCCCTGCCCAGTGCCAGCAGTGATGATGCTGGGTCCAGGTGTGCAACTCCAGCGCCTGTGCTGGACCAGCGTACTCTTTCCTCCTTACGAGCTAGGGATCTGGAGTCACGCAGGGCTTGGGACCTTTCTGCGACAGCCTCACCATTTCCCTCCCTGTTCCCTACGCAGTCCTGTGGCTTTAGCTTCCCTGCTCTCCCTGCCACCCCCCTACCGAGATGTGGTCCAGAACCTTCCCAGAACGGGTGGGACAAATCTCTCCCATCAGTTAGTTAAGTGTCTCTTTTCTAAGGAGAGGAACCCCGTTTAGGGGAACCTCTGAAGAACTGTTGGTACTTTGTCAAAAATCCCACAGGGGTCCACAGGTTAGAACCCTCGCTGATGGTTTCTCTACGCCCTTGAAATAGACTGGCATATTCAAACCCACCGAGTCAGGTCTGTCTGTTTGGCCGTCTCAGGCATTCGGTCTGAGGATGCCCATCTGTGTCACACCAGACCTCAGGGGTTCCTGCCTTGCAGCCCGATGACACTGGCCATCACAGTATTTGTATCAGGAAGTCGGCGAGGACCCTGTTCACAGCATTGCAGGGCATCCTCGCTGTAAGGACCCTTGGGGGAAATGGGTTTCAAAGCATAAGAGTAGAAAGAAATGCTCTTCTCCTGAGGAACTAACTGAATTCTATTTCGTGAACACTGGGACTCATACAATTGGTTATATTTTTCTGAGCGACTTGCCTAAAAGTGTGTCCAATTAGTGTTTCACTAATTCTTTTTGCCCTTATTTTTCCCTTCACTCTGATTTATTCTTCACCTTCTGATACACCTACATTTTTAGAGGCCACCTGAAACCCCCTTTTGGGAGCACGGTGTGTACAAAAGTAAAATGCCATTCAGCCCAGGACCTCACTGGCTGCTTCTATAGCTCAGACGCTCCTTTTTCATCGCCAGCTTTCCTCAAAACTAGGAGAGGCCCTAGGCACCTTCCAAAATCTAACGAACAGTGACAGCTTTTCCCTCGCTCACTCAGACTGAAGCCAGCATCGGCTGAGAGTCCTGGATCTCGGAAAAGAAATCTGAGGGCACCTGTCAAAAAGAAAGATGGACACGAGGTTTCTCAAATGCAAGGAAGTGTTCTGACAGGCAATTGTTTTCTCATTCAGCCTCACCTAAACATTGAGAGCTTGGCAGTCGGTGTGTGGGTAAAGCATTCTTGCTCTTATCAGCGGAGTGCCTCTCTGACACCTGGCAAATCCAGCCACTGGGGCTTGGGGATTAGAAATGGAGTCAGGGGTCTTGCCAAGTAGGATGGTGGCAGCCGGAGCCCAGGAGAGGCCCGTGGAATCATGCCCTTCCCCAACCAGCCCTGCAATCGAAGTGGGTTTCAAAATGTATGGTTGAGACTCTAGGCTTTTAAGAAGTGGATCTAAAAAGAGGGGAGAAATAAGAACAGATGTCTCGATCCAGTCACCATCATCCATTGTTTTATTTCAAGAACATCTCAGCTTTGCATTGTAAAAGGGACCACGTATCTTTCAGTGAAACTCCTTTTCATGGGGTGGGTTATTTAAGCATGAATGCTTTGGATAGTATTTTAAGATGCTCTTTGCATTTTAGACTGATCAAACTCACAGTCAATGTCAAATATTGCCAAGGAACACGTCCTTGTCTTTGGGCCATGGCTGTTTCACTTTTAAACTTGGGCTAGATTGCACGAATGGTCATGAGGTCTTCCTTGCCCCCAACCCCCATAATTCACACCCTGGCATGTGGTTTCATAACTCCTTCCATCAAGAGCTGGGGTCTCACTTTGTTATAAAGCAGAAACTAACACACCATTGTAAAGCAATTATACCCCAATAAAGATGTTTTAAAAATTAAAAAAAAAAAAAAGAGCTGGGGTCTTCCTTTCTCCCATGTTTGGGTTGACCACATAGCCTTCTTTGGACAGTAGCAAGTGTGATGCAATCAGAGACTTGAAAAGCACTTGCCCTGCCGCTGTACTTGGAACCCTTCTGCCCCAAGTGAGTAAGCCCAAGGAGGCCTGCTGGATGATGAGGGATGTCACAGACATATGACATACGACCTTTCATTCCTATTGCCCAGCTTAAATAGCCCCCGCCTCCCGCCCCAGCACAGAAACTACGAGCTGCATGGGAGTGGATGGACCACAGACATGTGAGTGAGCCCAGCCAAGTCCAGCAGAGAAGAACCAGCCAGCTGAACCCAGCCCAAATTGGCAGCCCTCTCACCTGGAAAAGAAAATCGCAGCATCAATTCTTTAACTCCATGCTAAAGGATGCCCTGGCTCTCTTCACTGAAGCATATAAAGTGTCTAGTCTGGAGTCTGGCACAAAGGAGTAATTTAAAAACATTATTGAAATCATTGCATCTCTTCTCTTTGCCATCAGAGGCTCATCTGATAGCACAATGGTTCAGAAGAGTTTTTTTTTCTTTCCATTTTTATATTGTGATAAAATACACATAAAATTTACCGTCTTAACCATTTTTAAGTGTACAGTTCAATGGTATTAAACACGTTCATGATGGTTGTGCAACCATCACCACCATCTATCTCTAGAATTCTTTTCATCCTATAAAACTGAAATTCTATACCTATTAATAACTCTCCAACCCCTCCTCCCCTCAGCCCCTGGCAACTACCATTATACCATTAGTCTCCATGGTTTTGAATACACTTAAGTACAGCCAGCCCTCAGTATCTATGGGGGATGGGTTCCAGGATCCCCCGTGGATACCCAAATCCAAGGATGTTGAAGTCCCTGATGTAAAATGGTGTAGTATTTTATACACATCCTCCCGTATACTTTCAATCGCCTCTAGATTACTTATAGTACCTAATTCAATGTAAATGTGCTGTAAATAGTTGTGAATACCATGCAAATACTATATAAACAGTTACCAGTGTGCAGCAAATTTAAGTTTTGCTTTTTCGACCTTTCTGAAATTTTTAAAAAAATATTTTTGATCTGCAGTTGGTTGAATGGGTGGATGTGGAACCCACAGATAGGAGGGCACACTGTACCTCCTATAGTGGAATTATACAGTACCCGTCTTTGGGTTCATCCATGTTGTAGCATATGTCAGAACTTCCCAACCTTTTTAAGGGTTTTAAGGTTCCATTGTGTGTATATACTACATTTTGCTTACCTATTCATTGCAAATGGACCCTTGGGTTGCTTCCACGTTTTAGCTATTGTGAATAATGCTGCTAGGAACACGAGTGTACAAATATCTCTATGAGACCTGCTTTCACTTCTCTGGGTATATACCCAGAAATGGAACTGCTAGATCATACGGTAATTGTTTTTAATTTTTTGAGGCAATGCCATACTATTTTCCACATCAGATGTACCATTTTACATTCCCATCAACAGTGTACAAGAATTCTAATTTTTCCACATCACTAACACTTGTTATGTCTCCCGTGTCCCCTGCATCGGCAGGCGGACTCTCAACCACTGCGCCACCAGGGAAGCCCCTCATTGTAGTTTTGATTTGCATTTCCCTAATGATGCTGAGCAGCTTTTTATGTGCTTATTGGCCACTTGCATGTATTCTTTTGAGAAATGGTTATTCAAGTTCTTTTTCCATTTTGAATTGGGTTGTTTCTTTTTCTGTTGTTGAGTTTTAGGAGTTCCCTATATATTCTGGATAGTAATCCTTTTTTTTTTTTTGATCAGATATGTTTTATCAGATATGTGATTTACAAATATTTCTTTCCATTCTGTGGGTTGCCTTTTTACTTCCTTGACCGTGTCTTTTGATTACATTTTAATGAAATTCAGTTTGTTATTTCTTTTGTTCCCTGTCCTTTGGTATCCTATCCAAGAAAACATTGCCAAATACAATGTCATGAAACTTTTGTTCTATGTTTTCTTTTAAGAGTTTTAGGTCTTACATTTAGGTTTTTAACCCATTTTGAGTTAATGTTTGTATATGGTATTAGATAAGGGCCCAGCTTACTCTTTTTCATGTGGATGTCTGGTTTTCCCAGCACCGTTTGTTGAAAAGACTGTTTTTTCTCCCAATGAATGGTCTTGTCACACTTGTCAAAAATCAAGGGTTCATTTCTGGGCTTTCAATTCTAATCCATTGGTCTATATGTCTATTTTGATACTGTCTTGATTATTATAGCTTTGTAATAAGTTTTAAAATCAAGAAGTGTGAGTCCCCCAGCTTTGATCTTCCTTTTAAAGATTGTTTTCGCTACTTGGGGTCTCTTGACATGTCATATGGATTTTAGAATGGGTTTTCTATTTCTGAAAAAAAAACATATTTGGGGTTTCGATACAGACTGCTTCAAATCTGTAGAACACTTTGGGTAAATTTGATATCCTAACAATATTAATTCTTCCGGTCCATGAACATGGATATTTTCTATCTATTTATGTCTTCCTAAATTTCTTTCAGCAATGTTTTGTAGACTTTACTGTACAAATTTTCACCTCCTTAGTTAATTCCTAAGTATTTTATTCTTTTTGATGGTATTGTAAATGGAATTGTTTTTGTGATTTCCTTTTCAGATTGTTTATTGTTAGTCTATTGAAATGCAACTGATTTTATATGTTGACTTTGCATCCTGCTACTTTGCTGAATTCATGTATTAGTTCTGTTTGTGTGTGTGTGTGTGTGTGTGTGTGTGTGTGTGTGTGTATGTGTAATCTTTAGGGCTTTCTACATATAAGATAATAACATCTGTGAACTTAGATAATTTTATTTCTTTCTTTCCAATTTGGATGCCTTTTATTTCGTTTTCTTGCCTAATTGCTCTGGCTAGGACTTTCAGGACTATGTTGATGGAAGTGGCAAAAACAGGCATCCTTACCTTTTTCCTGATCTTGGAGGAAAAGTGTCAGTGTTTCACCATTAGAATGATGTTCACTGTGAGTTTTCCATATATGGCCTTGATTATTTTGAGGTAGTTTCCTTCTATTCCTGGTTTGTTGATTGGTTTTATAATGACCGGGTGTAGAATTTTGTCAGACACTTTCTTTGGCATCAAGATTATCATATGTTTTTTCCCCTTTCATTCTATTAATGTGGTGTATTTTTTGTGTGTGTGTGTGGTACGCGGGCCTCTCACTGTTGTGGCCTCTCCCGTTGTGGAGCACAGGCTCCGGACGCGCAGGCTCAGTGGCCATGGCTCACGGGCCCAGCCGCTCCGCGGCATGTGGGATCTTCCCGGACCGGGGCATGAACCCGCGTCCCCTGCATTGGCAGGCGGACTCTCAACCACTGCACCACCAGGGAAGCCCTAACATGGTGTATTATATTGAGTGATATTTGTATGCTGAACCATCCTTGCATTCTAGGAATAAAACTCACTTGGTCATGGTGTATAATCCTTTTAATATGCTGCTGAATTTAGTTGCTCATATTTTATTGAGGTTTTTTTTCATCAGTGTCCATAATGGATATGGATATTGGTCTGTAGTTTTCTTTTCTTGTAGTGTCTTTGCCTTTTGTATCAGAGTAATGCTGGTCTATGGAATGAATTAGGAAGTGTTCTCTCCTCTTCAATTTTTGGTAAAAATCTGAGAAAAATTGGTGCTATTTTTTTAAGTGTTTGGTAGAATTCACAAGTGAAGCTCAGTTTCATGGCTTTTCTTTGTTGGGAGATTTTTGATTACTGATACAATCTCCTAAAGCTTACTTAGATTTTATATTTCTTCATAATTTAGTCTAGATAGGTTTTATGTTTCTAAAAATTTGTCATTTCATCCAGGTTTTCCAATTTGATACTGTATAGTTTTTCATAGTACTCTCTTATAATCCTTTTTATTTGTGTAGAATTGGTAGTAATGTCCCCACTTTTATTCTGATTTTAGTAATTTGAGTCTTCTCTTTTTATCTTAGTCCTACATAACAGTTTGTCAATTTGTTGATCTTTTCTAAGATGCAGTTTTGGGTTTTGTTGATCATCTCTATTCTTTTTCTCTTCTCTATTTTGTTTATCTCTGCTTGAATCTTTATTATTTCTTTCCTTCTTCTAGCTTTGGGTTTACTTGGTTCTTCTTTTTCAGTTCCTTAAGTTATAAAGTTAGATGATTGATTTGAGATCTTTTTTAATGTAAGCATTTATAGCTATTAATAAAAGTTGTGTCCCACAAGTTCTGGTATAATGTATTTTTGTTTTTATTGTCTCCAAGTACTTTCTAATTTCCCTTGTGATTTCTTTTTCTATCTGTTGGCTTCTTAAGAATGTGTTGTTTAATTTTTACAGTTTTCCTTTTGTTTTGATTTCTTTGATTTCCTTTTGTTTTGTTTCCTTTTGATTTCTAACTTTATCCCCTTGTGGTTGGAGGAGATACTTTGTAGAATATCTATCTTTTTTAATCTATTGAGACTCAATGTGTGGACTAACATATGGTCTATCCTGGAACCTGTCCCATGTGCACTTGAGATTAATGTGTATGCTTTTGTTGTTGGGTAGGGTGTTTGGTATATGTCTGAGAAATCTAGCTGGTTTATTGTTGTTTAAGTCCTCTATCTCCTTGCTTTTCTCTGTCTGCTTGTTCTATCCATTATTGAGAGTGGGGTGGAGTATTGAAGCCAACAACTAGTGTTGTAGAACTGTCTATTTCTCCCTTCAATTCTGTCATCTTCTGCTTCAATTATTAGTATATAATGTTCTTGGTCTCTTGTAAATTTTTTTTACTTAAAGTCTATTTTGTGTGATATTAGTGTAACCACTCCTGCTCTCTTTTGGTTGCTATTTGCATGAAATATCTTTTTTCCATCCTTTCACTTTCAAACTATTTGTGTGAGTCTCTTTTAGATAGCATATAGTTGAATCATGTGTTTTTATCCGTTCTGCCAATCTTTGTCTTTTGATTGGAGCAATCTATTTACATGTAAAGTAATTACTGAGGAGGGACTTAATTCTGTATTGTGCTGTTTGTTTTTTATATGTATTGTAGCATTTTTGTCCTTCATGTCCTGCATTATTGTCTTCTTTCTGTGTTTTAGTTGATTTTTTTGTAGTGAACATTTAAACTCCTCTCTCACGTCCTTCTGTGTATATTCTATAGCTATTTTCTTTGTGGTTACCATGGAGATTATACATTTAACATCCTAAGGTTATAACACTCTAATTTGAATTAATATCAGGTCAACTTTAATGACATACACAAACTCTGCTCCTTTACAGCTCTGTCCCACTCCCTCTGGTTGTTGATGTAACAAAATTACATCATTATACACTGTGTGCCACAAACATAAACTAAAAATTCTTCTAAATTTATTCGTTTCTTAAATTCTGTAGAAAACAAGATTTGGAGTTATAAACCAAAGTTATAATAATCCTAGCTTTTAGATTAATAATTATTTTTCTTTAACTACATTAATCTTTTAAATCATGTAGAAAACAAAATGTGCCTTTACAAACCAATGTTACAATAATACTAGCATTTTTTTTTTTTTTGCGGTACGCGGGCCTCTCACTGTTGTGGCCTCTCCCGTTGCAGAGCACAGGCTCCAGACGCACAGGCTCAGTGGCCATGGCTCACGGGCCCAGCTGCTCCGCGGCACGTGGGATCTTCCCAGATCGGGGCTCGAACCCGTGTCCCCTGCATCGGCAGGCGGACTCTCAACCACTGCGCCACCTGGGAAGCCCAATATTAGCATTTTTGACTTGAATTTGCCTTGACTGAGTTCTTTATTTCTTTATATGGCTTTGAGTTGCTCTCTCATGTCCATTACTTCACCCTTTAGAACCTCCTCAGACGTTTCCTACAAGTCAGCTAAAGTGATAATGAACTCCTTCAGCTTTTGTTTATCTGGAGACATCGTAGTTTCTCACTCACTCTTGAGGAATAATTTCACCAGATGTAGGATTCTTGGTTGACAGTTTTGTTTTGTTTAGTTTTGTTTATAGCACTTTGAATACATCATCCCACTGCCTTCTGGTCTTCAGAGTTTATGGATGTATTTGTTTCCTATTACGGCTGTAACAAATTATTGATACCACAGCTTAGAGCTTCAAAAAGCACAAATTTATTATCTTACAGTCTGGAGGTCCTAAGTCCTAAAAAAAATCAAGGTTTCAGTAGGGCTGTGTTCCTTCTTGGAGCTCTGAGGGAGAATGCATTTCCCTGCCTTTTCCAGCCTCTAGAAGCTACTTGCATTCCTTAGATCACAGCGTCTTCCTCCATCTTTAAAGCCAGCAGTGGCAAATTGAGTCCCCACATAATTTAACTCCAACCTTGCTTCCAGCATCACATCTGACTCTCCTCTTCTGCCTCCCTCTTCTACTTATAAGAACCCTTGTGACTTCACGGGGCTCACCCCAATAATCCAGAATAATCTCTCCATCGCAAGGTCATCTGATTCGTAAATTTAGCTCCGTCTGCAACCTTAATTCTCCTTTGCCATGTAACCTAATGTATTCACAGATTCCAAGACATGGACAGCTTTGGAGGTCATTATTCTGCCTACCACACTGGACAAACCATGCCCTTGTTTTAAGAATCCCTTCTTCCTCTCAGGCGCTGAGGCCTGGAATTTTATGTCAGAGAGCCATTTTTTTGGCAAGGTGCTCCCGTAGGAGATACCAGTGAGCCTTCAAGAACCTTGAATTTTTTAGCACCTATAATTCTGATTTCCATATTCTAAGTCACTCTGGTGACAGAAAATTTCATCTCACACTAGCGAGTATAGATGAAATCCTATTTTTGTCCAAGATTCATAATCCTTCAGCCCCCAGGCTTGTAAAGCTTATTTTTTTGTTTTGTTGATACTCTTTGTTGCAAACTGTTTACAATCTGTGAGTCTTCAGCTCTTTCAAGCTTGTATTCGAGTCTGGATCACATAACTGTCAGGATAGACACAAACTGAACCAGATTGCTCCTACTGAAATCCTAAGAATTCTAACTGCACCTTTAAACCCTATACTGCTTGCAAGTCAGAATGATATTGTGGAAGAAGCATTCATGTTTGAGGATGAAAGAACTGAACAGAAACCCATCTCTATGACTGATTACTTGTGTGACCTTTGGCCAGTTACTTCTAGTTCTCTCAACTACAGTTTCTTCATTCGTAACGTTATTTTTTACAGACATTGTAAAGTTGTTAGGAGGATAATAGATGGTATAATAAACCACTTCGCATAGCCCATGTTGAACATACAGTAGCCATTATTACTATTTAATCTCCAAGTATATATATATGCACCCAGTAGACTATAGCCAACATCCATGCTAGTCTCTGGGAGGAGTTCAAAGCAGGAGGCAGGTGGTCCCGAATGATAAGAGTTCTCAGTGAAAACAAAGAAGGGAGGAATATGATCTTGACTAGTTTCTTTTTTTTTTTTTTTGTGCTTTCGTTTCCTAATCTAAAAAATAATCAACTTAGATTAGATGATCTTTAAACATTCTTCCCGTGCCGACATTCTGTGGTTTTCAGAAGCGTCCTGACTATTGGTAAGTATGACTCATCCAGGAAATAAATAGGATTTTCACCAAAGGTATGTGTAAAAGAATGCAAAGTTATCATGTCCAGTACTGACCTCAGGACCTTGAAAACAACATAACTGTCATTCAACCACATCATTTTGAATGTGTCCTTTGGACACACAATGTATCTTCAAGCCAAAAGGCACCATGAACTGGAACAAAATGGCAGACATCTGGTTTGAAGAGAAGTTTCACACAAAACACAGAGGTGGCAGTCACTCTGGCCACGAAAATGGACCAAAAGGAAAGCATTTAATACAACTGGCTGAATAATAGCCCTTGGAATTCCAGCAGTGTGGAGGTGGCCATCCAACACTGATGAAAATCTTCCATGTGTCTCCAGTATTTTCTGCTACATTTTGCTTTTTGTCCTTCTCTTTGGGAAATAACAGGAGGATTTCAGCTGTTGGCTTCAAGGCTTTCTTTTAATGTACAATTGTCAACCAGATCACAGCAAGAACAAATTATATGTCAGCCAATGATTGCATAACAGAACTCATTTCCATTTGAAGAAAGGGATGAAGGTGACAATGTACCCTCTCTCAGGAACATCCTCTCATGCAGAGTGATGGGCTCAAGTACAAAGCTTAGGCAGATCCAGCTCAGAAACAGCCGAGAGAGACAGGCTGTGAATTAGAGGCTGCCCACGGTGACAGCTCTGTGACAGAATAAGAAGGGCAGGAAGGATGGGCCTGGGGAGGGTGGCCGACATTCGTTTGTGTAAGGACTAATGGGAGAGCCAGCAAACTCAAACTTCATGGAAAGAAGGATCTGTGTCTGATACCCACAATTACAGAGGAGGTTGTCATAAATGTGGGACTTAAATAGTTTGGGAATTCAGAGCTCTTTATTGATAGAGATGCCCATTAAATGCTAGCTGAGAAATATTTGCAGACTATGTATTGCATTAGCCCTTTTGGGTTGTCACTGGGTGTCCCATGGGAAGGTCCTGGTATCAGAAGTGACCTGCCCGATATTCAGAGCAAGATTTTGAAATATAGAGAAACAAAGCAGATTTTACGGTCTTCCTTCTACACATCACCTTCTAATTCTTTTATGGTTAACGATGATAGGGAGTTGACTGGAAACTCTTTCTGAAGGTGTATCAGCAGAATTAATTAGAGAGACAACCTATATTTCCCTGTCTTTGGGGTTTTGCCTCTTCTATGACCCAAGTTGTCACTTTTCATTTGTGTTGAGGTGTTTCCAGCTTAGCCCATGTGGGAGTTTTACTTTTAAAACTAATTGCATCTGCTCTTTTCTGGGTTGGCAATGCCAGTGGATTGTTACACGAGCAGTAGCTTATAGCTTGATCCAGGTTGGCACGAGTCAACAAAACTGGCCTCTTTGTTTCTAGCCGCTTCTTCCCCTGGTTCCATGGGATGCACAGAAGTTTATTTATCCTCTCTTTTTTTAAGGATTCAAAGAAAGATGCAATTGGATAAGAGTGAAAATATGAACATTTTGAGGGCCTGCTTTGAAGAGTTGGTCACAAATACATATGTATTCAATGAAAGAAAGTGGGAAAAGGAAAGAAAGAGAGAACAAAGGAAACAAAGAGCAGGGAAGGAAGAGGGAGAGAGGCAGGGCGGGAAGAAGGGAGGCTTAGGGAACTGGGCAACATCTCACCTAAATGTAATGGCTTCCGATCACCATTTAATGGAATTCTGGTATCATCTTAAGGACGCAGCCTTCAATTTAATCAGAACCACATTTTATGCTGGAAAGTCCACTGGACTCAGCTTGACTCAGTTCCGAGTCTTATTTTTATCTAAGGGAGCTTTAACATCAAACCCTCTTTAACTCCTTACCTTCAGCTGTCTAGGAAGCAGACATCAAGTTCCCTGCATTCCTTCCTTATTCACCTCTTTCTAATCTTATGTCTCTTAATCTCTCAAT
>NW_020172473.1:563122-727512 GCF_003031525.2 Neophocaena asiaeorientalis asiaeorientalis | reverse complement strand
CCCTTCCTGGTAGGGTTGCTAGACAAAATATATCAACTTAAATCTGAATTTCTGATAGAGGGTAAATTTGTTTTTTAGGTATAAGTACGATCCAAATACTTGGGACACACTCAGACCGAGAGAGTATTTGTTGTTTATCATTTGTTGTTTTGGTTTCTTTTGTCAATAATCTGAATCTGAAAGCACACATATGTAGACGCATCTGAGCTTTTAAAGAACAGGGTATCTCTGTCCCAGTGTCCTTCCCCTTGGTGGCTGTGCTGTGTCACAGGGTTCACCCAGCAGCTCTCTGCTCTACCCTGAGCGACCACCAAGACTGTTTGTACATAGCCCAGGATGCAGCGGACTGCACAGTCTCAAGATGGGAGGAGAGAACCGCCTGCTAGGGGCCCCTCGTGTCCCTAACTTCCGTCTCGACAGGCGCGTGAAAGACAGACTCAGCAGTTTCCTTCATCAGTGAGAAGGAATTATTGAGACATAACATTATTTTTACCAATTTACTGTCTATATAAACTATTCATTAAGAGGGGCATGAACATAAACAGTCAACAATTTGCTAATATTTGTGAATAAAAAGCTACACACATATACATCTCAACAGACCCATCTGCATACGTATTTCCTCCTTCTGAGATGGTCCATTCCACAGACAGATGAATAACAAGAACTTGAAGAAGCCAAACATATACAGTTCCCGCAGAGGATTCTTAAGGGTGAAGATGAGAGACTGCAAAACGAAATGGCTCAATGACTATTTCTTCACTGGGGAGGATACGGAAGGAGCAGCTGTACCTGAGATCGGTCACCACAAGTTCCCACTCAGACTGAGAAGCAGGAAAGTTGATGGGGTCTGTCTGCAGTGTTCCTGGAGCCACGATGCCCCGAGTGGACAGCTGACACGAGGCATCTTGGGGAAGAGAGATGCTCTGTCCCCCGGGCCACACCAGATGGGTGGTGCTCGCTAAGGTCATCAGACTTGGGCAGGAGACAAACCCAGCACTGGGGATGGGGGGGTGATGCCGTGGGGGGAACCCGGGCTTGGAAGGCAGACCTTTTCGGATCCACCACCTCCTATGACTCTGACCTAACCTGAATCTGCAGGTAGTTTGATGAGAACCGGTGAAATAAAACAAAAAGAACGGAAAACAGGTAAAAGCTCTTGCACCAACTCGGTCAGGGGAGCCAGCCTTCCAAACGTGAGTAGAGACGGAGGGAGAAGCTGGTGACCCGGGGCTCAGCTGGCTACTAGCTGTTGATCCTGGGACAGACCACTCAACTCAAGAAGCCTCCGAAGCCTCCTTCGCAGAGGAGCAGGTGTTGTGAACAGCAGCTTCTGGGGAGGGCTGAAGGAGGTGGTGAAAGGAAAGTTCTAGCTCAGTGCGTGACCTGCAGGAAGCTCTCAAAAATGTAATGAAGGTTCTTACATCCAGGATGTGACGGGGTCCCTCATATTCTGGCTCTAGCGGTTACTTGGTCACTTATGGGGAGCAATCAGGAGGTGGCGGTTACACAAATGGCAAGTTGCTCCACTAAGGGGGAAGAGTGGTCAGGCTCCCGCCGCCCCCTCCACTCCTAGAGCTGCGTCATCGGCCCAGATGCCTGTGACCTCCCCGTTTTGGGCATCTTTTTCTAAATTTGCATGATGGCATTTATATGGCCCTGGAATGAAGTAGCCCCCAGCACCCTGGAATCTTATCTGGGAGAGGAATACGATTTTGCTCCTCTTTTCCCAGGTGCCTCTGGCTTTCCCAATCTCCCAGGTACAGTCCTGTTTTCCCCAATACACCCCCATCTCCATACCCGGCCACCACAGTGGTGGGAACTCAACGTTCTCTACTAGATGGTCGGATCTCCAAGCAGATGTTATAACTTGGTCCAATGTAGTCATCCCCTTGCACCCCAGGAAAGCAGGGACCCACACCCTGCAGGTTTGGAAAAGACGGCACCTCTCAGGTCTCTCTCTCTGCAACACCACTTTCTTTTTCTACAGCTCCGTCCTTCCATCCCTCAGCCTGGTGTCTTCCTCCCTGCCCTCAGGAAATTCCTCTCTTTCCTGAAGGAGAAGGAGATTCTGAAGTGCCCTCCTCGAGCCTGGAGACTCTGGTTTGATGCCCACGAGTCCCTTTTCCCCTAGTGCATCCTGCAGTGGGAAAGGGGCGAGGAAGAGGGCTCAACGGAGTCCCAGAAGCTGGAGGGAAGGTGCCACTTCCACATCTGCTTCCTGACCAGCAAGACTGGAGGCCACTTTCCTCCCAAATCTAAGGAGAAGCACACAGAGGCCAGCATTCATCCTTTCTGGGAGAGAGCACAGTCTAGTTTCACTCTGGGAAAAGAACATCTCTGTCATTGTCATGGATGGGAACTTGCCCCTTGTGAAATAAAGACCCAGCATTATTAGGCTAAAGAGCACGTGAGTCTTTTCTGCACCTGGCTTCAGTGCTAAGTAAGAAGACGTTAGGTGAAATGGCACGCCATCTACCTGCCATCCTGGCTGGGTGACCCACCTCATGTTAGATCATATGTTTTTAATTCCAAAATAGTCTTCCTCGTCAATGGGTTTTTAGATTTCTCCTCTAAGTTTATACTGCCACTGTTACTGACGGTTTGCCACTAACCTACAGTCCATATACTAAGAGAGTCTAAGAAAGATGACAACTCTTCTTTGCCTAACAGAATAGAGATCACCCCTGGCAACGGTCTAAGCTCCACCTGTAAAACAGGGCGAGTTACCACCTCCTTCGTGACCTCCACGGGCATAAAAACAATGAAGCCAAGGAGGTGGAGATCGGGGGGCTCCTCAGAGGACCATGGAAATGGGAAGGGTCGTGGCTACTGAGGTAAAATGGGATGGAGGCTGTGTGCGCCACCCGTACGATGCTGTTTATGACGGAGGGCAGTGCCTGGGCCAAGCTGTGTGCTGACATGAATTGTGTCTGCAAGCTGATAACCACTCTGCCGAGTGACCTGGACTGAGGGACGTGTTGAAGGAGGACAGTCTCCCCAGGGATTAGAGGGGCACCATTTTGGGGGCCCCCAGTGTACAGACCTCCCAGTTATCTTGTGGAGTCTCCTCAGCACACACTCTGGACTTAGCTGAGTGACTAGCGTTGGCCAATGGGACCTCAGATAGCCTGAGGGAAGCAGAGTCTGAACTCAGCCATTCTGCACGAGGAAGCCCAGCAGTCATGGGGAGAGGCCCACGTGGAGGAAAACCATAGCCCCTGGTCACGCTTGGCTCCCAAGACTTTAATGCGCCGGTGTGGCCCTGCCCAGCCAGCCATCCTAGCACTCCGGCAGAAATACAGAATCACGCAGAACCGCCCAGTCAACCCACAGAGTCATGAGAAATGGTAAATTGTTGTTTTGGAGTGGGTTGTTGTTTTGTTTTTTTTTTCCCCAGCAATTATGGATGATGACTGAAACACCCTTCTAGTTAATTCAATTTAACTGGCGTTTCTTGAGTGTTTACTACGCACAAGGCATGCCTCCAGGAACTGTGTGCCTACTCACAGCCAGGTGCCAGGCCAGGGAGGATGGGCAGAGACAGGGAGAGATGGGGGGCTCACATGGAGGACTGTGGGGGTCCTTGGTCGAGCCGGAAGAGCAGATTTAATGACCATACAGAGCCTTAGAGTGAAGATCTAGAGCTACAAATGGGCAATTTGCTGACCATCTAACTAGATGTAGAAGCAGTTTTTTAAAGTGAGACCAAAATCCAAGCCAGGGTCTTAGCACCAGAATGATTGGTTATTTAGGGACAGTTCTCCAAAAACTAGGTGAGGTCGACAGGAGGAGAGTCAAGATGTAGCCCCTGGTGAGGCAACGTGAGCTCCGTGTTGACCTGGACATCTGAGCCTTCTAGCACGACTCAGACTTCAAGGTTTGCTTCATTTTTTAAAGAAATAAATTTATGTATTTATTTATTTATTTTTGGCTGTGTTGAGGCCTGGTTGCTGCGCACGGGCTTTCTCTAGTTGCGGCGAGTGGGGGCTACTCTTC
The DNA here is from genome assembly GCF_003031525.2 of Neophocaena asiaeorientalis asiaeorientalis. Taxonomy (NCBI): domain Eukaryota; kingdom Metazoa; phylum Chordata; class Mammalia; order Artiodactyla; family Phocoenidae; genus Neophocaena; species Neophocaena asiaeorientalis. The sequence goes on along the minus strand of NW_020172473.1, from coordinate 723,513 downwards.
GTTGCGGTGCGCGGGCTTCTCACCGCGGTGGCTTCTCTTGTTGCGGAGCACGGGCTCTAGGCACGCGGGCTTCAGTAGTTGCGGCACACGGGCTTCAGTAGTTGTGGTGCACGGGCTTAGCTGTTCTGTGGCATGTGGGATCTTCCCAGACCGGGGCTCGAACCCGTGTCCCTGAACTGGCGGTGGATTCTTGACCACTGCGCCACCAGGAAGCCCAAGGTTGGCTTCATTTTGATCACTGTCATTACACTGGTGAGGCTGCCACTGGGCAAAGTTGCGGGTGGATGCAGCTCAGGAAGACACAGCAAAATGCAGGGTGGATGCAGCTCAGGAAGACACAGCAAAGTTGCGGGTGGATGCAGCTCAGGAAGACACAGCAAAATGCAGGGTGGATGCAGCTCAGGAAGACACAGCAAAATGCAGGGTGACTCCTCAACACAGAGGGAGCTGAAAGCAGACGGGGACTGGTTAATCTTTGAGAAAGACAGTGAAGCTGCTTTGGGTGCTGTTAGGAAAACACAGTACGGAGATTATCTAGCGGGTGAGTGTAGCAAGAAAAGACAGAAAGCTGTAAGACGCTCCAATATTTCTAGGTCAGGGAGATGAGAAGGAGCTTACAAAGGGGTCTGAGAAGTAGCAGCCAGAGAAGTGGGAGAACCAAGAGAAAGCGGTCCCCTTGGCTTAAAGGTGCTAGAAGGGGATGGTTGTTGAGACGTGAGGAAGACAGGATTTGGTGATGTTGGTCACTGGCAGTCTTGATGGGAGGGCTTCCTTCCGTGATGGGTATGGAGGTCTGACTGGAGAAGGTTCAGGAGAGAAGAGGACTTCTAAAGGAAGCTAGCCGTCCAAGGGAGCAGAGAAATGTACCAATAACTGGAAGACAGGGGCATATGTTTCCTTAAGACGTAGGGTATTTCAGCAAGTTTGCATGCTAATGGGAATAATCTAGCAGAGAGGAAGCAATGGGAAGGGAAAAGTTAAGGGTTAGGGTTAGGGTTAGGAGGAGGAGGTGAGAGTACATAAATTTAGGGGACAAATGGTCTCTTAAATAAAAGCACACACAGAGTGCTTGGAATTCCCTGGTGGCCCGGTGGTTAGGATCCCAGGCTTTCACTGCCGTGGCCTGGTTTCAATCCCTGGTCGGGGAACTGAGATCCCGCAAGCCACGTGGCATGGCCAAAAAAAAAGAAAAAAGAAAGAAAAAGAAAAAAAACGCATATGGTTTGCCCTTCCTGTGCCTCTGTTTCCTTATCTGTGAAATAAAAATGATAATGTATTCATCACACACGACTGTGATGAGGGTTGAGTCAACGGGTGTAAAGCACTTAGAACTGTGCTTGGAATAGTAAGCACTCAATAAATGTTAGTTCTCTGTCCTCTTACCATTATGATCAGTTGTAACAGGAGGAAGAGAGAAGACGGGACCAAAGGATACAGGATGGGATCAGAGGATACAGATGGATTTGCTGATGGGTGGATGAAGACATCTCCTGTGAGCTTCTACTTCCCCAATGAAATAGAGCTGCAGTGAGAGGAGGGGTCGCGCTGCCGGTGGGGTGTTGTAGGATCAGGGGTCGTGCTGAGGGCCCACTCGAGCTCTGTGGTGATAATATCAAAGAAAGACCCCTCGGCATGGCTGGGTCTTTTCTCTGTATCTATATGCAGCTACTCAGACGCAGGTGTGCCGTAGGTGGAGAGTTGGATTTAACTACATTTGGGTTTTTTTCTGGTCAGTGGGATAGGGGAAGAGAATGGTCAGGGAGCTGCGGTAATAATAACAGGTCATAGAATCTAAGTTAAGTAGGAAGGAAGTGAGGATATTAGGGGAAAGGAAGGACAGAGAAGGGGACAGTGGTGGGCTCCGTCAAAGGTCCTAGCAAAGAAGTGTTGGAGAGCGAAGCTAGGGCAGGTGAGCCCCAAAGATGAGAGGCTGTGATCAGAGAACCGGATGGTGGAAAGCAAGAATTCAGAGCTGATGCCATTTTGGTGATGACAAGATAGAGCGTGACCTTGAGGTGGGAGTCTGGGGTGAGAGTAGGAGATGGCGGATCTGAGTGGGTGAAGGTGGGGGGTGGATGGGGGAGTTACCAACGTGCATGTTGAATTTGCTGAGAAGCAGACAGGAATCCGTGGGCCAGGTGTAAAATCATTCATGAATAAGGGTGCACGGCCACAAAGGAGGAGCTGTGGCCGACGGAATAACCAGATAGCACGTTCTTTGAAGGAGCTGGATTGTTTCTTTGTTTGGTTTGCTTCGCTTTAGTTTGGGAGGACAGAGAAGCAATGCTCTGGAAGTGGCAATGAAGACCCAGGAGGGCTTTTATGTTACTCCAGGCCCAAGTCCATGGGAGGTGGGAAAAACTAAGAGGCACCACTTAGGAGGGCTACAGGGGAAGCAGTGTCTTCCAAGGGCAGCCATGTATCCGTTGAAGCAAGAAGGGAGACCGCTTTCACTGAAGCAGTCACAAATATAGAGGACTTGACTGAGGACACACCTGAGTTCCCCAGGGCCCAGGGGAGAGGTCTGGGGGATTGAAGAGGGCAGTGTGAGGTAAGTCTAGGTGTCAGTGGGGGACCTGGGAGGCTTGGACTGAGGCTGACTGAGGCTAACTGCGAGGTAAGGCAGGTGGTTTCTTAGGGCACGATTAGGAAGTCTCCATTCGCCAAAGCACCCAGCAAAGATGGCCTGCAGATCTACCTAAGCAGCCTGGAGATCAAACATGCAGGTATTGCTCGCAATTACCAGGCGACATGGCCAAGGGAAGCACTGACAAATGGAGTCCCAGGTAATTATATTAGACATTAGAGAGTTTGCAGTGAAATGCGCATGGGCTGCAGCTGCAGTCAGGTTTCCATGCAGGGAAATGCTGTGACGCCTTGTGACTCCCTGTTCACTCGGTATATTCGTTTTGGGTCATCAGACCCTGGGCACAAAAGTACTGGCTGGAGTCCCCTGCAAGTCCAGGGGTTGCAGTACTTCCCCGATGAAGGGGGTTTTCCATCTTGACTGCAGTTGAGGTCTCCCATATTACTTCATTTAAAAACAAACACTGACAAACTGAACCATTTTGGTTAATTAAGTCTTTGGAATTGAGATCGCAAAACGGTCTTGAGACAGGCAGACTTTCTTTCTTTTTTTTTTTTGGTATTAAAGTTAGTTTAAGTTTAGTTAGTACAGACATGTCTTTAGAGTCCTCAGCATTAAGTATAATACTTTTATTGTACCTAGGTTTACTGGAAGTCAAATAAGAGCCTATCTCTGTTACAAAATTTGTCAGCAAGAAAATGAAATTGGTATGATGAAATTTTTATAAGTAAATTAAATATAAATGAGATTTTTTAGGTGAACTCTTTAGGAGTAATTATGTTTCACGGCATGTCTACTTCAAAATAGTTGCCCCAGATTTTTAGTAACTTAAAACTTTAAAGTTTTGCTAAATTAAATTAGACGATGAAAGTTTATTGATGACCTAGATCATTGTGAAACAGGAGGGGACGGGGCAGGGCACAACCTTTACAAGAATGACATAGCCTGAGGACACGACATAAATGGATTAGAACCAAATGGGTCCAAGATGGCAGACGAGTTGACTTCCACTAGACCTTTAGCCTCAGTATAGGAGACACTGCAGACCTTTAATTAAAGTTTCTGGCAGTGACTTCCCAGAACAGTAGGGTGGAGTTGTCAGCAGTAAGTTTTGTCAGAATTAGACTATAAAGGAAAGTTACAAACAGAATCTAGGTGTTGGGGCCAAACCCTCCATTTCCCTCGTCGTCAGTTTCAAAGCAGGTACCACACACATTCCTACGGGGGTTGGAGGGGTTCTAGTTCCCATGAGTCTGCACCAAAAGGCCAGTATGGAAACCAGCAAACCCCAGAATGGGTAGAATAGGCCGGCGGTGGCAGGTGGATGCTGAGAGATGAAGCCCTTTCCAGCTGGAGAAAAGGTGTTTAGCAAATGAACAAAAGTGGGGAGGCTTAGGGTGTGTTTGGAAGAATGGAAGGAGCCTTGTCCTGTTGCCACAAAGTCTGTGAAGGAAGACAGGAGTCTGGATACGATTCAGAGAGCTTGGAATGCAGGGCGTGGCCTTTCTATCTATCAGTATTACAACCTCTGGCTTTCTTCCCGGTGTGGCAGTGATCCAGATAGGGAGGGGGAGGGAAAAGCCTTGAGTAAGTTGCATTTCAGCCTGTGAAGTTAGTTTTTAAGTCCAGTGAACAGATCTCATAGTAACAGATGCCACAGTAATTTCTTTAGTGGTAATGTGTGCTCAGAGCTGAACTCAATCCCTCCTGGGGCCAGCGAACCTGGAGGGAGGGAGTGGATTCTTGGCCTCTTCTCATAGAGCCAGGATAAGGTGGAAACCTTGATACCTACTCAGGAAGGATTAGATGGGGAGTGAAATGTTGGGGGCAGGAATGTGGGAGAAGGGAAGAGGATTAACAAGGGGTGACTCCAGCGGTTTTCAAGCTATTTTGAGCAGCAGAATTCCCTTCCCCCAGTGAAGCTTGCACAGAAGCGCAGTACAGGATTGATGAAGGCTGCTGCCCCGGGTGAGGTAACAGGGCTCTGCTTCCTCCCCGCCCCCTGCCCCCGCGACCCCCTGTGGTCACCCGGCAGCGGCCGCTGAGGGTCTCGGTCCGCCCTTAGCGCAGCTGACAACCCACTGGTTTTCAGCTTGTTTTCCTCTTAGCAAAAGGAGCAACATTCTTAGAATTTTGAGCTTCAGTATTCTGTGATTTATTCAGCCTTAAAAGGATGGAAATTCGGATACTTGCTACAGCATGGATGAAGCTTGAAGCCCTTACTCTACGTGAAATAAGCCAATCACAAAAGGACAAATACTGTATGATTCTCGCCTGGGTTAGGTCCCTAAAGGAGCCAACTTCATAGAGACAGGAAGTAGAGGGTGGTTGCCAGGGGCCGGGAGGTTGTTTCTTAGGGACAATCTCAGTCTGGGGAGATGACAAGGTTCTGGGGATGGATGGTGCTGAGGATGGTCGCCCAACGATGTGAATGTACTGAATACCGCGGAACTCTACACTTACCTGAGGATGGGAAATTGTATGTTATTTCTATTTCACCCCAATAAAACAAAACCCGCGGATGGGAGCTGGCGAAGAGTATAAGGGAGTGACGGCTCCAATGTCACTTGAGAGCTCCCCTCCAGTGACATTTTCAGAACTGAAACAGATGACCCCAGGGCCCGCCTCCTCTCAAGCTTCCCACCGCCCGGCTGCAGGGGCGCGAGGGTCCTCCGCGCTGTCAGCGGACCCGCACCCGGGCAGGAGGGGCGAGCGCCACCTAGAGGTGATGCACCCCGTGCAGCCCACGCCTGGGGCCAGGCTCAGACCGACACAAACAGGGCACCATCGCCCCTCTTCCTTCTCTCTCTCTCTCTCTCTTTTTTAAAAATCGGTTGCCGCAGGCTGGGGGAGGGGAAAATGGGAAATGACTACTTTTAATGGGCAAGGGTTTTTTCAGAAGGTGATGAAATCGTTCTGCAAATAGATAGTGGTGATGGTTGTACAACATCGTGAATAGGCTTTAAAACACCTCCGAATTGTACACTTTAAGATTGTTTAAATGATGAATTTCATATCACGGAAATTATTTTTTATTGAGGTGGAATTCACATAACATAAAATTCCGCATTTTAAAGTGTACAATTCAGTGGCATTCAAAACATTTACAAAAAATAGAATAAAATAAAATATAAATAAAACATTTACCAGGAATGTGAGGGAAGACTACACTCACATGTAACATGTGGAAAGAATGTCAGCCTTCCCCCTGTTCCTTCTCTTGCTTCTGCTATTGCTTTTCTCAAATTCTGTGCTGGATTTGGAGAAGGTTCCCTGGGATTAAATCAACATCTGTTTCTAGCTGTCATTCGATTGGTAAGCCCCCAACACCCAGAGGTGGCATGTAGAACCCCGTGTCTAGAACCCCAACTGTCCTAGACCCGTTTTAAAGTCTCCCCACGAGAAGTCAGCAGTGCCTCCTGCGTGATCAGGACACAGAGCTGGAGACTGAGGCTTGGGGGCTTCCTGGGCAGAGGGGGACAAGCCCTGCCTGCTGACAACTCATGTCCCTAAACTACAGACCTGCTACATGCAACCGGACATGGCACACCATACAAATCATTCTCCAGAAGTATTAAAAAATACAAAACCTTTTTTTAATGGAATTTTTTTTTAAGTATAGTTGATTTACAATGTTTCAGGTGTACAGAAAAGTGATTCAGTTATACATATATATATTCTTTTCTTAGACTCTTTTCCATTGTAGTTATTACAAGGTATTGAATACAGTTCCCTGTGCCATACAGTAGGTCCTTGTTGTTTATCTATTTTATATATAGTAGTGTGTATATGTTACTCCCAAACTCCTAATTTACACCTCCTCTCCTCCCGCCTTTGGTAATCATAAGTTTGTTTTCCACATCTGTGAATCTTTCTCGTTTGTAAATATGTTCAATTGTAGCATATTTTAGATTCCACATATAAGCGATATCATACGATATTTGTCTTTCTCTGTCTGATTTACTTACTATGATCATCTCTAGGTCCATCCATTACAGCATCCAATAATGCTGTAAATGGCATTATTTCATTCTTTTTTAAGGCTGAGTAATATTCCATTGTACATTGAAGATTGTACCACATCTTCTTTATCCATTCTTCTGTCGGTGGACACTTAGGTTGCTTCCATGTCTTAGCTATTGCAAATAGTGCTACTATGAACATTGGGGTGTGTGTATCTTTTCGAATTAGAGCTTTCATCTTTTCCAGATATATGCCCAGGAGTGGGATTCCTGGATCATATGGTAACTCTATTCCTAGTTTTTAAAGTAATAATACAAAACCTTTTTTAGACTAGTTGGGGTATATCCTATTTGAACAACCAAAATTTTTAAATTTGGGGAAGCATTTTAAGGGAAGCATTTTATTACTTTTAAGTTTACTGACTACTAGCAAGTCGCTGCCCCAGATTCTGTGCAGCGCTTAGAACTCTCTGCTGCAGGTGCTAGAAAACCACGAGCCCTCTTGGCTTAAGGAAAAGAAAAGATGGTGTGTTTTCTCACGTAGCTCGGAAGCTGGGTGGTAAGGCGGGCTGGAGTTGCCTCTTGAGACGGGCGCTCAGCTGATGCTCCCAGGACCCCTACGCTTTGTCATTTTTTAAGCTCTTACAGAAAAAGGAAAAGGGCATGAGCCATGCACACGTTGGGAAATAAAATTTATGTGTACTATTTACTCAGCAACAGTGAAAAATGTACACAATGAGGCATCAATGTAAAACAATGCAATGCAATGTAAAATGGTAATCATTTAACATCAACAAAGAAAACAAAAACAAGTACCCTCTGGAAGAGACCGCTAACACCACAGTCAGTTCCGGAGCTCTCTACCCTGCTCTCATGAATTCCTCCTCCTGAACTAAGGGCCACTGGACCCTACCTGTTGCCCACTGACTGGTCCCTGGGACTTATCTCCAAGTCTCCGTCTTGGCTTGGCTCCAAGACACTCAAAGGCAGGGGAGGAAGGAACTGACAGGGAGGGCAATATGACGGATATACGGTGTCTTAGCCTGGGTTCGTCAGAAAACACCTCCTGAGGCCAAAGCTAATAGGTCACTGTTTCATTAGGCACTATACTCCCAGGGGAGCAGGAAACAGAGGCAGGGAAGGATGGAGAGCCACACCAGGATGCATGGCCCATCAACCTCCACTGAGTGCTTGTCACATGGGACCATGTTCCCTGGGGCTGTAAATATAAACACGTTTCAGGGCAGCCCCTCCAGAAGAGAAGAATTATCCTTTGGCTCTGGTCCTGTGGGACATAACTTTCCCCACAGGTGTTAACCCTCCCACACTTTGGGCTGAGCAGGTGTGGGCACCCGGTGGGTCATGTAGCATCTCATGTAGCAGCACTGACCGGGAAGGGGACGCAGGCCATGGGCACAGGTGAGGCACGGGGGACTGTACCACGTGGAGTTGGTCAGGGCGTGTGCAGTGCTGTGTCTCCTGGTGACTGATCAGAACAGTGGCCAGAGGCCCCAGAGGAGGCTGAGGTCAAAACGTCGGATGTAAGAGCTGTGCGACTCACAGAGCCCTCTAAAGAGAATTTGCTAGAGAAGTGATGGATGTGGGGTAAAGGAGGCACAGAACTGCCATGAGGATCAGAGGAGGGAGGGGGCAGGGGGTGAGCCCTGGGGATGGCGAGGGAAGGTTTTAAGAGGAGGAGACGGAAGCGGCCCAGCATAACTTGTGGGCCAGACACTCCATCTGTCAAGGGGCTGGAATCAGACCCCAAAGCAGGGATAGCATTTTGGCAAGTCCATCTCTTTATTAAACTAAACATCCTTGTAATTTTGTTGTCAGTATTCATTTGTTTTGTGAAAACCTTTCCTCATAAAATAGAAGCCACAGTAAAACTCAGCTCGGCCCAGATGGAATTATTAGGAATTCCAAACCAGTGAAATCTGAATCACAGGCACACACAGAGCTGGGTCACGGGGACGCAGGGGCCCCAGGCGACGCAGAACTCACGGTGACCAAGTCAGGGGGAGCTGGACCAGAAGAGAGTCTCAAGGGAGGAGCGTGCTGTGCCGAGCTGAGATGGGGGAGGTCAGGGATTGTTAGCAGGAAGCTGGGGGACACCCAGCCTGTGGAGGAAAAGGGCCCGAAAGAGGCGATGCTACAGGCCCCCTTCTGGCAGGGAGAACTAGTAATTTTCTCTCAGAGATGACTTCAGGAGATAATCTAGCAGAGTGATCTAAACTGGAAACCAGATGAATACCAGGCCAAACAACTTTCTTTTGTGTCGCTGCTGTCCTTTCCAGGCCCCTAGGTGCCCATCAGATGGCTCTCAGCCCTTCTTTCTCCATCTCAGAGCGAGGCTGCGGTGAGGTCTCAGCTCGAGGCAGACTACATCGACTGGCAATTCGGGAGTTTCTCAAAGGAACCCCACGGCTACGTCTGTTCCAGGAACACAGAGGTAAGGAGGCCCACCCGCACCCCTTGTGTACAGTCCCCAGTGAGATCGTGGGGCCCCCGGGGAACCAGCATTTCTCGGCAGAGAGTGACGGGGCGGCCGCCCAGGGTTGTCTCTGGCGAGGCTGTGAGGAAGGTGGGGCTTATTTGGTGATCCCTGGACCACCTCTGCTGAGCCTCTTCCTGAGTGACTGACCTTCCAGTTGACTTGGAACTTTCCTGGTTTTAGTACTGAAAGTTTCACATCTCAGGAAACCCCTCAGATCTGGGGAAACGGGGACAGTTGGTCACCCTACCTCCTCCTCCTTTATTCCAGAAGCCCTTTGTTTTGTGAGCCCAGAGACTTGCCCTTCCCCCCGCAGCTCAAGGAGTCCCTCAAACTAATTAAAGGTACGGTTCACAGACTCCAATACCAACAAGGTCAGGGAGATAATACAAATGGGACATGTACATCATTTATCATTATTTATATTAGTTATCATGGGTAGAAATGTCCAATTTGTTTCACAAAAGCTCCTTAAGTTGTGTTCTTTCAGCACTGTCTGTTTGCATATTAAACATGTATGACGGCACACAGGATCGCCCTTGGGCTCCATGTTGGGAAGACACCCGAGAACAGTGGGACTGAAGCACGCCCCTGTGGGAAGGGGTGCCTGTGGGTTACTGCACGTGGGAATGGCAGTTCTGGGGGACCAGGCTTCTCGATTCTTCAAGAGAAGCTGGAATTTGCAAATGTTATGTGAGATCTGTTTTGAAATAGGGGCGCACAATTGGATATTTTTAAAAACACAGTGTGACCCAACTTTGTTGGGGAAAACCAAAACACGTCCACGGGTCACGTCTAGCCCACAGGCTATCCGTTTTCACACTATGGATTAAACTCCCTGAACAGTTATTGCAATTTTCCTCCCTCCCCAATCCCTGAATTGTGACATTAGTACCTTGACATTTTAGTCTTGTCTGCAGACATCTGCTAGTTTTCAGAAATGGTCACTGCAATGGCCCCGGAAGGCAAAGCCTCAGCCCTCACTCTACCGTGGGCTCTCCCACTGTGCTGTGCTTCCCCAGGGACAGCCGAGGATGCACCCACAGCCTCAGGGCACACCTGCTCTTTCGACCCTCCATTCATTCCTTCAAGAGCCATCAAAGGAACAAAAGGATGAGAAATGAATGATCCGTCTTATCTCATGGGGGTGTTCCCATCACCAATCATCTCCCCCTCCCTACTATCTGTAGAGATGCTGCAGAACTGAGGTCAGCTCCTCGGTGAGAGCACCCACCTCCAACTGAACAGGGAGGGTCATGCCTCCAGGGTAAGCAGCTCAACAGTCTGGAGAGAAATGATTTGAGGATACAGCTAGGAAGGTGGCATGGAGGAGACAATCTTCTCTGGATATTCTAGCTTAAGGTAGAAGGGAGCAAAAAGGAGGCTTTGCACTTAAATGCAGTCAAGAGAGTTTCTTGTGGAAATGATCTCTGGTTGGGGTAGAAGGAACTATGTCCTCTAGCAAAATGGCACTTATCATCACCATCATCATCCCAGTCTGGGATTGCTTGGCTCATGGGCCAATGTGATGGGCTAAACATCCGTGGCTGCTTTGTAAAAATAATCATTAAAAATTCATTTCAAACATCATATCATAACAGGAAATTAGCTTATTATGCTGTGTTAACTGGGATCTGCATCTTATAACAGGGAGCCAGTAGTTACGTCATGATATTTAATGAGTTAGTCAAATCGGATCTAAAAAGCAAGGATCAACCTCCCATGGTTGTTAACCCATGCTCAGATCTGCACACTGTCTTTGTTCATAAGAGGCTAAAACTTTCTGCCAAAATCCTCTTACTGGTCTAGGAAAAATGTCCCTGTGTGCGGTCAGCTGTCACTGAAGCCAGCCCTCCCTTGACGTATGTAGGGAAATGAGACCCAGAGACTTTCCCCCCAGCGTCCCGGTCCAGCAGGCATGTCCAGCAGCCCAGGTATTTTCTTGAAGGGTCGAAGGCCACTCAGTCCTGCAGACTGCCATTCCAGGCACGATGCCCAAACTCCCAAGATCAGATTGGACGACTACTTGGCCATTTTGTCTGCCTTCCCCTTAAATTTAGGCTTCCTCCTGCAATCTCCTTTGAACACATCAGCCTCTTTCTGTTACTACTTCAAATGCATTCCTGACAGACAAGATCTTCTCTTTTTATTTTTAAATATGTGATAAAATTCCCTCACTTGCAAATAGCCTAATGTATCGTTTGGACTAATGATAGGTGATAGCCTGAGTGGGTCAAATATTTTAAGATTTATTTAAATTCAATGGATATTTCTGCATGGATAGGTTTGCATTTTATGCCACAATGACTAGAAAATTGAGTGAATGATAAATTGAACACCAGACGAATAACAATAAACCAGGTCAAGCAACCTCAATTCTGTGTTACTGTCGCCTTCACGAAATGCAGCTTGAGAGAGAGCCAGGAAGTCATGGGGTCTCCTTTAGTCTGGAATAGGTCCCAGAGCTGAATCTGGTTTTCTCTCTCATCTTGTGTGCATGTATGTACACACACACACACACACACACACTCTACTATTCCCTTTATCAGGTGCTGTGTAAATACAGATACATTGAATGGATCGCCGAGAGTTATCAAGCAGATATGTATCTGATGAATAATCACACAGTAACTGCACTTCATTAAAAAACCCAAGAGCCATTTTTTAACGTGCCAGGTATTTACAGAGCACTGTGCTATGTGCTACGGTGAATTCAAAAACAAAAACAAACAAAAAGCATCGTTCTTGACCTTAAGGAGTTGGCAGCTGTATCAGCCAGGGTTTAACCAGAGGCAGAACCAGTAGGATGGATAGATAGATAGGTAGACAGATAGATGATGGATATTGGTCAGACAGATAGGTAGAGGGATCCATGGATCTACTATAAGGAATTGGCTTATGCAATTGTTGGGACTACTGAAGCAGATCCAAAGTCTGTTAAGGCAGGTCATCAGGATGGCAAGGTCAGGAGTAGCTGGGAGCCGTTGGGCACGGGCTGAACCCATTGTCCAAAGGGAGGGATCTCTCCAGCTGATTACCTAAGGCCTACCTAGGATAATTTCTCTAACTTAACAGTCAGGTGATTAAAGACTTCAGTTCCATCTGAAGTCTTCATCCCTTCAGGGCCCTAGATGTGTGCTGATGGAACATCTGGGAGAAGGGGTGTGTGCGCTACAGAAAGCCTGCAGCTCCCCTTCCCCCCTCTCAGGAGACAGTCTCTTTCAGCCCAGTTTCTCACGAACTTGAAAGGAAATTCTGGGGTGTGTAATTTAGACCTGGTCAAGCTGACACGCCACAAAACCAGCATAAGACCATAGTCTAACAAAACAGAAAACAAAATATGAACACCCAAAACAAGACAGGAAATAGCTCAAGGCCACGGGCCTACCAAAATGAATGCCGTCTGAAGTGGATGCGCGTACACACTGACGTGTCCCATTTGTGATCTAGTTTCCTCTGGTCCTTAAAGGAACAGGGGCCCCTCGGTCTGGCTGACGTAAGGGATGGAAGTGCCCCAGTGTTAGCCACACTCAGAAGGCAACAGGCTCGCTGAACTCCAGCTCGACCATCTGGGATCCTTGCCGACGGGGAGCAGACGGTTGTCGTTTTGTACAATAACAGTCACAAACTATATAGTGAAACATACTGAAAATGTCCACAACGGCTCCGCTGGGCACGGTGAGATCTACCAAGCATGAATTTTTCTCAGCAAACTGCATCTCTTCCGGGTTGGAGCACGTCTGGCCCCTGCTGTTGATACCAAGGGTTGTTGAAACTTGTTTGTTGCTGAAACGTGAATCCAAAGACCAACTCTGGATGCCCAGGCCTTGGATACACCCATTCCTGCGGCGGGGTTGAAGGGAAATGGTACCACTGCATTCCTCGTGATTAAATCCTCTATCAGGTCATAGAGTTCAAACAAAACACTCAAAACAGGGAGAGGCGGGGAGAAACCACAGCTCTCCCAGCTCAGGATAATTATTTCTTAGCACACATTGGAGTATCCTTGGTGAGAAAGCATGGTGGCATTATTGGTTTGCCCACTTGCAAGTTTTTGGAGCTCACCCTAACCTAATTAAGTGTCTGTTTACCCTTAGGCCTGGCACTCTCTCTGGGTGAAGCAACAGCTGGAACGCTGCAAGCAGCCACATGAAGGGCAAAATATTGGTTGGTTGCTGCTGTTTTCAGCCTTGCCAGAGTAAACAATGAGGGGCTTAGCCCTATCGGCTCATTAATCTTCAAAGATGCTGGCCTACACGTGTCACTGCTCATGGTCTGAGACAGTGGTGTGGGCTTGATGAAGAATACAGGTTGGGGGAAGGTGCTGGAGCTGACCTGTTCCACCTGAATCAGAGGAGCCAGGGGGGGATTACATGTTTGGTCCTATTTAAGCAAATGTACAAAGCAGTGTCGTCAGCCTTATAGTGTATACAGGCACCACCTCTAGGAATTCATTGACATGTGGATTTTTGCTGCACCCTCAGAGATTCTGAATCCGGTTTTGGGGGACACAGGACTCTGCATTCTTTTTTAAGTTCTTTTTTCTTTTTTGATGTGTACCATTTTTAAAGTCGTTATTTAATTTGCTACAATATTGCTTCTGTTTTATGTTTTTGGTGTTTTGGCCACAAGGCATGTGGGATCTTAGCTCCCAGACCAGGGATCGAACCTGCACCCCCTGCATTGGAAGGTGAAGTCTTAACCACTGGACTGCCAGGGAAGTCCTGGAATCTGCATTTACAAGCATTTTACCATTTGATTCAGATGAAGATGGTTTGAGAAGTACTAGTTTAAAGAATAGAGAGTCGAGAATGTTAGAACTGAATATAATCCTGGAAGACTGTTTCTAATGTTAAAGATAATTTAACATTTAGCAGCAAAGGGACAGGACCCATGAAAGCAAGCTATACAATCTTATTGAAAGACGCAAAACAAAAACCAAAAGAAACTGGGAGGTTTACCTTGTGTGTGATGGGAGACTTTATAATCATCAAAGAGAGAGAAGCAGAGACAGAGAGAGAGATTTACATACATAGAGTCATGAAAGCATGCACTCCAAAGTGGTATCTTCAGATAAGACTGAAGGAGAAACAGATGAGATTAGTAACCTTCTTCTTGGTTAGCTTTAGATTCTAGGCATCATGCATGAAGAGACTTGTCAAATTTTAATATGAGGGTTGTCTTTCCACTTTGTTTATGGTTTCCTTTTCTGGGCAAAAGCTTTTAAGTTTCATTAGGTCCCATTTGTTTATTTTTGGTTAGCAATTATACTCCAATAAAGATGTTTAAAAAATATTTTTAATATGATTGAAAACCAGTGACAAGGGTGGAGAGGGGTCTGGAGACCTTTATACTTTCCCCATAAGGATGTGTGAGAATGAAAAGAGACAACCCAAGGAGAACACATAGTAAGCACTCAATAAAGATTCACTTAAATTGGTTCAAAGCAACTACAAGTTTAACCTGGAGGAGAGAGAACATTAGAGAGAGACCCAATCACAGATTCCTAACATTTGAAGAATCTTCTGTCCACTTTGAGTATGGTTGCAGGACAGTAGGTTGCAAGTCCACAGAAGGAAGGATTTCCAAACCTACGGCGACTTCCCACCCTTGCCTCCATCCCCATCACTAACGCGGCTCCTATGGCGATGGCATGTCAAGGCTGTTTCATGGGAGGTGGACAAGCCTGGTTCGGAAGGTACCTTCCAAGTCAATCTTCACATCACTGTGAATCAAGTCAAAATAAGCTGACTGATTGGAAAGCCGGTCACAGACTGGATTGGAAAGCAGGTCACCCCATACTTATCCATTCCACGTCAAGGTCTGTTGACTTGCCTCAGACGGTTCTTGTCACTCTGATAGTAAGCTAGTTAACATATACGGTACTATGGTATAAGTTAGAACCTGAATATTATATATGAGATTTTTTAAATCAAAGGTCCAAAATAATTTATTAATTGGGTGGGTTTGCAACTAAAAGGATAATGAAAAGATAGCCTTGTAAAGAGTTTGGAGGGCATTTACTTCCCAATGTCAAGAGAAATCATGATAGGAAAGCACTAGAGAAACAGTAGTTACGGGTGACTGACAGGTTGTCTGTGTCACATCAGTCTGCCAGTTTTCTCTAGAAATTGGGAAACAATGCAGTGGGGTAGAGTGGAAAGAGCTGCAATTTTTAGGATCAGTTCAAACCCGGGCTCTGTCATAGGTCAGTGAGTCACCATGAGAGACTCCCTGTCACTTTCCTTATCTGCAAAATAGGAATGATACTAGATAATGAAGGAAAAATGAGACAACGCACACATCAACTACCCAGGCCATCAAGAGACACTTACTAAACATTAGTTTCTCTCTATTGGCCTCTCACTGTTGCGGCCTCTCCCATTGCGGAGCACAGGCTCTGGCCGCGCAGGCTCAGCGGCCATGGCTCACGGGCCCAGCCGCTCCGCGGCATGTGGGATCTTCCCGGACCAGGGCACGAACCCGTGTCCCCTGCATCGGCAGGCGGACTCTCAACCACTGCGCCACCAGGGAAGCCCTATTCTCTTTTTTTGATAGTACATTCCTGCCCACCGCTATTTTCCCAGGAAATCAAAGTGTAAGATGGCGATGGCTTCGTCTGATCCCCAGAGCACCCCTTCCTCCGTGCTTGCCAGGGCTCTGCGGCAGCGGCAGTGGGGACGGGTAAAACAGACACATCATGCAGCTCAGCTGTACACCCATGGGAGAGACAGACACGAGGCTATCTTTCGAGTCCCATAGCTTGTATAACTGGGGTAGGCATGCATGATTTATACTCACATACAGATCCCACGTTCAGTTTAGAAAGGGTTGTTTTAACATTTCTAAAATTATTACACAAGTAAAGCCTATTCTGGGATAAAAATTTTAAACTATCAAAAAGAAAACAGGATGAAGTAAAACTCACCAATAATTATACTACCTAGAGAGAATTACTTTTAACATTAAGTAGGTATCCTCTGATATATATATGTATAAATAGAAATATAGTATCTAAACTGGTATATGATAATATCTGCAATCTAATTATACATGTACTATTTGATATGTATCCTGACTTAAAAATACAGTGAACAGGAAGTACAAAAAATTCTGTCTCTGCGAAAATGTAATCTTTAAAAAAATTTTTTTATTTTAGATTGGAGTACAGTTGATTTACAGTGTTGTGTTAGTTTCAGGTGTACAGCAAAGTGATTCAGTTCCACACATACATATATCTATTCTTTTTGGGAAAATGTAACCTTAATGATACGTTCACCTATTATCTCTCCATTAAGTGCCAAATCTGAGTAATGATTTTCAATAGGGAGAGAACAGAGAAAAATTACTATGTGTCCTTTCTGTAGCCCAAGGGTTCTTTTTTCCCCCTTATAGAATGTGGTTTCTTCTTACTGGCCAGACTGTAGTAGGGCTAGAATTTTTGAGTCTAGAAATAGTGGAAAGTAGGCTTCCAATCAACAGTTTATGGTATTTTTATTCCAGGAACTTCCTTCCTGGCTCTCTCTGAAGACAGAACAGAATTTCAATGTTCACTAGGAGTGTTTAAGAACATATGAGAGCCTCGAAGGAGATGGTTCGGGGTATTACGTAGAATGCCAGGAGGCCATCTGCCTCCAAATATGCTGCAATGGCTGACAACCAGGAGTAACCACTTACACGATGGATAGGCAAATAAAATGTCATGACAACGTGGAGAAAGCCCTGTGCGCTCGGTGAAAAATGTTGTCAGAGATAAATAAGACCGGCTGATTCATGGAGCCCCTCGTATTTTAGCCATAAGGATGGGCTTAGTGACCAGGATAATTAACTGTCCGTGTTTGTGACTAATCATCTGATAGCATATGGGCATATATCCTGTGAGGTGAATATTTTATATACTTAAACTTATTAAAACAGCTTGGGTGAGTAGATTCCTTCATGCAGTTTTAAAGCATTATGCTATATCCAGGAAAGCAAACATCTTCTGGCTATCGTGTGAGCAGATGGGAAATGCTGAGAAAATCTGGAGATCAGACAAGTTGGCAACTATAGTACCCCATTAAATTGGTTTATACAATGATGGATACTCACAATAAACTAACAAGGTGTTTTCTGGTGTTGCCAGAACTTGCTTTTCTGGTACTTCAATTATAAGAGAGGTACACATATTCTGTAGATTTGTCTTTGGGTGTGTACTATAAAGGGAGAGAAAGAATAGGGAACTCAAAGGTCCTCGCATAATTCTGTTTTACAGTGCTGTTAGTTTGCCCTGATTACAATGCACCCTTTCATCTGCCTTTTGCTGCCCAGCCTTCCTGCTACTCTTACTCAAGGAAGTGGTGCTGTACCCAGCATTCAACTGCAGAAACCAATCATTTAATTCTTATTAATTATTAAAAGAACAGAACTGTGTCATTCTTAAAGATAAGAACTGCTTTAGAACGAATTTGTCCACTTCTAGAGCATACCTCCAGTGGACCTCTTATGTTTAACTGTCTAATCAGAGGTCCAAGGTATCAAAGGTTGCTGATGAGGTCTAATGTGATCAATACTATTATATTCCATTTCAACGGTTAATCCTAGATGGAAGCCAAATGCCCTCTGCAATACATTCCATTGAGTAGAAAACGTTAATCACTACATTGATTCTACCTTTATATCAAGCCATTAACTTAGCTGACCCTTCAAAAGGATCATTTGCATTAAAATGACCAGTTTCAGAGAGTGATGCTGGCACAACTTAAAAACCATCAATGGATATGAGAGATTTTGGAGAATCCAGGGTTGATTCCTAAAAAATCATGACCCTGCTTTATTTTATACAGAACTTAGCAAATCATGAACCCTTGGTTCTGTCCTAGCTGCACAGAGCCAAGAAGGAAGTTACTGCTTAAATATCTGCGTTTGGAAGTTTAAAAGATTATACACAGTTACTAGAATCCACTTTCCAGCATTTCTGAGGGTCAAACCTCCAACACCTCTACAGGTGGTGCCTGACTAGGATCCGCATTCAATGAGGGGAACATAGAATTCTCAGGCTACTGGAAATCTTACATAATAAACAACTATACATTAAATGAGGATTAGGATTTTGGAAGAATGGCATTCCTTAATAGAACACTTTCTGATTGGACATTTGAGTATATTCTCTAGCTTCTTTAAGTGAAATCAACCATGCACCATCGTGCACAGACACCAGCTCTGGCCAGTGGTTCACCAGTCACTGCTAGAATGAGGCTTAGTAGTCAGGGATTTCAGATGTTTTTCTGCCACTGGGCACTTTTGCACTTTCAGGGGATAGACGGGAGAAACAAAACGTTGATTTGCCGCTGTATAAACTGCCAAGTAAGAGTCGTGACATTTTATCCAGCCTGCTTGGTGAAGATGCCTGCAAACCCTATAGAGATACTGCCAGCTTACTCCTGGGTCTCCACCCCATGACTCTGCAATTATTCCTTCCCCCTCATGGCTGGAGCCAGGCCATCCTCACCAGCAGGTTTTGCAATGTGCTCCGTCCTCAGAATCAATTTTAGTGTGAGGTAGGAAGCATTAGGCCAGTTTCCTAAGGTGATGTTCTACATAGATAGATAGGTAGATAGACAGATGATAGATAGATACCAGATGATGGATAGATAGATAGATAGATGATAGACAGACACATAGATACCATATGAACAATAATGATGGATAGATACATAGATGGATAGATAGGTAGATAGATAGATAGAAAGGTAGATGGATAGATAGACACAGATAGGTAGGAAGGTAAGGATATGTGTGTATGTACATTTTGCTGCTTGCTGCTAGTTTGCCCTGATGTTGTGGTACCCCAGGTACACTAAGCAAGCTTCTCTCTTAGCCTTACTTTAAGGTGCCCGTCTAGGATCTCAGGGCCCTGCTAGTTCTGGGTCTCTACTTGGATCTCATTAGGCCTTCTCCGAGGACCAGCGCTTGCGGCCTGCTGACTGTCCTATGTACTGACTACTGACCAGGAAACTTCCAGTACTGCACACCAGAGCACCTTCCTTTCATGAGCACTTTTTTTTTTTTTAACGTCTTTATTGGAGTATAATTGTTTTACAGTGCTGTGTTAGTTTCTGCTGTATAACAAAGTGAACCAGCTATATGCATATGTATATCCCCATATCCCATCCCTATTGTATCTCCCTCTCACACTCCTTATCCCACCCTTCTAGGTAGTTGGAAAGCACCAAGCTGATCTCCTTGTGCCATGCAGCTGCTTCCCACTAGCCATCTATTTTACATTTGGTAGTGTATATATGTCAATGCTACTCTCTCACTTCGTCCCAGCTTACCCTTCCCCCTCCCGTGTCCTCAAGCCCATTCTCTATGTCTGTGTCTTTATTCCTGTCCCGCCCCTAGGTTCATCAGAACCATTTTTTCTTTTTAGATTCCATATATATGTGTTAGTGTATGGTATTTTTCTCTTTCTGACTTACTTCACTCTGTATGACAGGCTCTAGGTCCATCCACCTCACTACAAGTAACTCAATTTCATTTTTTTTTTAATTGCTGAATAATATTCCATTGTATATATGTGCCACATCTTCTTTATCCATTCATCTGTTGATGGAAACTTAGGTTGCTTCCATGTCCTGGCTACTGTAAATAGTGCTGCAACGAACACTGTGGTACATGTCTCTTTTTAAATTATGGTTTTCTCAGGGTATATGCCCAGTAGTGGGATTGCTGGGTCATATGGTAGTTCTATTTTTAGTTTTGTAAGGAACCTCTATACTGTCCTCCATAGTGGCTGTACCAACTTACATTCCTGCCAAGAGTGCAAGAGGGTTCCGTTATCTCCACACCCTCTCCAGCATTTATCGTTTGTAGATTTTTTGATGACGGCCATTCTGACTGGTGTGAGGTGATACCTCATTGTAGTTTTGATTTGCATTTCTCTAATGATAAGTGACGTTGAGCATCTTTTCATGTTTTTGTTGGCAATCTGTATATCTTCTTTGGAGAAATGTCTATTTATGTCTTCCACACATTTTGGATTGGGTTGTTTGTTTTTTTGATACTGAGCTGTATGAGCTGCTTGTATATTTTGGAGACTAATCCTTTTTTGGATTTCCAAAACTATGTTGAATAACAGTGGTGAGAGGGGCAACCTTGTCTTGTTCCTGGTCTTAGAGGAAATGGTTTCAGTTTTTAACCATTGAGAACGATGTTCGCTATGGGTTTGTCATATATGGCCTTTATTAGGTTGAGGTAGGTTCCCTCTATGCCTACTATCTGGAAAGTTTTTATCATAAATGGGTGCTGAATTCTGTCAAAATCTTTTTTCTGCATCTATTGACATTATCATATGGTTTTTATCCTTCAGTTTGTTAATATGGTGTATCACAGTGATTGATTTGCATATATCGAAGAATCCTTGCATTCCTGGGATAATCCCCACTTGATCATGGTGTATTATGATCTTTTGTTTTGGCGGTACGTGGGCCTCTCACTGTTGTGGCCTCTTTCATTGCGGAGCACAGGCTCCGCGGCCATGGCTCACGGGCCCAGCTGCTCCGTGGCATGTGGGATCTTCCTGGACCAGGGCATGAACCTGCGTCCCCTGCATCAGCAGGCGGACTCCCAACTACTGCACCACCAGGGAAGCCCTAGAGTATTCTTAATTTCAGTAATTGTGTTGTTCATCACTGGTTGTTTGCTCTTTAGTTCTCATAGATCCTTGTTAAATGTTTCTTGTATTTTCTCCATTCTGTTTCTGAGGTTTGGATTATCTTTACTATCAGTACTCTGAATTGTTTTTCAGGTAGGTTGCCTATTTTGTCTTCATTTGTTTGGTCTTGTAGGTTTTTACCTTGCTCCTTGGTCTGTAACATATTTTTTTGTCGTTTAATTTTTTTTTTCTTTTTTTTGATGTGTGGTGCTGTATTCTGTCTTACTGGTTGTTTGGCCTGAGACGTCCAGCACTGGAGTTTGCAGGCAGTTGGACAGAGCTGGGTTTTGGTGCTGAGATGAGGACCTCTGGGTGGCCTTACTCCGACTGATATTCCCTGGGGTCTGAGGTTCTCTGTTAGTCCAGCAGTTTGGACTCGGAACTCCCACCACAGGAGCTCGGGCTCGACCTCTGGCTTGGGCACAAAGATCCTGCAAGCTTCGTCGCAGGGTAAAAAAATAAAAAGGAAGAAAGAAAGAAAAAAGGAGCAGTAAAATATCAAAGAATTAAAAACAAAATAAAATTAGAAAGATAAAAAATATATTAGGAAAAATAAAACTATAATTGAAACAACTGCAACAAGGTAGAATAAAACCACAACAGAAAAAAGAAATAAAAAGGGGGTGGGTGAACAAGCCAAAAGGAGAGATCACTAACAAAGTATAAAGAATAAAATAAAATTAGGAAAACAAAAGATTTATTAGGAAAAATAAAAATATAAAAGAATCAACAATTGGGCTTGGGCTCTGCATGGCAGGAGGGAGGCTCCGAGGGCAGAGGATTAGGCCCTGGAGCCCAACACGTTCCCTGGTGCCTAAGTGGACAGGGAAAGCCCTGGCCCCGTTCCCCTCCGTTCCTTTGCGCCCCTCCCCCACCGTCTCCCCAGGGCCTCCCCCGTAGCCACTGGACCCCTAAGCGTGGGTGGGTCCCGCTGGGTGTAGGAACTCCTCCCCTCCCTCAGCTGGCCCTCAGGGGTGCTGGTCCGGGAGATCCGGTCTTTATTGTTGCTCCCCCTTCCTTCCGTCCATCCCACTCCCTCAGGACCCGCGCGGCCTCGGTGGGCAGAGGATCAGACCCGGGGATCTCAGCAGGTTTCTGGGGGCCCAAGTGGGCAGGGGAAACCTGCCCACGCTCCCTTTTGATCCTCTGCCCTCCCAATGGTCCCCCAATTTCCCCCTTCGGGAGTGGGATCCCTTCTCTTCCCCCAGCCACCCCTCAGGGGTGCCAGTCCCATCCCACCTCCACTTCTCTTCCCCCTTCACTCTCTCTGCACCCCGCATCCTACCCGGTCGCTGGGTGTTCCTCCCGTCCCCTTAGGTGTCCGTGGTCCCCCACCGGTGCTGGGTAGGTGTCCTAGTTGTGCGGAGACACGAATTCCGTGTCCTCCTCGTACGCCATCTTGACTCTGCCCCCGTGAGCACTTCTTATTAGGAGACTGGCATCTCTGTTGGAAACCATTTGAACCATGTGCTCACAGTGAACACTGATGGCTGTACCTAGTGGACAGTCTGTCTTTCCCATCAGACCACCATATACTCAGCTGGTTCCATTCATCTGGGCACCCTGCCGAGTCTGGTTCCATTACTCAGCCATTTCCCACCTCCAAGACTAGCACATTAGAAAATATTACTAGAGAATCACTGGGAATAAGAGTTGCCAGATTTAGCAAATTGAAGTAGAGGAGGCCCAGTTAAATTTGAATTTTAGGCAAACAATGCATACATTTTTAGTATAAATATGCCCTATGCAATTCTAAAAAGTTCTTCATCGTTTACGCAAAGTCCACATTTATCTGGGTGTCTGGTTATTGATCTGGCAGCCATAGTTGGAATGCCAGGTTGAGTTCATAAATGCCTTTTGAAGATGGCAACCACTGGAGTCTCTCCTGTTACTAACGTTTTCTTGTTGAACTGGGCTCCACCGGCCTCCTCGTAACCTCCTGCAGGAAGAACGTGGTCTGCACGCCTGTTAGCCATTGCTACCCTGGGGAAGAAATCTTTGTTCTTCAAAACTTCTCTCATTTTTGGATTTGTTTGTGTTCTTTGAAATTAACAAGATTCTCAAGATCTTTGTCTGAAGGAACCATTGTCCAGTGTGGTTTGACATTTCTTAGGAATCCCCTCTGCTCAAGGAACTCCAACCATATTCCAGCTCCTTTGTTGTGTCTCTGGGCTTCAGGGTGTTGGAAAGAGGAATGTTCTAGCTCTCTTTCCCACTTTGGACAAAATGTGAGCATTCTTTGGCTATTCAGTCTGAAACTCATCATGTCCTCCCTTGTGTTGATTTTCTCTGGCCACCTTTTCCACTAGTCTCATCTCTGTTCTTTTATCACTGTCAGTTCTACAGGCAGTTTTATTTGCTGTCCTGCTTCTCCCAAGGCCATGGTTCTGAACTCTTTCTGTAAGCCGCAATAACCTAGAGACGTTTGAGAAAAGAGATACGCCTGATCCCCAAAGATGCTATGTAATTGGTGTAGCGTGGGCCCCGGGCACTGACAGGTGTAAAAGCTCCCCAGGTGATTGTAACATGCAGTGGAATGTGGAAACCCTGCCTTAAGTCATCCTTCCAGAACGAGGATTCCCAGGTGTTGGGGCAGCCTGCTGATCCAGCACGTTACAGCCGGCACGTTCCCCCTTGAGCATGATCGCTCCCCCCACGATGCCATTACAAGTGATTTCTGACGATATTGGCAAACACCCTCAAATCCGTCCCAACAGAACAAAAGCAGAAGATGATAGAACTACAATCCTTTAGCATTTTTCAGTAAAATCCTGTGCCATCTGGGTACACTTGTCCAGGTTTTTGGTATTGACTAAACAATCCATATCTGCGCTTGCAATTCAAGACTGGGCTTGCATGGTCAAAACAGAACGGAAAATAAGATACCTAATCCTATAGTAATCATTACATTCTGAATTGTATCTAATTACATATTAATCAAAATTAAATCTTTATAGCTCAATTCACAGTTCTCTATTGTACTATATTATTTTCTATTTCAGTCTCGCTCACTTTCTGCCATTTAAAAATACTTCTCTTCAAATTGGTTCACCAAAATTAATTCATGATTTCCCAGGCTTGTTGACCTTTTCATCTAACCCACAGAGCATTTCTCTTCACACAGGGATCTTTTATAACTTTCAACAGCCTCCAACACTTATGGAAATATTCTTCTGCCTGCCCATAAAGAGAGGTGGAGAAAATTCCTGGAGATAACCTGCTCTCAACCCAGCTGTTCCCTCGAGTCTCCTTGCCAACCATGATTAGGGACGACTTTCTCCCCTTCTATATACAGCTATTCAAGTAATAAGTTCCCAGTCCCATCCACTGCACATGTCTCCACTCCTTTCTGCTTCTGAGGCTGAAGGATTTCTAGGCAGTTGACTGCTGCATAATACTGGTTTTGTTTACCAAATATGGGGGAAATATTGGAAGGAAGGAAAAGAAAGAAAGAAAGAAAGGGATAAAGAAAGAAAGGAAGGAAGAAAAGGAAGGAGGAAAGAAATTTATTTAGCAAAACCTGAAAATGAATAATAAACAGTAAAAATAAAATGCAGTTTTTAATGACATCTCATATTCCATCCCTAGAATTTTAGCATTCTCCAGAAATGTGTTTGGGTTGAGATACCTAGAATTATCAATGTCCTTTAACTGAAACATTAAAAACCTCTATCAGTTTCACTAAGAAAAGTAATGGGTCTTCCAACGAATTAGCCAAAAGCTAAAATTCCAGCACATTACACACAGTCTTTGACACACAAGTGTAAATTCAAAACAGAAATGGCTATCATTCTACACTCACATTTTCAAGCCAATGCATAGCACATTAAAGATATTCAGTGTTTTTGAATGAAAAAAAAAACCTGATTATATCTTACCATCACTATTTCTTCCAATCCACCCTCTAGATGCTCAAAGACATCCTTCCAAGGGTTGCCTCTTAACCCGGTCACTTCAACTTAGGTCCTTAGAGAGTGTTTTGGATTTTCCCATGCACTGTCCCTTTCCTTTCTGATTTTCCTCTAGAGAATACCTGCGCCATTGTATGCAGTCCTGTTGACCAAGGATTTCTGCTCTATTCTGACCAAGGATAGAATACAAACTAGGCCAGGGCAGTCAGACTCTGTTCTTGTGGTAATCTGAGATTTGAGATGGGTGAAATCGTTGCTGTTCTGGCCAACCTAACCTCCACAACCCATCCCAAGACCTTGAAGCAAAGTTTATTTCAGGCCAGCTCTGGTGAACCAGCCGGCCTGATCTAGCTTGCTGCCCTTACTCAAGAGGAGCTATTACTGTTTTCGACACCACCCTTAGGCTTGAACTCCCCACAAATGAAGTCAGTTCCTTTGGAGAGCTTTAGAGTTCTCTTCTTACTGCTTGCTTCTCCCCATGGACAAAACATCTAAGCCGCTACTCTGCATGCTGGCTGGGAGAGCTCTCTGGTCTTCCTGACTTTCCCCTCCTGATGTAGAATCTTTATTATCAAGGTGGGGTGAGACAGTCAGGGCCCCAGGATTTTCAGTCTGCCCTGCCTAGGGTAGAGCGTCCATTCTCTGAGTGTGGACCCTCAGTGGAGGAAGGTAAGCCCCAGATTCTCAGCCACACTCACCAGGAATTTAACCTCTTCAACATGCAGTTGGAGGAGATGACGAATGACCACAGTCTGCCCCTCCCAGCGGCACGTCACCCTTGACTGGAGCTGAGGGGAGAGGGAGCTGTGTCTTTTTGGCCACAACCTACTTGGAGAGGAGATTCTATCAGACTGAGCTGAGTGCGGGTGAGGGAGAGGGAAAAAGTGGGCTGTTGTTCAAACACCACAAGAGAACACTCTTGCTGTTCTCACCGAGTTTTAGTAGATTTTCTTGAGTAAATGTTTACTTGCTGTATGCTCTTAGGAAAGTTTTCAGAAACTTTAAATGGCTTGGTTTTCTAAAAAAATGATGTTCACCAGTTTGGCTTGTTTCCCTGGGGGGTGGGCCCATAGAGCTCCTCACACTGCCCTCCAGAAGCAGAAGTCCCCGCCTGGAAGTTTTATTTCATCATGCCACATGGGTTACGGTCTCAGGCTTGGGAGTCTAATGCATCTGGTTTGGATTCCCATCATGGATTTGATGCATGGCTCTGGAAAGATACTTACATTCTCTAAGCATTAGTTTAATCATATGTACGTAGGACTAATATGAATCCTTGTTTCAAAGAGTTGTCACAGCAATGTAAAATGATAAAAGATTAAAAACACAGTGCCTGGCACATCACGATCCCTTATCACCTATCAGTTGTTATTCTAATCTTAAAGGAAATGAGAAGCCATCGAAGGACTTCAAACAGGAAAGTGTCACGAGGAGATGTGCGTTTTAGAAAGTTCACTCTCAGGGCACAGGTCAGGTGATGAGGAAACCAGAATAACGCACGAAAGCCGGGAAGGGATCACTGGAAACTGAAGATGGAGACACGAAGGAGGAAGAGTTAACAGGACTTGGGGTCCAGAGAGATGCCGGGAGAGGGAAGTGAAGAAAAGGGGTATGAGATGACTTCTGGGCATCTGACTTATGTGGTTGGACACTCTAGACCTCTTCTCATGAACCAAGTCTTACTGTTTCACAGCGGTGGCCTTCAAGGGCTTGACTCCTAAAGGGCTGGTGCAAACTTCAAATCTAGGTTCTTTATTTTCAGTCTCTAGACCTTAGACCTCTTGAGTCGTTCCTGTTGTTTAGTGCATTGAAAGTAACTCAACGTCTACCTCCTTATTTGAGAGACTAAAATAAAAACATCAAACAGTGAGGATATGGAGAAATTGTGCGTATGTAAAACGGTACAATCAATTTGAACACTGGAAACTCCTTAGAAAGTTAAACATACATCTACCCCATAACCCAGTAATCCCACTCCTAGATATTAATCCAGCAGCAATAAAACATCCATAAAAATCTTATAAAAGGCTACTCATAGCTTCTATACTCATAATAGCTCCAAACTAGAAACAGCAAGTGTCCATTAATAGAAAAATCGATGAACTCTCTATTGGTTTATTTTTACAGAGCAGAATACATTCCTCATCCATAGAAAGGAGAGAACGACTGTTACGTGCTACATGGAACATGGATTAACCCCTAAAACCTCTTCCGTAGAAGGAAAGCCTTCTTCATGAAGAAGCCTCACACAAAAGAGGACAGCTGTATGACTTCGTTTACATGGCATTCTACCATAGGAAAAATGAGTCTGCACTGGTCAGATCAGATCGGTGGTTGCCTGGGAGGGGGCCGCAGAGGGAGTGACTGGAAAAGGGCACAAGAAAACTTCCTGGTGTGATAGAAATATCCTCTATATTGACAGGGGTGTGAATTACACGGGTGTATCGTTTGTCAAAAATGACTGAACTGTAGACTTAAGCATATGTGTATTTCACTCTTTGTAAAGTACATCACCATAAAAAAATTCTTAAAAATTCGTCAGAACTCATCTGCAATCTTGACACCCGCCTCTGGTGCACCCCAGTACTAGTCATGGCCTTAGGGTGTACACAGCGTACAATTTTTCTACCTCACCTCCAAGAAAATGTAGACTTAGTCTCGATCCAAGTAAAAGTTTACTTTCCTTGTTCTTGTCATCTACCCATTCTTACGCGGGCCTCTCACCGTTGTGGCCTCTCCTGTTGCGGAGCACAGGCTCCGGACACGCAGGCTCAGCGGCCACGGCTCACGGGCCTAGCTGCTCCACGGCATGTGGGATCTTCCCGGACCGGGACACGAACCCGTGTCCCCTGCATCGGCAGGCAGACTCTCAACCACTGCGGCACCAGGGAAGCCCTGCCCATTCTTTTTTAAAAGGCAATACCAAAACAAAAGAGAAAAAGCCACTCTTCATTAAGAGCTAGAAAAGCTTGAATTAACAGTAGAAGTCACTGGAGACTTTACTTTCTGGGATATGATATCCGTTCAGAATCTAGGCCCGGAGGGGACAGGTCACCCAGGTTGCAGATGCCTCTGGTATGTCCCATCCAGCGCTTGGATTCTGGCTACTGAATCACACAGACATTACTCAACAAAAGTCCGGGAAGAGTTCGAATAACTTTCCAAGGGTCCTAGCTGTAGGTTATGCCTTCTATGATGAATTACCGCTCTACTTAATTATATGGTTTTCAGAAGTGCATGGAAAAGAAATGGCTTGAGATTATTTTTAGCTTATTTTATGGGAATGAAAATTAGACTTCTTTTTGACAACTCTCCAAGTTACTACTTGAACAAGCAGAATTTTAGTGTGATTTCTTTTTTCTTGACTATCTGCAACAATAATAGACATTAATAATGGTGACAGATTAGGAAATGAGGACCTTGCTTGTTGAGTGATGAGACACATTTCACTACTAAAAACCACAAGCCCATTTGCTCTCCCATTCATAATCCAGACCCTGGTCCTGAGACTTGCTGACAGTGTCCAATGTTCGCCCTCCTGGAACGATTCGACCACAGTCAAACCACTGTTGGATCATGACGTCACTTCCTCAGAGCTGTGAACTGGTCTTCAGGAAATGGATACATGACTCCCAGCAAATCAAAATTTATTAGAGACTGTTGAGATATGATTTGTGTTCCCGCCCTTGCAAATCATCCTTTTATCAAATGCATGATTTAATTCAGTCTCTCCAGCTAAAGTGGTGAATCAACATTAATCAGACAGCTCTGGGCTGTGTCGCACAGCCATTCTAATTTACCTTCCATATGGGTATCACTTTAAAAACAACTGCCATGCTTACCAGCAGTGCTCGTTTCCAAGACCTGGTGGACAAACACATTATTTACAAAGTCTGTAATCAGGGAACCTGATCCAACTCATTAACTATATGACATCCCACTCTTTATTTAGACAGTTTACTGGCTATGGACTTCCGTATGGGATCTGTCATTTACACTTCCTCATAATAAAACTTAATTGAAATTTCATTCCTGTACAAGCAAGATGCCAGTTTAACAGATGGTCTGTACTTGTTATGTCCACATATTTTATATAGGATGGTATCACACACAATTTCACACAACTGCTATTCATTTAAAGGCTGGGTTCATTTAAGGCATTTCTTTCATATTAAAAACCTTATTGTTTAATATGAGTGTAAAATCTATCACTGAAATGAATCAGTTGAAATTGACAAAAATGATTAAAACTGTCCTACTGAAAGTAAATAATAATGAATGATTCAAACCTGAGCTGTATTATTGAGCACAGTGAGAATATCTGTACAGAAACACCTAGGTTCGTGTGTGTGAGGCCAGAATTGACACAGAAGGGCCGAGTGTATGCCGAGTGTATCATATTTTAACAAGTAATCTGTCGCTAAATTTTAATTCTCCTTTGATCATTCCAAAATCTTTTTATGTTCTTCTTAAATATTGATTTTGGGTCTGCTGACTTTAGTACTCTGTATTCAGAATGCCAGGAATTCTCACCCTTAAGATTGGGATGGAAAGGGATTTGCAGGAAGGAATACATAAGGGGCCCTGAATATGCACAGAGGAATTCCAAATATTTTCATGTAACCCCAGTGTCATTCTATCCCAAGTGTTATAGTCAGTGGAATTTGAGTACTTATGATTAGGCTAATTTAATTGTTAATGTCATGTTTACAGGGTATATTAAAGGAACTTAGCAATATAGTCTGAAAGTAAAGTTAATTTAGTTCAGCTTGAAAGGCTGACTTGCTTCTCCTTTGTAATGGCAGTAACATCCATCTCCCTTCTCTGCCTCCTCTCCCAATAACTGCAGTTACCTCCTGCTCACAGTTTTTCTATCTTTCGCATCCAAAACCTATTCTCAGAAAAGAATTAAATAAACTCACTCACCCCAATATAGAAAGGACTTATAAGACTCAAAACAATGATTTCCCCAGGGGTATTTACACTCTAGCCAGAGTACACACCTTTCCGAGACAAGAATCTCTAAGTACGAAATATCGGAAATTGATGAGTAAGGGAAGTCCCAGAGTCTCCCAAATTGTACCACCCCCTTGGTGGCTTTATGTATTCCTCCACCTTACCCTGCTGTCCATATTCAAGAAACAAACCACTTAAATAAGGAAACACCCATCATGCTCTTCTTGGAGGAAAAGGGGAAAAACACAGTAAACAGAAAAGGTGGGAAAAGTGAAAAGGGTCTACAGAAGGTCCTGAAAGTGCACTCTGGAATTCTCAGAGAAATGAGGCACCAAGTGACCAAGAAAAAGGAGAGAAACACAGAGAAATTATTTGGAAATATTTTCCACCTCGCATAAGAGCTCGCTGTCTGCCAGAAGATATTCTAGAGACATTACTGCAGTGTACCTCTACCTGTCCAGAATAGCTGTGAATGGAGTGCTCTGGTGGTTCCCTTTTCATTTCCTGCTTGGATGTGAGTTGTCGTTTACTTCCCAAGAGGGAAGGAGACTGTGCTTGTCTTGGTCACCACTACGTCCCCAGCACTTAGCATAATGCCTGGCACAGAGTAACTATTCAATAAGTATTTGCTAAATAAATAAATGAATAAATGAGGGAATGGCTTGACAGTTACCAAAAATTATCACACAATGAAACTGTTTTATTTTTTTTAAATATAATTATAATTAATTATTATTCAGCTATAACAAGGAATTAAGTACTGATACATGCTGCAACATAGTTAAATCTTGAAAATTTATGTTCAGTGAAAGAAGTCCGTCCCAAAGAACAACATATTGTATGATTTCTTTTACATGAATGTCCAGAATATGTAATATAGAGGCAGAAAGTAGGCTAGTGGTTCCCACGACTGGGGAGAGAGGTGATGGAGAGGTTTTTGTTTTTGTTTTTGTTTTTTTGGCCAGGCTACGTGCAGCTTGCGGGATCTCAGTTTCCCAACCCGGGATTGAACCCAGGCCATGGCAGTGAAAGTGCCAAATCCGCTAGACACCAGGGAACGCCCCAATTTGGGTTTCTAAAAAGTTTTGCAATTAGATAATGTGGACATTTACACAATTTTGTGAATATACTAAAACTCAGTTATATACCCTGGAAGTGTGAATTTTATGACATATGAATTATGTTTCAAGTTTTAAAAATATGTGGAATTAAAATGATACAGCCTTTCAAATCCAGTACATAGAAAAGTATATCAAATAGATGATCAGGTTTTTTTTTTTTTTTTTCTGACAAATGAACAGCAGTTAAAAAACAACAAGGGGAGGGGAAACAGTCATTTGTTACCCAAATGCAGTGGTGGACTTTGATCTTTATTCGAGCAAACCAACTATTAATTACAGAAAATGACATGATATTAAGAAATTTTTTATTAATTTTTTACGTGTTATAATGGTATTATGGTCATGTTAAAAATGTGTTCTTATCTCTAGCATTATGTATTGATGCATTTATAGGTAAAATAATATGATGTCTGGGATTTGCCTTAAAGTTATTCACTTGGAGAAAGGGAAGGTTGGTATTGATAAAGATGGGCCATATATCAATTATGTTGAAGCTGGGTAATGGGTATGGAGAATAATTATATTGTTCTCCATTTTCATGTACGTTTAGAATTTCCATAATATAAAGTTAAAAAAGAAAAGAAAACAATAATAATAAATCTTTCTGTTCCAAATTACCAACTTAATCCTACACAGCAGGAAAGACATGACCCATGCTCTCTTGGAGTTAACATTTTGGTATGGGGGAACAGAATAAACAAGTAAACACAGAAAGTAAAAGAATTATTGCCTTTGTTCATCATTTAGGGAGAAATCAACAAGATAGATAACAAAGAATAGGAAAGGTGTTTTATATAACATGGCCATAGATGGCCTCTCTGAGGAGATTCCATTTAAGTTGAGACATGAAGTATTAAGATGACATATATCCATGTGAAGAGCTGGAGGACACGCCTGGGCTAAAGTAAATACACTCTATTTACCCCTCTATGCCCTACAAATATTATGGGTCTACATGTGCCAAGGCATGAGAACCTTTGCTGGAGAAGTGAACAAAGTGGGGCAGGGGTAAGAGGATGCTGGAAAGGGGAGGGGCACAGATGATATCAGAAAAGGATAGATTCTGCAGAAACTTAAAGGCCCAAATAAAAAGTCTAGATTTTATTTTAAGTGTAGTGAAGTCAATGAAAAGTTTTAGGAAGCAAAATGATTTATTCATTCATTTGCGTATTCACTTAACAAATATTCTTTAGCCTCTGTTCTACCTCTTTATTTACATTTTCAACAGTTCACTGGGGTTATTGTGCAGAGAATGGATAATAGTGAGAAAAAATAAAAGCAAACAAACCAAAAATTCTCATAAATCATTTTAGCTGCCATGATTTTAAAACCACTAAAACCAATAACTACAAAATAAAATTTCTGAGGACAATTTTCATTTGTCTGTGTCCAGTTGAAAGAATATAAGAGAAAAACTTCCGCGGTATGCGGGATCTTCCCGGACCGGGGCACGAACCCGCGTCCCCTGCATCGGCAGGCGGACTCTCAACCACCGCGCCACCAGGGAAGCCCTGCCATGATTTTAAAACCACCAAAACCAATAACTACAAAATAAAATTTCTGAGGACAATTTTCATTTGTCTGTGTCCAGTTGAAAGAATATAAGAGAAAAACTGGATTAAACAACACACTTCTCATGCCCAAAAAGGAAGTCACAATGGAAATGAGAAAATATTTTGAAATGAAAAAGAGTGAGAACACACTGTATCAAATTTTCGGGATGCAGCTATAGTAGGACTTCTAGGGAAATTTATAGCAGTAATGCTTATTTTAGAAAAGCAGAAAAGTCTACGATCAATGATTTAAGCCTCTAAATCATTACTCTAAATTATTAAATCTAAATTAGAAATTAGAGAATGGAGAAAAAATTTAATCTGAAGCAAGCAAAAGAAGAAAATAAGATCAGAAATGAATGAATGAAAACAGAGAAACAAGTAAATGAAAAAGCTGTGTTTTGAAAACTGACAATCTACTATCTTAGTATCTTTTTTGTTGTATCTGTTCTTTTCTCTCTTTTTCCTCTTTCTGCATGCTTTTGAAGTAGAAAGATAATCTTTTTTTAATTTAATTTAATTTTTATTTTTGGCTGCGTTGGGTCTTCGTTGCTGTGTGCGGGCTTTCTCTAGTTGCGGTGAGCAGGGGCTACTCTTTGTTGCAGTGCACGGGCTTCTCATTGCAGTGGCTTCTCTTGTTGTGGAGCATGGGCTCTAGGCGCATGGGCTTCAGTAGTTGTGGCACGCAGGCTCAGTAGTTGTCGTGCACAGGCTTAGTTGCTCTGCGGCATGTGGGATCTTCCTGGACCAGGGCTCAAACCCATGTCCCCTGCATTGGAAGGCAGATTCTCAACCACTGTGCCACCAGGGAAGTCCCAAGATAATCATTTTTTATTCAATTTTTTCTTACTATTTAAATACTTCTCAGTGGTTGCCTTAGGGTTCCAATACACATCATTATTTAATCACACTCCACCTTTAAGCATTTTGTACTTTTCCCATGCAGTATTAATGCCTCACAACTATATAGCTTCTGTTCCTCTCTTCTATCTTTTCTGCTATTGTGGTCATACTTTTTATCTTCTGTATGCTATAAACACACAAGACACTGCCACTATTTTTCCTTTAAACAGTGAACTATATTTTAGGGTGATTTAAACTAGAAAGAAATAAATTTTATGTCTTCGTTTTCATTAGTTCCAGCTCTCCCCATTTCTTTGTGTAGCTCAAAGTGTCTGCATAGTACCATATTTCTTTTGCCTGAAGAAATTCCTTTAATATTTCATGTAAGGAAGGTGAGATTCTAATGAGTTTTTTCAAGTTTTGTATGAACACATCTCTATTTTTTCTTAATTTTTAAAATGTATTTTCTACCGGATACATTATTTCTTTGTTGACAAGTGTTCCTCTCAGTACTTTAAAAATATCATTCCATTGCCTTCTGTTTTACATAGTCTCTTATGAGACATTTACTGTAATCCTTGTCTTTGTTCTTCTGTATGTAATTAATACATCTTTGTTTTCTTTGGCTGCTTTCACAATTTTCTCTTTAGTTTTGTTTTTTGGCAATTTGAATATGTCATTTCTAGTTGTGTGTGTGTATGTGTATGTGTGTGTGTGTGTGTGTGTGTGTGTGTGTGTGTGTGTGCTGTATTTATACGGCTTGATTTTTCTAAGCTTTTTGGATTCAGTATTTGTTATCTTTCATTTGATTTGGAAAATTCTCACTTACTGTCTCTTCAAATGTATCTTCTTCTTCTCTCTATTCTATTCCTGAGATTCTAGTTATGTATATATTAGATTGTCTGATATTGTCCTACAGGCCTTGGATGTACCATTTTTTAAACCTCTTTTCTCCTTTGGTTGGTGTGGTTCCTACTGGCTTGCCCTTCAATACACAGATGATTTCCTTCTGTGTGTTGATTTACAGATGAGTCCGTCCAAGGTATTCTTCATCCCTGTTAACTCTTCTTTTTCTGAAATTTGCTTTTTTAAAAAAATCTTATTTTATTTTTTTATGCAGCAGGTTCTTATTAGTTATCCATTTTATACATATTAGTGCATATATGTCAATCCCAATCTCCCAATTCATCACACCACCCCCCACCCCCCCTCCACTTGCCCCACTGGGTGTCCATAGGTTTGTTCTCTACATCTGTGTCTCTATTTCTGCCTTGCAAACTGGTTCTTCTGTACCATTTTTCTAGACTCCACATATATGTGTTAATATACGATATTTACTTTCCTCTTTCTGACTTACTTCACTCTGTATGACAGTCTCTAGGTCCATCCATGTCTCTACAAATGACCCAATTTCATTCCTTTTTATGGCTGAGTAGTATTCCATTGTATATATGCACCACATCTTCTTTATCCATTCATCTGTCGACTGGCATTTAGGTTGCTTCCATTACCTGGCTGTTGTAAATAGTGCTGCAATGAACACTGGGGTGCATGCGTCTTTTTGAATTATGGTTTTCTCTGGGTATATGCCCAGTAGTGGGATTGCTGGGTCATATGGTAGCTCTATTTCTGTTTTTTTAAGAAAAAAACAGTCCATACTGTTCTCCATAGTGGCTATATCAATTTATATTATCACCAACAGGGCAAGAGAGTTGCCTTTTCTCCACACCCTCTCCAGCATTTATTGTTTGTAGATTTTCTGATGATGCCCATTCTAACTGGCGTGCGGTGATACCTCATTGTAGGTTTGATTTGCATTTCTCTAATAGTTAGTGATGTTGAGCAGCTTTTCATGTGCCTCTTGGTCATCTGTATGTCTTCCTTGGAGAGGTGTCTTTTCTGCCTATTTTTTGATTGGGTTGTTTGTTTTTTTAATATTGAGCTGCATGAGCTGTTTATATATTTTGGAGATTAATCCTTTGCCCATTGATTCGTTTGCAAATACTTTCTCCCATTCTGAGGGTTTTCATCTTGTTTATAGTTTCCGTCGTGCAAAAGCTAAGTTTCATTGGGTCCCATTTATTTATTTTTGTTTTTATTTCCATTACTCTAGGAGATGGGTCAAAAAAGATCTTGCTGTGATTAATGTCGAAGAGTGTTCTTCCTATGTTTTCCTCTAAGAGTTTTATAGTGCCCGGTCTTACATTTAGGTCTCTAATCCATTTTGAGTTTATTTTTGCGTATGGTGTTAGGGAGTATTCTAATTTCATTCTTTTCCATGTAGCTGTCCAGATTTCCCAGCACCACTTATTGAAGAGACTGTCGTTTCTCCACTGTATATCCTCGCCTCCTTTGTCATAGATTAGTCGACCATAGGTGTGTGGTTTATCTCTCTGGGCTTTCTATCCCGTTCCATTGATCTATATTTCTGTTTTGTGCCAGTACCATATTGTCTTGATTACTGTACCTTCATAGTATAGTCTGAAGTCAGGGAATCTGATTTCCCCCGCTCCATGTTTTTTGTCCCTCAAGATTGCTTTGGCTATTCGGGCTCTTTTATGTCCATACAAATTTTAAGATTTTTTGTTCAGGTTCTGTAAAAAGTGACATTGGTAATTTGATAGGGATTGCACTGAATCTGTAGATTGCTTTGTATAGTCATTTTCACAATATTGATTCTTCCAATCCAAAGACATGGTATATCACTCCATCTGTTTGTGTAATCTTTGGTTTCTTTCATCAGTGTCTTATAGTTTTCTGAGTACAGGTCTTTTACCTCCTGAGGTAGGTTTATTCCTAGGTATTTTATTCTTTTTGTTGCAGTCGTGAATGGGATTGTTTCCTTCATTTCTCTTTCTGATCTTTTGTTGTTAGCATATAGGAATCCAAGAGATTTCTGTGCATTAATTTTGTATCCTGCAACTTTACCAAATTCATTGGTTAGCTCTAGTAGTTTTCTGGTGGCATTTTTAGGATTATCTATGTATAGTATTATGTCAGCTGCAAACAGTGACATTTTTGTGTGTGTGTGTGTGTGTTTTGTTTTTGAAATTTATTATTTTTTATTATTTTTAACATCTTTATTGGGGTATAATTGCTTTACAAAGGTGTGTTAGTTTCTGCTTTATAACAAAGTGAATCAGTTATACATATACATATGTTCTTATATTGAAGAATCCTTGCATTCCTGGGATAAATCCCACTTGATCATGGTGTATGATCCTTTTAATGTGTTGTTGGATTCTGTTTGCTACTGTTTTGTTGAGGATTTTTGCATCTACATTCATCAGCGATATTGTTCTGTAACTTTCTTTTTTGGGGGTATTTCTGTCTGGTTTTGGTATCAGGGCCCCATAGAATGAGTTTGGGAGTGTTCCTTTCTGTACAATTTTTTGGGAAGAGTTTGAGAAGGATGGGTGTTAGCTCTTCTCTAAATAGAATTCACCTGTGAAGCCATCTAGTCCTGGACTTTTGTTTGCTGGAAGATTTTTAATCACAGTTTCAATTTCATTACTTGTGATTTGTCTGTTCATATTTTCTATTTCTTCCTGGTTCAGTCTTGGAAGGTTATACCTTTCTAAGAATTTGTACATTTCTTTCAGGTTGTCCATTTT
Source organism: Neophocaena asiaeorientalis asiaeorientalis (assembly GCF_003031525.2). Classification (NCBI taxonomy): domain Eukaryota; kingdom Metazoa; phylum Chordata; class Mammalia; order Artiodactyla; family Phocoenidae; genus Neophocaena; species Neophocaena asiaeorientalis. Next base: position 686,777 of record NW_020172473.1, on the reverse strand, counting down.
ATTGGCATAGAGTTGCTTGTAGTAGTCTCTTAGGATGCTTTGTATTTCTGTGGTGTCTGTTGTAACTTCTCCTTTTTCATTTCTAATTTTATTGATTTGAGTCCTCTCCCTCTTTTTCTTGATGAGTCTGGCTAATGGTTTATCAATTTTGTTTATATTCTCAAAGAACCAGCTTTTAGTTGTATTGATCTTTGCTACTGTCTTCCTTGTTTCTATTTCATTTATTTCTGTTCTGATCTTTATGATTTGTTTCCTTCTACTAACTTTGGGTTTTGTTTGTTCTTCTTTCACTACTTCCTTTAGGTGCAAGGTTAGATTGTTTATTTGAGATTTTTCTAGTGTCTTGAGGTAGAATTGTATAGCTATAAACTTCCCTCTTAGAACTGCTTTTGCTGCATCCCATAGGCTTTGGATCATCGTGTTTTCATTGTCATTTGTCTCTAGGTATTTTTTGATTTCCTCTTTGATTCTTAGGTTTTTTTCCCTGTAATTTATTTCTAATCTCATAACATGGTCGGAAAAGATGCTTGACACGATTTCAATTTTCTTAAATTTACTGAGGCTTGATTTGTGACTCAAGATGTGATCTATCCTGGAGAATGTTCCAGGAGCACTTGAGAAGAAAATGTAATCTACTGTTTTTGGATGGAATGTCCTATAAAAGTCAACTAAATCTGTCTGGTCTATTGTGTCATTTAAAGCTTGTGTTTCCTTATTAATTTTCTGTCTGGATGATCTCTCTGCTGGTGTGAGGCGTTAAAGTCCCCCACTATTATTGTGTTACTGTCGATTTCCTCTTTTGTAGCTCTTAGCATTTGCCTTATGTATTGAGGTGCTCCTATGTTGGGTGCATATATATTTATAATTGTTATATCTTCTTCTTGGATTGATCGCTTGATCATTATGCAGTGTCCTTCCTTTCCTTTTGTAACAGTGTTTATTTTAAAGTCTATTTTATCTGATATGAGTATTGCTACTCCAGCCTTCTTTTGACTTCCATTCGCATGGAATATCTTTTTCCATCCCCTCACTTTCAGTCTGTATGTGTCCCTAAGTCTGAAGTGGGTGTCCTGTAGACAGTATATGGGTCCTGTTTTTGGATCCATTAGCGAGCCTGTGTCTTTTGGTTGGAGCATCAAATCCATTCACATTTAAGGTGATTATGAACATGTGTGTTCCTATTACCATTTTCTTAATTGTTTTGGGTTTGTTTTCGTAGGTCCTTTTCTTTCTTGTGTTTCCCACTTAGAGAAGTTCCTTTAGCATTTGTTGTAGAGCTGGTTTGGTGGTGCTGAATTTTCTTACCTTTTGCTTGTCTGTAAGTTTTGATTTCTCTGTCGAATCTGAATGAGATCCTTGCTGGGTAATCTTGGTTGTAGGTTCTTCCCTCTCATCACTTTAAATATATCATGCCACTCCTTTCTGGCTTGTAGAATTTCTGCTGAAAAATCAGCTGTTAACCTTATGGGAGTTCCTTGTATGTTGTCATTTTTCCCTTGTTGCTTTTAATAATTTTTCTTTGTCTTTTTGTCAATTTGATTGCTACGTGTTTCGGTGTGTTTCTCCTTGGGTTTATCCTGCCTGGGACTGTCTGCACTTCCTGGACTTTGGTGGCTATTTCCTTTCCCATATTAGGGAAGTTTTTGTCTCTAATCTGTTCAAATATTTTCTCGGGTCCTTTCTCTCTCTTCTCCTTCTGGGACCCCCATAATGCAAATGCTGTTGTGTTTAATGTTGTCCCAGAAGTCTCTTAGGCTCTCTTCATTTCTTTTCATTCTTTTTTCTTTAGTCTGTTCCACAGCAGTGAATTCCACCATTCTGTCTTCCAGGTCACTTATCCGTTCTTCTGCCTCAGTTATTCTGCTACTGATTCCTTCTAGTGTATTTTTCATTTCAGATATTGTATTGCTCATCTCTGTTTGTTTGTTCTTTAATTCTTCTAGGTGTTTGTTCTTTAATTCTTCTACGGTCTTTGTTAAACATTTTTTGCATCTTTTCGATCTTTGCCTCCATTCTTTTTCTAGGTCCTGGATCATCTTCATTATCATTATTCTGAATTCTTTTTCTGGAAGGCTGCCTATCTCCACTTCATTTAGTTGTTTTTCTGGGGTTTTATCTTGTTCTTTTGTCTGGTACATAGTCCTCTGCCTTTTCACTTTGTCTGTCCTTCCGTGAATGTGGTTTTCGTTCCACAGGTGGCAGAATTGTAGTTCTTCTTGCTTCTGCTGTCTGCTCTCTGGTGGATGAGGCTATCTAATAAGGTTGTACAAGCTTCCTGATGGGAGGGACTGGTGCTGGGTAGAGCTGGGTGTTGCTCTGGTGGGCAGAGCTCAGCAAAACTTTAATCCTCTTGTTTGCTGATGGGTGGGGTTGGGTTCCCTCCCTGTTGGTTGTTTGGCCTGAGGCCACCCAGCACTGGAGCCTACCCAGCTCTTTGGTGGGATAATGGTGGACTCTGGGAGGGCTCACACCCAGGACTGCTTCCCAGAACTTCTGCTGCCAGTGTCCTTGTCCCCATGGTGAGCCACAGCTGCACCCTGCCTCTGCAGGAGACCCTCCAACACTATCAGGTAGGTCCAGTTCAGTCTCCCATGGGTTCACCGTTCCCTCCCCTGGTTCCTGATATGCACACTACTTTGTGTGTGTCCTCCAATAGTGAAGTCTCCGCTTCCCCTTGTCCTTCCAAAGTCCCACAATCAAATCCTGGCAGCCTTCAAAGTCTGATTCTCTGGGAATTCCTCCTCCCGTTTCCAGACCCCTGGGTTGGGAAGCCTGACATGGGGCTCAGAAGCTTCGCCATTGTGGGTGGACGTCTGTGGTATAAGTGTTCTCCAGTCTGTGAGTCACTCCCCCAGCGGCCATGGGATTTGATTTTACTGTGATTGCGCCCCTCCTCCCGTCTCATTGAAGCTTCTCCCCTGTCCTTGGATGGGGGCATCTTTTTTTGGTGAGTTCCAGTGTCCTCCTGTCGATGATTGTTCAGCAGTTAATTGTGATTCCACTGCTCCCGCAAGAGGGAGTGAGCCCACGTCCTTCTCCTCTGCCATCTGCCCCAAACTCAGTTCTAGGGCTATGGATTAGGAGACATAAAATAGACTTATACTCATAAATAACTTCTTTCCTCTCCAGATCTCTGGCCCTTGAAACTCGAGGTTAAGTTAAAATTAATTTCCTTTAAATTGTTTATGATTAGTTTTCAGCTATTCTGAGTGTAAATATGGGGCAAAGGGCTAATGTATATTGAATGTCTACCATATGCTAGACCAGTGGTTCTCAAGCTTTGGTGAGTACCAGAATCACATGGGACTCTTGGTAATAAGACAAAGAGTCTTCTCCTACCTCAGTGCACATGGGCTTCTGTATTCTTTACTAATTTGTAGGTGATTATGACACACATCAAGTCTGAGAACCACTGTGCTAGGCACTTAATAAACATGGTCTCGTTTAATCCTTTATTCTACTAAAGTAAATAGTATTACGCTTATTTTACAGATAAAGAAACTGTGGCTCAGAGCGACTAAGTAGCCAGCACAAAGTCACAGAGCGAATAAGTGGCAGACGTAGTGTGGAAACGCAAGTGGGTCCGTCTCTAAACCCATGCTCTTTCAGTTCTACCACTCAAGGATGCAACACTTTCGCTACGCGCTTCTTAAAGAGGTGGTAAAGGGCAACCCTTCCCCACTGAGCCTGTAAAGCGAACCAACACTGCTCTCCAGGGCTTATAACAATTATTTTGTTTTGCCTTTTTAAAAATGCAAACATAGTGGATTATAAACATCTTCTCTCCTAAAGGATCCATTAATTGCATCCCCACTGCACCACCATCCATATGTCTACGAGAAAGCTGAAGGATTTTGGGAAACACATAATTAAGACCCAAAAGGGAAGCCAAGAATGAAGAAAAGCTTCCAAAGGATGGAGTGACTGCCAGCAAGGCTTCCCAAGGAACTGCCCTGAGACAAATGAGGTGTGAACATAGGTGGTTTTCTTATAAAACTACCAGGAAGGAAGAGGGATAAAGGGTCCCTTGGAGTATAAACAACATCAGTTAAGGACAAGAAAGGAAAAGGAGATAGTGCTGCCAGCCAGAGGGATAAAGGGAAATAAGATGCCCTTTTACTCTTGTGCCAGGAGAGAAACCAATGCCAGAGAGGATCATTCTAAACCTATTAAGAAATAAAGGGAGAATTAGATCCACGGGCCCATTTGGAAGCTAAGACAGCAAAATGGTTTGTTGTCTGCCAGTGGGAAGACCAACAGAAAACTAGAACAATTTATAAACATGTTTATCCAAGAGATTTGGACTGCAAGGAACTGTAAAAGATTGGAAGAAGAGACTGCCATCCAAAAAAAAAAAAAAAACTGAAATATGAAAAGCTCGGTGTGATTAATGTTTACCCTCAAATTCAATTCAACCCTGTCCTAGATTAGAAGGCCCATAATATACTTTCTGCCAAAAATAAAAACTCTTTTGAGATTTCTGCAGTATGCTGGCATTATTTTGAGTTATCAAAATAATATTTAACTGATTCCCACACCTAGAGTCCCTAGTAAATTTCCTAAAAAATGTTCAGAGTTCTGTGTTTTGATATATGAGTACCACAAATGCCCTGACAGGTTTAAATGGACCATTTTCACAGTTTGTCTGAAGTAACAATACCTTTCCTCCATATGCATTGCATTTCTATGTGTGACCATTTGGTGAGCTGCTGGAAATTTCCCACTTTAAGAAAAGCTGTCCTTCACTATGTTCTTCTAGAATGTATCCTGCTTATTTTGTCTCATTTGATTATAGTTAATTGATTATTTACCTCCAGATTGCTGCTTTTCAAACTACAGGCGGTGACCCATTAGTATCGGCCAATCATGAAATCAATTTAGCGAGTCCCCGCTAGCACTGAAAAAAAATGAAATAGAATACTGCAAACAGTAATTTCAAACCATATCATACTTACTGTTATCTAGTATCTTGCTTTGTGGCACACGTATGCATGTGAGTATGTGTGAGTGTATGCTGAGTCACAGCATAGCACATATTTCTCACTGGACACAAAAGTGTCTCAGAGCTGGGGCTCTGTGTTGTGCTCTGCAAGGCTTCTCGATGGTTGCCACCACTCTAGCTTCTCTCTCCTAATTTGTCCTGCACCCTACTGTCAAGCTTATCTCCTTTACAACTATGTGTTGATTATGCAATTCTTATCCGTTCATTCATTGCTTCATCCAGCAGATGTTCAGCAAGTATTCATTCTCTGCCAGACCCTGGGCTACCAGAAACAAGTCACAACTGTTCCATCCCCACTTCCTTCCAAGGAGACTGCAGCCAGAGCATCAGGGCTAATTCCCAGTGCAGGGATCGGCCCTCATTCCCCGTTCCCCTTTAGACCAAGACTAAACTCTTCTCATCTATCAGGCTCCTCTGTGATCTAGATTTACACTCTCCATCCAAACTTCTTTTCCACTGTCAATGCTGGTGAGAGCTCACCTTGTCTACAAACCTGAAAATACCTGTCTGCACACCATGTGAATTCTGACACTTGTGTTCCTCCTCCATCACTGACGCTGTCTTTGCTTCTCTCCTCCTAAGCAAATCCTCTTCAGGACCTTCCTCCCTTCTGAGCACACAGCCTCTCTATGGGCCACATCTGGTCATCATCCCAATTCCCACCCCCTTCCTACTCCAGCTGTCAGTGCAGAATTCTTCTCTGCAAAGTACTTTCGAGTCCATTGTCGCTTTATTTAGAATGTCTCCGGGGACTGTGTTTCTATCACTTGACTTGAAAGCCTATTTCACAGTCTAGTAGGTCTCACAGTATAGAGAATTTTTCTTATCTTCCTCTGGAAATGGTCTTTTTTAAATTTTAATCTATTATTCCTAGTTATACTACTGACGACCCCATCAATAATACTTCAGATTTTGGCAAAATAAAATCTCTTTTCGTGGGCTCCCCTGGTGGTGCAGTGGTTGAGAATCCACCTGTCAATGCAGGGGACATGGGTTCTAACCCTGTTCTGGGAAGATCCCACATGCTGCGGAGCAACTAAGCCCGTGTGCCACAACTACTGAGCCTGCGCTCTACAGCCCATGAGTCACAACTACTGAACCTGCGTGCCACAACTACTGAAGCCCACGTGCCTAGAGCCCGTGGTCCACAACAAGAGAAGCCACCACAACGAGAAGCCCACGCACCGCAACGAAGAGTAGCCCCAGCTCGCCGCAACTAGAGGAAGCCCGCGTGCAGCAGCCCATAATAAATAAATTAAAAATATATTTTTTTTAAGTTTACAAAAAATTTAAAAAAATAAAATCTCTTTTCTTCGCTTAAGACTGTGTGTTTAAATTAATCCTCAGTCATCAGTTAATTTCATTGCTCATTATTGAATTCTAGCAGCTCATCATCACACATAATCCTGAAAACAGGGCAACTCAAGCTAAAAGCAGCTGCAGTCTAACATGAGAACTGTCATCTTTCTCTTTCTGGAAGAATCCAGGAATGAAAATGGACTATACAATCTTTGATGACCTGGCCTCATTTGATTTCCTTCTCGCTTTATCATAAAAGGAAATAAAAACATGTAAGTGAAACATTTAAAAATTTGCTGTGATGTCTTTAATTTGTATGTCATCATCTGCCTGCTTCCTTTTGTATCTGGTAACTCTTACTGAGTTTCCACCTGGTCCCAGGCCCTTTATCAAATGCAGGGCATCAAAGCTGAGTTAGAGCACTCAAGCTGCTCACTGTCTAATCGGGGAAACAGATTTGTCTGGCCAGCAGATCATTACAGCCCTGTATTACACAACTTCAAATGGGATCAGAAGAATGGCTGCAGTGGTGGGAAAAAATCAGCTCTAGTTATGACAGTCATGACAGTTGTCCCAGGAAAGCTGACATTCACACTGGGTCTTGAAGGGATGAGTAGAAACTTCTTAGATAGAAAGAGGAAGAAGAATATTCCAGACAAAGGAGTACAGCATATGCAAATGCACAAGAGACCTGAAAGTTGCGCCATACCCGGGGAGTAGTGAAAAAGAAGGAAGGCTGGAACCTACTGTCCATAACTAGGTACATTTGGAAATGATCTTGAGTATCTGTGAATTTGATTATTTGTGAAGGCTTTTTTTTTTTTTTTTGTGGTATGTGGGCCTCTCACTGTTGTGGCCTCTCCCATTTGCGGAGCACAGGCTCCGGACGCGCAGGCTCAACGGCCATGGCTCACGGGCCCAGCCACTCCACAGCATGTGGGATCTTCCCGGACCGGGGCACGAACCAGTGTCCCCTGCATCGGCAGGCGGACTCTCAACCACTGTGCCACCAGGGAAGCCCTGTGAAGGATTTTTAAAAAAATATTTATTTATTTGGCTGCACGGGGTCTTAGTTGTGGCATGCAGGATCTTTTAGCTGCGGCATGCGGGATCTAGTTCCCTGACCAGGGATGGAACCCGGGCCCCCTCCATTGGGAGTGTGGAGTCTTAACCACTGGACCACCAGGGAAGTCCCCTCTGTGAAGGGTTTGACACATGCTAAGGAGGTTATCATCCCTTCTGAAGCCAACTGCGAATCAGTGGAAGTTTTTTTTAAGGGAGACAGAGTTGGGGCTCGTCCAGGTTATCTTAGGTAAGCCATTGTGAAAGCCATATAGAGAGCAGACTGGAGAGAGTTTTATACAAGCAGGATCAATTCAAAGATTGTTGCAGTACTGCAGGCAAGATAATATTTTATAAAGAAAAAAACTCACATAATCTACCCTTTGGGGGAAAAAAGTTATTTTTTAAAAAAGAGAAACTAACTGCTTCTTTTCAAAAGAAATTTGTTCCATGGGAAGAGTACCTTGAAAATCGATGTTCTGAAATGTTTCCATTGCTGTGTAATTTTATTGTAGAAAGTGTGTCACCTATAACAACTCTCTTTGGGTATAAAATTTTCTAACATATTTAAGGATGTTCCATCTGAAGAATTTCAGTGGGTTTTAAACACATCTTTGTGTGTATATGTGCACTTGTGCATGTATATATGTGTTTACACACATACTGAATAAGAAATACACACATACAAAAACATATATAAACTTCTCTCTCTCTCTCTTTCAGATCAGTCTATAACATAACTGATTCATATCAGAGGACATAGATTAAATTATAAGACAAATACTGTACACAAATTGGTAGGTAGGATAAAAAAATAATTTAAAAATATTATAATGTTCTAAGTATAGCCCACAAGGCATTACCTCCATTTGGATGTATCTGTATTCATGCAGTAATTTATTCAGCTACAACAGGGATTAAAACCCATTACTAAAGCGAAAACCTACAAAGAGAATTTTGAAGACCTCTGTGTAATTAGGATGTAGCAAATCATGTAACTTGGGCCCATGATGACAAGAAAACCCCAGAAAAGCAAAAATAATACTTGTCTAACACCCTGTAACAAAGAGTGTTGGACACAGGCAATACTGGATGAATGGAATTCCAAAGAAAACCAAGCCCTTTATAGCCAGCAGAACAAAAAGCTGGAGCAGCATCCTTTGCGGAAGGTGGCAGACAGAGAAGCAGGCCCGCCATAGATAAAAATGTTTTGGAGGACAAGGAGAAATCACGTGAGCCTTAGATAACCATGCAGGCTAGCAGGACATGTGGGGCTCTGGAAGAGCCCCAAATGTAGAAACAAATTACCCAGTCTAAAAATTCTCCCATTCTACCCCAAATTATGCCAAGAACATGGCAATGAAGCGTAGTTCTGCACCTTCTCATGTTGTGGCAATACAAGTTTCACTCAGCCTCAGTGAAGAGATCTTGGAAAACTAGAGCACTGAATAGAGACCCAGCGGGTCATACCTTAGTAGCACGACAAGTCTACTCCTAGAATAAGGACTCTGCCAGAATTACAATAACAAAGCATTCAAAACAAGCCTGGAAGAGAGTAAGCTGACCCCCCTGCTCCAAGCAACTGAACTCACTGCCCAACAACATAATAAAGGCCATATATGAAAAGCCTGCAGTAGCATCATAGTCAGTGGTGAAAGACTGAAGGGTTTTCCTCCAAGATCAGAAAAAAAGGCAAGAATGGCTGCTTTCAGCGCTTCTAATCAAAACATAGTACTGAAGGTTCTAGTCATAGCAATTAGTCAAGAAAACGAAATAAAAGGCATCCAAATCAGAAAGAAAGAAGATATATGCAGATAGCCAATAAACACATGAAACGATGCTCAACCTCACTGATTATTTAGGGAAATGCAAATCAAAACCACAATGAGATACCATCTCACGCCCACTAGCGGGACTACTGTCAAAACACAGAAAATAATGTGTTGACGAGTATAAAGAGAATCAGAAATGTATGCACGCTTGGGAGGAAGGTAAAATGTGGTGTATGTATATAAACAAGGGTATGTTATTCAGCTTTAAGAGGAAAGGAAATTGTGTAATATGCTACAATATGGATGAACCTTGAGGACGTCACGCTAAGTGAAATAAGCCAATCACAAAAGGACAAATACTGCATGATTCTACTTATTTGAGGTGTTTAGAAGAGTGAAAATTGTAGACACAGAAAGTAGAATGGTTGCAGGGCCTGCAGGAGGGGAGAATGGGGAGTTATTGCTTGATTGGTATAGAGTTTTACAAGATGAGATGAGTTCTTGAGACAGACAGTGGACACAGTTGTACAACGTTATGAATGCATTTAATACCATTGAGCTGTACACTCAAAAATGGTTGAGATGGTAACTTTTATGTTATGTGTATTCTGCTACAATTTTAAAAATTGAAAAGAAAAAATAAGCATTAATAAAGAAAAAACAGAACTGTGACAAGTTTTTATGCATCGAGCTATGCTCTTTAAAGAACCGAAATGTGGGCTTCCCTGGTGGTGCAGTGGTTGAGAATCTGCCTGATAATGCAGGGGACACGGGTTCGAGCCCTGGTCTGGGAGGATCCCACATGCCGCGGAGCAACTAGGCCCGTGAGCCACAACTACTGAGCCTGCGCGTCTGGAGCCTGTGCTCCGCAACAAGAGAGGCCGCCATAGTGAGAGGCCCGTGCACCGCCATGAAGAGTGGCCCCCACTTGCCACAACTAGAGAAAGCCCTTGCACAGAAACGAAGACGTAACACAGCAAAAATAAATTCATTAATAAACTCCTACCTGCAACATCTTTAAAAAAAAAGAACTGAAACGTATACAAAAATAGCTCAGTAATCAACAGAAGCAAACAAAAGTGTCAGGAACCTGATGGTCAAACACCACATCTTTCTCCTTTACTTTTATAAAATTAAAAATGAAAATTTCTAATATCTGTAGGTCTTGAATGCGAAAATCTAAATATGCAGAAATTAACTTTCATTATTATTTAGGCTTGTTTTAAGATTTGGCAGAAACCTAGGTTTATAAAGCTATATACCCAGTGTTGGTGTGTTATGAAGCTAAAACAATAATTCCGAATTCTTTTTCCCAAATTGAGATGAGCTTTACTAAATGATGGTGAGTGAGGATGAGTTTTACCAAATTTGTATCACTTCATACAATTCATACTAGAATGCACTTTGTTGATACTGCTAGTCCTTAAAATTAACTTATAAAGTAAAATCCCATTTGTACATCAAGGGTTTTGACTATATTTGGGGATAATTATGCAAACATACCTCAGGCAGTGTGCTGACCCTCGTACCCCTCACTGTGTTTCTAGTAGACATCCAGCCCACTCCTATTACAGAACTGTGTCTTCTAAGAGGGGCCATCATTTTTCCTATCTTACTTACTGAATATCACTTTCTCAATCTGTCCTAAGAACCATACCTTTCAACTCTGATCAGTGTAATGTTACAAAATCACACAGCATATCAGTTTAGGTGTTATCGTTTTGCTGTTTTTTAACTCATCTATGGAGGGTCCTTAAAGAAAAATACTGAAAGAAACAGCTGGTAGGTAAAGAGAATACAAAAATGACTAATAAACATACGATAAAATGTTTATATCACTAGTAGTCAAGGAAATGCAAAGAAAAAGTTAGGTATTTTCACCAATGTCAGAGAATTAAAAAAAAAATTATTAATGCTGTTTAAGTTTTTGTGAGATGGGCCCCTTATACACTCCTGGGGGTGAGGAGTCTAAATTTATATAATCTTTTTAGGAAGCAATTGGAAACTATCTCGCAATATCTATCAAAATTCCATTTCCATTCTCCATCTTAGTGGGCACAAGGCTAGAAGAGCCCCCAAACTTCCTCCAGGGCCTGTGCCGGGAAATGTAAAAGGGCGGGGGCCCTGGCCTGGCTCTCCTGGCTGGGGTGGGGTGAGCACATCTGATGAACGTGATGTAAGTGGGCTGCACTCCGAGTCACCAGCTCATGTACCGTGGCTATGCCCCCCATTTCTGTCCTCGTCCTGGAGTACAAGAATTCACCACAGCCTATCCCTCCCATCCAGCCTGGAGTGTGCCCAGTTCATGGACACTGGTGCCGACAGTCCGCCAAGAAGAGAACCAATTGTTCCCAGTGTCAGTGTCCTGTTTAGATGTCTATCCTCTTGCTTCTCTGGACTGTGAGCTTCTTGAAGGCAGGAATTAGGTCTTCATGATTGTATCTCCTGTGTGTAGAACTGTGTGGCCCAGAGGAGGAGCTGAAGACCTACTAAATTTATTTCATCAGAGCTACCAGGGCAGCACGTGGGATGCCAAGTCAGGGACGTGGGGCAGAAGAGGAGGACATGAGATAGAAGACATGCTGTGGAAATGGGAAAAACTCATTTCCAACAGACGTTATTCTTAGGCTGAGGAGAAAATATGCATTTAGCCAAAGTAAAACCACAAAAGAAAGTCTAATAAGACTTATTAGGGAGGCCACAAAGGGAAATTATTTGACATGGAACAGGATTAAGAGAGAGGTTTACTCGTTAAGGATGAGAGTGGGTAAGAGGAGAGGAAAGTCAAAAATGTCGTTCTGGGTATTGGCCACACTGACCTCCCAGGGCCAAAGCTGAGGTAAACGAAAGACAACAAGAACCAAAATCCCTCTATCCTAGAAAAGCAAGAGAAGCTTCAACTACATTTTTAAAAAATCAGTATTTTGGGCAACACTAGAATGTACTCTAGGATGTGGGAAATACTAGGATTTTGTCAAGAATGTGACAGGCTGAGACTAGGACTAAATCAATTGTCCTTGATGAGCTACAACTGCATTTCTTCATTCCTGAATCGTCTTCATTCTTAAAATCATCGGCCCACAGAATAAAACACGGTGGTAAATAGAGAGGGTCACGGGAGGTTGAGTGGGGCTCTCGTCATTCTCAAGACTCAGATGTAAAAGTGAGACAGAGAAGCCTCGACTGCGCTGCATTCTCAAGAGAACTGCCAGCAGGGGGCTCTGGACACGTGTGCTAGAGCTTGCTGAGAGGTCTTCCATCGGCTCTGCTCCCCTCACTGAAACTCCCTCCTCTGCTCCTCTGCAGTCATATAAGCAGAAACCCTGGGGCGGGATGAGCGGGGAGGATGGTGTCAGGAGAGAGAAGGGCGTCTGGTCCTGAGTCCACCACTTGGTGCAGGGAGATGGGCTTTCCGCTCTCCTCTGCGTGGGACGTCGGCACAGCAAACCAAACGGGGGATGCTCTGGGGCAGGGGTCAGCAAACCACAGCCCACGGCCAAGTGCAGCCCACTCCACTTACTCGTTGTAGGTGGAGTCTTGTTGGAACACAGCAATGCCCGCTCGTTTTCACATCTCTGATGGCGGCTTTCTCACTACAACGGCAGAGTCAAAGCACAAACTAGATGGCTCGCAAAGCTGAAGTGTTTACTATCTGGCCCTTTACAGAAGAAGGCTGCCGACCCCTGCTCCAGGATAGTTACTTACAGAGGGTACGGGTGCTGGGAAAGGGGAGACTGGCGCCACTCAGGTTGGACGCCCGCTGAAGCCGCTGTCTAAACAGAGGAAAGGAGTCGTCGAGGGAAATGGCAGAGGGTTGACAGGTACAGCCAAGGAGTCACTTCCTGGCCTGGTAAGGATGGGAGCATTTCCCATGGACCAGGTGGAACGATGGAAGGCTATGGAGCTTGAAGCCATCCTGGTCCAAGTCAAGGGGTCTGTCCTCTGGCAAGAGCAGGTGGGGTGTCTGACTGTAGGGGGTAACTGGAGAAAGGTGAACTGACCTCAGGGATGTACGCACTGGGAAGGTCCCTTTCATCCAATGAGGCCCCGCAAAGGGGAGCTAACTTTGCATACCTACTATGCGTGGGCCCTGGCGGCCATCTAGCTCTGGCTAGGAAAGCAGGGACAGCCGAAGGAGGACTACAGCGGCGGCAACTACCTAAGGGACGCTGTGCTTTTCCATACACCCACTCCACCCCAACCCAGAAGTGTTAGAACCAAGAGAAGGAGCAGGGCAGAGTGAAAGAGACAAGCCCTTCCACATCTCACTTCAAATACCGCCTGCAGAGGCCTGGCTGGTACTGGGGGAGGAAAGAGGCTGTGCAGTGACTGGGTGATGGGATTGGACCACTTGTGGTACAGGGTGAGCCGTCGCTGAGACACGCGACAGGGGGATTTGACGAAGCACAGACGAACACAAGGATTGAAAAATACAAACTCGTTTGATGTTTATACCCACTCACCCAACTCTTCCCTTCAGGAATTTAGACTCTAAACGTACGGGCGACATTGTCTGGATTTTGTTGAATGATTTATTATAAATTTTCACTTATTTCCCTTACTAGTTTTCTTGGTTTCCTAATTGGGTTAAAATAATTTGTTTTCATTTCTAAACTCGAAATCTGCCTTTGCATACCTAAATTAATCAATTTTGAATTTGCAGTTGTTGAATACCTGGCACCCAGTAGCATATGGTGCTTGAAACCAAAGGGCAGAGCCAAATTCAATTTTAAAAGCTAAGATTAAAAATAATAATAATAAAACTAAGGTAAAAGATAAGAATTCTTGCAATGCCTGCCTCCAAAAAATAAGAGTTGGTAGCTGGGGCATCATACCACCAAATGCTGTACAGAATATTGTATACCTGGCTTTCATCTAGGACCCCTAGAACAAGAATAGTATACATTAGACTTCTTTCATATTAATCGGCATCTAGGAAAGGTAGGCCACAGGACTTCAGGCAGGTTGTTTTTTTTTTTTTAACTATTAAATAAAGTGACTTAAGCTTTTAGAGGATGGAATTCAGAGAAACTTACTGTCTTCTCAGAAAATATGTATTTAAACCCCTTAATACAGAAAACTCTCTTTGAGGAAGGCCGTTTTGTGCTTAGCTTCTCGAAATGGATTTTTCAAACTATTAAACAAGATAGAAGGTCATGTTGACCCTTAATTCATTCTATCCTGGTAAGGGTTTTGCAAGATTAAAATTGAGCACTCATGACACAGGAGGAAGGCCGCAGTGTTTATAAACGAGGTGGGTCCTGCACGCCAGAGAACGCTCTGATCCCGACGGAGCAACACAGACACGTACCACCTCTAAGTGAAATTATGTTTCACTCTCTACACTCCCCCAAAGCTAGGCAAAAAAATAATAGTGACATAAAAGAAATATCTTCTTCTAACTTGAGATGCTTTCTTGTAGTTACTTTTTTAAAAAATTAATTAATTAATTATTGGCTACGTTGGGTCTTCGTTCCTGCGCATGGGTTTTCTCTAGTTGCGGTGAGCGGGGGCTACTCTTCGTTATGGTACACGGGCTTCTCATTGCAGAGGCTTCTCTTATTGCAGAGCACGGGCTCTAGAGCTCAGGCCCAGGAGTTGTGGCACATGGGCTCAGTAGTTGTGGCTCACAGGCTCTAGAGCACAGGCTCAGTAGTTGTGGTGCATGGGCTTAGCCGCTCCGCAGCATGCGGGATCCTCCCAGAACAGGGCTGGAACCCGTGTCCCCTGCATTGGCAGGCAGATTCTTAACCACTGCGCCACGAGGGAAGCCCTGTAGTTACTTTCTAATGTTACAAAAGTAGCCAACACTAGAAGCTGAGTTTCAGTGAAGGATACTCTGAGCATATTATTCTAATCACTTGCTTAATTACCTGTATCTTACAGTGAATGTAAACTGCATGAAAGCAGGGACAGTGTGTGACTGGCTTCCTGTGTATCCCTAGTGCCTTTCACAGCATCTGATATGTGGGAAACACTCTATATTTGTTGAACAAATTAGTGATGATGAGCAGTACTGAGAGTAGGTACCTTGCCTAGAGATAGCTGGAGTATTTTAAAACTCACAATTTACCCTACATTGCTTAAACATCAAGATAGATTTAAAAATTTGTAGCATATTCATGTGACTATATATCTCTTCAAATTGTCCTTTCAATGAGAAGAGTCCTCATATTCAAAATAGGGTATTTGGATTTTTCACATCTAGGGTTTTTTTTCTTTCTTTCTGAATGACTCTTTACTAAGCATGGCATACCTCTATGAAATAAAAATACTCTAAACTCGAGGATCTCAGCACTAGAAAAATTTTAAAGGAAATTTCCTGGACATAGTGCCAGGAAAATTCAATCGAAGGAGAAACTTTTTCCCACTGGGCAGTATATCTACTGTTATCAGAACTTAGAAAATAATAAGCAAAGTGCATTTGAATAGAAAAAAAATTACTTTTCTTCAGTAATTCTAACTTTCAAAATGTGTATAGGAAGACATGCAGAGCTAATGGATTGATTTTAGTGAGCTAGGCAAAAACTGATTTGGATAACCTGCACTTCAATTAATCTGAAATGAGAGCTGTTAGGGCAGAAAAAGGATACAGCTAATAGACGACATTAAACTCATGCTTTTATTAATCCAAGAAATAGAGAAATAAAACTACCCTTCACAATGAGAAAAAAATCTGAATATTTTTCAAAATAAAATTTGTTTATATAGAGAGCTGAATCATGCAACCTTTGGGGAAGGTGATTTGGCAATACAGATCAGATTTTCAAATGTGCCAGCTATTACACTTCTTAAATTTTACTCTTAAAAAATTACATACATAGGGCTTCCCTGGTGGCGCAGTGGTTGAGAATCTGCCTGCCAATGCAGGGGACATGGGTTCGAGCCCTGGTCTGGGAGGATCCCACATGCCGCGGAGCAACTAGGCCTGTGAGCCACAACTACTGAGCCTGCGCGTCTGGAGCCTGTGCTCTGCAACAAGAGAGGCCGCGATAGTGAGAGGCCCACGCACCGCGATGAAGAGTGGCCCCCACTTGCCGCAACTAGAGAAAGCCCTCGCACAGAAACGAGGACCCAACACAGCCATAAATAAATAAATAAGATAAAAAAAAAAAAAAAGAAAGAAAGTTTAAAAAATTACATACATATGTGATGATTTGTCAACCTCATTTATAATACTAAAGTTAGGGAATCAATTGGGATGCTCTTTAACAAGGGGGTAGTTTTAAAAATATACTATGGTATATCCATACAATGAATACTAAGTAGTCATTCAAATTATAATATTTGTATATGTTGACATGGAAATACCATCACATTTTTATTATTAAATGAAAAAAGAATATAAATAGGATGATTTCATTTTTCTCATTTAACAAAAAATCTCTACATGTAGAAACTGTCTAGAAAGATATATGTCAAAATATCAGTGATTCTCTCTGGGGATGGGATTACAGGAGATTTTTCATTTTCCATTTACACATTTAAATCACTTATTGTTAAACAAAAGTATGTATTGCTTTTCAATTCTGAAAAATCCATTCTAGTTTTAAATAGCTTTAGACACTTTTATAAGGCACAGTATCAAACTACATTGACCTGACTGATTGCAAACATAGTTGTTGACAAAAACAAAGAAATGTATTTCTAATTTTCTGAAAGATTCTTCAGAATTAATAAATACCTCCTAAGTGTAAACAGGTATAAAATTCAGAGATTTACCTTTTTTTTTTTTTTTTTCCAGAAGTATCAGAGGGACAGTTTTTTAGACACCAGGAATGGCCTGGAAAGTCTCTGGTTTTCAAACAGAGGTGTTTGCCCCAGCATAACTAAAGAACACCCATCATGGCAGAGACTTAGTTTTCCATCTTAATCAAATTGAGAGGACTTTTTTAGATCTTTGTACGAGGCCTGGAAATGAAGAGGGAACTGGTAAAAAATTAATCAAAAGCAATAATAAAGTACCTACAGTGTATAAGAATTGTTTTGGTTGCAATGGACAGACTTACTAATTCAAAGCTGTCTTGATTTTTTAGAAGTGAATTTACTTGCTTATGTATTGTAAGAGTCCATGAATTAACTATTTTCAGATGTGTGAGCAGGACCCAGATTCCTTATTTCTCTGTCTGAGTGCTGGCTCCATCTCTAGGAAGACTCTCTCCTGATTGCTTCCAAGATGGCTTACAACACACTTCATCATTCAGACCCAGTGGGAAAAAGAGAGTGTTTCTCCCAGAACAGTTTTAAAACATTTCCTGATGTGGAATCGTATGCCCATCCGATTATTGTTGCCTGGGAGAGGAAATATGCTTGTTTTAAACTAGCAGTGGGATTGACCTCATCAAATCACATTGCTCAAGAGCGGGGGTTGAGGGGCTGCCCCAGAGGAAAATTATGGTAAATATTTTATCCGAAGAAAAGTGAATGATTCTGAGTAGTGAGATTCATAGATGTTCACTATAGCCCTCTGGAAGATTATTTAGACAATAAAAAGAAGTTTAAAACACATCCTTAGCCACGAAAGTTACCACAAAGGCAGTGAGGAATAAACCACAGACACTTGAAAAAATAACTGCAATTAAAACTGACCATACTCAGTGGTAAGTTAGTTTTACGAATAACAAATGTGTCTCAGAGGAGGAGACATTGCTGGATGTTTAGATAGTTATCCAGATGTCATCCCTTCATCTAACAGTTCTAGTAACAGCATGATGGTATAAAATATTCTTGTCCAATCCAAGTTTTTTTTTTTTGATTCTTGACTTTTTGACCACATTATTAAGTGATTAGTCTTCAGGCTTTAGACTCACGATCTGAGGCTTTGAAATAATTTTTCTAGGATTGCAATAAAAGTAATAATTCGATTACCATTTGAAATGCTTTTCCATTGGGTTTTCATGTTTTTCTTTCCTTTTTCTTCTTTTTTCTTGAGCATATATAATAGAAAACATCTTTGCGATTATCCCCAAGTGCTGAAACTTTAATCTCCATTGTGTACTTGACATTTCCTCTGCAGCTAAGTGGTTTTTCTGGATGCTCAATAGGCTAAGAACATCTAAGTGCTGATTGTTCCCTCAGGGGGAAAAAGGGGAATATATATATACAAAGTCTCTCTCTCTCTCTCTCTCATTTTGTTTTTTTGTTTCTTTTTTAAGAAAATTATCTCTTTGGTTTCCATTGCCGTTTGTCGTGAACCTCTTAAGGAAACACTACTTTTTTTTCCCATTTGAATGTTTAAATATCTACTCATTGAACAAATATTTCTCAAATGCAATTGTGTGCCAGAATACAAAGGGCTGTATTAAAAACTAGGTATACAGTGGTGAACAAAACAGTCATAAGTCTGTCACACAAAGTTTACAGTTGAGCGAAGAAGACAGAAAATAAATAAGCAAAGAACCTAGACAAACAGAAAAGACTGTCACCCTACATACTTACACCTTGTAATAAAGGCATCAACAGGGGGCAATGATGGGAAACAATGGGGTGTGGGCGACGTGGGATGGGAAAGCTAACTTGGTGGGACTGTCACAAGGCCTCTCTGAGGAAGTGATCTGTCAGCTGAAATCTGAAGGATAAGAAGGCCTGGGTGCAGAGTAGACTAATCGTGTTCTACAGAAGGGATCACGAGATCTTTCCAAAGCGAAAAGGACGAGCAAAGGTCCCGAGGTGTGGACGAGGTCATCGTGTTCACGGAACAACGGGAGGACAGTGTGCCTGGAGCATCAGCGAGCAAGCTGGGGCCACTGCACAATGGATTCCGAGGGAGACAGAGGTCAAATCACACAGGCCTTGTAGGCCCGTGACAAGGAGCTTGTATTTTACTCAAAATCTAAGAGAGCACCGTTAGTGAGGTTTAAGCCGTGAAGAGATATGACGTGACTTATGTTTTTAAAAGATTTGTGCAGTGAATAGATTGAAAGAGGTGAGAGAAAATTGGGGAGACCAGGGAAGAGGCTGCTACCTAGTCCTGGGGAGGGGAGAAATGGCTCATTTCAGGATGTGTGTGTAGGAAGCAGCATCCACAGGGTGCATGGGGGCGGAAGGGGGACAGATGGGAGGATGCTGTGGGTTTCTGCCTGGAGCCCCCCCGAGAGGTGAGAGGCGGTGGCGATTGAGGCTGGACAGTCCCATCAGTCAGGGTCCGGGCACTCGAGCAGGGTGAGTGAGGAAAGCTGAATGAAGGAGCTACTTAGGAAGGTGTGGCCGGCTTCAGGGGGACCACGGCAATGGTGAGGGACCCTGCACCACAACGGAGGAGCCATCAGCATCTGTAGGCTGGAAAGGGCAAGCAGAGCGGTCAGTTCCTGGGACTCAGAGACCGTAGAGTGGTAGCCACGGCTGCAGAGGAATGTCCCGTGGAAACCGTGACCTTTCTACACGGGAACACAGCCTCCACCGCCCCTGCCAAAGGCTGGTCTAGAGAGAGTCAGGGAACCTGGCAGCGTGGCAACTTTCCTCTTCCTCCCGCTCTCACACCTGCTGCGGTGCCGCCGCTGACTGACCCCAAACAGGAGCCGAATCCGGTTTGTCTGCAAAGGCAGCAGAGCCAGAGGAGAGAGGTGGAGTGCGTGTGAAGGTGCAAACATAGAAGGTTCAACACAGAAAGCTAACCTGGGACTATGTCGGGGGATAGGAGTCAGGTCACGGTTTGCACCTGTTAAGCTGGGGATACTCTTCTGAGGCTGGGACTGGATGTCATCACCACCTAAGTAGTTTTGGAAGTGTTATTTGATAAAAAAAAAGAATGAAATTCACATTCAAGATGGCAGAGTAGAAGGATGTGCGCTCACTCCCTCTCGCGAGAGCACCGGAATCACAACTAACTGCTGAACAATCATCGACAGGAGGACACTGGAACTCACCAAAAAAAGATGCCCCCCATCCAAGGACAGGGGAGAAGCTTGCACCGGAATCACAACTAACTGCTGAACAATCATCGACAGGAAGACAGTGGAACTCACCAAAAAAGATGCCCCCCATCCAAGAACAGGGGAGAAGCTTCAATGAGACGGGAGGAGGGGCGCAATCACAGTAAAATCAAATCCCATGGCCGCTGGGTGGGTGACTCACAGACTGGAGATCACTTAGACCACAGACGTCCACCCACTGGAGTGAAGGTCCTGAGCCCCACGTCAGGCTTCCCAACCTGGAGGTTCAGCAACAGGAGGAGGAATTCCTAGAGAATCAGACTTTGAAGGCTGCCAGGATTTGACTGTGGGACTTCGGAAGGACAAGGGGAAGCGGAGACTCCACTCTTGGAGGACACACACAAAGTACTGTGCACAGCAGGACCCAGGGGAAGGAGCAGGGACCCCACAGGAGACGGAACCAGACCTACCTGCTAGTGCTGGAGGGTCTCATGCAGCAGCAGGAGGTGGCTGTAGCTCACTGCGGGGACAAGGACACTGGCAGCAGAAGTTCTAGGAAGTACTCCTTGGTGTGAGCCCTCCCGGAGTCCATTAGCCCCACCAAAGAGCCAGGTAGGCTCCAGTGCTGGGTCACCTCAGGCCAAACAACCAACAGGGAGGGAACCCAGCCCCACCCATCAGCAGACAAGTGGATCAATGTTTTACTGAGCTCTACCCACCAAAACACCACCCAGCTCTACCCACCACCAGTCCCTCCCATCAGGAAGCTTGCCCAAGCCTCTTAGATAGCCTCATGCACCAGAGGGCAGACAGCAGAAACAAGAAGAACTACAATTCTGCAGCCTGTGGAACGAAAACCACATACACAGAAAGACAGACAAAATGAAAAGGCAGAGGACTATGTACCAGATGAAGGAACAAGATAAAACCCCAGAAAAACAACTTAAATGAAGTGGAGATAGGAAACCTTCCAGAGAAAGAATTCAGAATAATGATAGTGAAGATGATCCAGGACCTTGGAACAAGAATGGAGGCAAAGATCGAGAAGATGCAAGAAATGTTTAACAAAGACCTAGCAGAATTAAAGAACAAATGAACAGAGATGAAAAATACAATACCTGAAATGAAAAATACACTAGAAGGAATCAATACCAGAATAACTGAGGCAGAAGAATGGATAATTGACCTGGAAGACAGAATGGTGGAATTCACTGCCACGGAACATAATAAAGAAAAAAGAATGAAAAGGAATGAAGACAGCCTAAGAGACCTCTGGGACAACATTAATGCAACAACATTCACATTATAGGGGTCCCAGAAGGAGAAGAGAGAGAGAAAGGACCTGAGAAAATATTTGAAGAGATTATAGTTGAAAACTTCCCTAACATGGGAAAGGAAATGGTCACCCAAGTCCAGGAAGCACAGAGAGTCCCAGCCAGGATAAACCTAAGGAGAAACACGCTGAACACACAGTAATCAAATTGACAAAAATTAAAGACAGAGAAAAATTATGAAAAGCAACAAGGGAAAAACAACAAATAACATACAAGAGAACTCCCATTAGGTTAACAGCCGATTTCTCAGCAGAAACTCTACAAGCCAGAAGGGAGTAGCATGATATACCTAAAGTGGTGAAAAGCAAAAACCTACAACCAAGATTACTCTACCAGGCAAAGATCTCATTCAGATTCGATGGAGAAATCAAAAGCTTTACAGACAAGCAAAAGCTAAGAGAATTCAGCACCACCAAACCAGCTCTACAACAAATGCTAAAGGAACTTCTCTAAGTGGGAAACACAAGACAAGAAAAGGACCTACAAAAATAAACCCAAAACAATTACAAAAGTGGTAATATGAACATACATATTGATAATTACCTTAAACATGAAAGGATTAAATGCTTCAACCAAAAGACACAGGCTTGCTGAATGGATACAAAAACAAGACCCATATAGATGCTGTCTACAAGAGACCCACTTCAGACCTAGGGACACATACAGACTGAAAGTGAGGGGATGGAAAAAGATATTCCATGGAAATGGAAATCAAAAGAAAGCTGTAGTAGCAATACTCATATCAGATAAAATAGACTTTAAAATAAAGAATGTTACAAGACACAAAGAAGGACACTACACAATGATCAAGGGATCAATCCAAGAAGAAGATATAACAATTACAAATCTATATGCACCCAAAATAAGAGCACCTCCATAAGTAAGGCAAATGCTAACAGCTACAAAAGAGGAAATCGACAGTAACTAAATAATAGTGGGGGATTTTAACACCTCACTTACACCAGGGGACAGATCATCCAGACAGAAAATTAATAAGGAAACACAAGCTTTAAATGACACAATAGACCAGATAGATTTAATTGATATTTACAGAACATCCCATCCGAAAACAGCAGATTACACTTTCTTCTCAAGTGCACATGGAACATTCTCCAGGATAGATCATATCTTGGGTCCCAAATCAAGCCTTGGTAAATTTAAGAAAATTGAAGTCGTATCAAACATCTTTTCCAACCACAATGTTATGAGATTAGAAATAAATTACAGGGGAAAAAATGTAAAAAACACGAACATATGGAGCCTAAACAATACCTTACTAAATAACCAAGGGATCACTGAAAAAATCAAAGAGGAAATCAAAAAACACCTAGAGACAAATGACAATGAAAACACGGCAATCCAAAACCTGTGGGATGCAGCAAAAGCAGTTCTAAGAGGGAAGTTTATAGCAGTACAATCCTACATCAAGAAACAAGAAAAATCTCAAATAAACAATCTTACCCTACACCTAAAGGAATTAGAGAAAGAAGAACAAACAAAACCCAAAGTTAGTAGAAGGAAACAAATCATAAAGATCAGAACAGAAATAAATGAAATAGAAACAAAGAAAACAATAGCAAAGATCAATAAAACTAAAAGCTGGTTCTTTGAGAATATAAACAAAATTGATAAACCATTAGCCAGACTCATCAAGAAAAAGAGGGAGAGGACTCAAATCAATAAAATTAGAAATGAAAAAGGAGAAGTTACAACAGACACAACAGAAATACAAAGCATCCTAAGAGACTACTACAAGCAACTCTATGCCAATAAAACGGACAACCTGGAAGAAATGGACAAATTCTTAGAAAGGTATAACCTTCCAAGACTGAACCAGGAAGAAATAGAAAATATGATCAGACCAATCACAAGTAATGAAATTGAAACTGGGATAAAAAATCTTCCAACACACAAAAATCCAGGATGAGATGGCTTCACAGGAGAATTCTGTCAAACATTTAGAGAAGAGCTAACACCCATCTTTCTCAAACTCTTCCAAAATTTTGCAGAAGAAGGAACGCTCCCAAACTCATTCTACGAGGCCATGATCATCCTGATACCAAAACGAGACAAGATACTACAAAAAAATAAAATTACAGACCAGTATCACTGATGAATATAGATGCAAAAATCATCAACAAAATACTAGGAAACAGAATCCAACAGCACATTAAAAGGATCACACACCACGATCAAGTGGGATTTATCCCAGGGAAGTAAGGATTCTTCAATATATGCAAATCAATCAATGTGATACACCATATTAACAAATTGAGAAATAAAAATCAAATGATCATCTCAAGTGATGCAGAAAAAGCTTCTGACAAAATTCAACATCCATTTATGACAAAAATTCTCCAGAAAGAGGGCAGAGGGAACCTACCTCAACATAATAAAGGCCATATACGAAAAACTCACAGCCAACATCGTCCTCAATGGTGAAAAACTGAAAGCATTTCCTCTAAGATCAGGAACAAGACAAGGATGTCCACCTTCACCATTATTCTTCAACATAGTTTTGGAAGTCCTAGCCATGGCAATCGGAGAAGAAAAAGAAATAAAAGGAATCCAAATTGTGAAAGAAGTAAAACTGTCACTGGTTGCAGATGACATGATACTATACACAGATAATCCTAAAGATGCCACCAGAAAATGACTAGAGCTAATCAATGAATTTGATAAAGTGGCAGGATTCAAAATTAATGCACAAAAATCTCTTGCATTCCTATACACTAACAACGAAAGATCAGAAAGAGAAATGAAGGAAACAATCCCACTCACCATTGCAACAAAAAGAATAAAATACCTAGGAATAAACCTACCTCAGGAGGTAAAAGGTCTGTACTCAGAAAACTATAAGACACTGATGAAAGAAATCAAAGATGACACAAACAGATGGAGAGATATACCATGTTCTTGGATTGGAAGAATTCATATTGTGAAAATGACTATACTATCCAAAGCAATCTACAGATTCAATGCAATCCCTATCGAATTACCAATGGCATTTTTTACAGAACATGAACAAAAAATCTTAAAATTTGTATGGAGACACAAAAGACCCCGAATAGCCAAAGCAGTCTTGAGAGAAAAAAACAGAGCTGGAGGAATCAGATTCCCTGACTTCAGACTATACTACGAAGCTACAGTAATCAAGAGACTATGGTACTTGCACAAAAACAAATACATCAATGGAACAGGATAGAAAGTCCAGAGAAAACCCATGCACCTATCGTCAACTAATCTATGACAAAGGAGGTGAGGATATACAGTGGAGAAAAGACAGTCTCTTCAGTTAAGTGGTGCTGGGAAAACTAGACAGCTACATGGCAAAGAATGAAATTAGAACACTCCCTAACAACACACATAAAAATAAACTCAAAGTGGATTAAAGACCTAAATGTAAGACTGGACACTATAAAACTCTTAGAGGAAAACATAGGAAGAACACTCTTCAACATAAATCAGAGCAAGATCTTTTTTGACCCTTCTCCTAGAGTAATGGAAATAAAAAGAAAAATAAACAAATGGAACCCAATGAAACTTAGCTTTTGAAAAACAAAGGAAACTCTAATCAAGACGAAAGCCCTCAGAATGGGAGAAAATATTTGCAAACAAATCAACGGACAAAGGATTAAACTCCAAAATATATAAACGGCTTATGCAGCTCTATATCAAAAAAACAAACAACCCAATCAAAAAATAGGCAGAATTGACATCTCTCCAAAGAAGACATACAGATGGCTAAGAGGCACATGAAAAGCTGCTCAATATCACTAATTATTAGAGAAATGCAAATCACAACTACAATGAGGTATCACCTCACAGCAGTCAGAATGGCCATCATCAGAAAACCTACAAACAACAAATGCTGGAGAGGGTGTGGAGAAAAGGGACCCTCTTGCACTGTTGGTGAGAATGTAAATTGATACAGCCACTATGGAGAACAGTAAGGAGGTTCCTTAGAAAACTAAAAATAGAACTACCAGATGACCCAGCAATCCCACTACTGGGCATATGTCCAGAGAAAGCTATAATTCAAAAAGACACATGCACCCCAGTGTTCATTGCAGCACTATTTACAACAGCCAGGATATGGAAGCAGCCTAAATGCCCATCAACAGATGAATGGATAAAGATGTGGTATATATATACAATGGAATATAACTTAGCCATAATAAGGAATGAAATTGGGTCATTTGTCGAGACGTGGACGGACCTAAACACTGTCATACAGAGTGAGGTAAGTCAGAAAGAGAAAAATAAATATCATATATTGATGCATATATGTAGATTCTAGAAAAATGCTGCAGATGAACCGGTTTGCAAGGCAGAAATACACACAGAAATAGAGAACAAACGTATGGACACCAAGGTGGGAAGGGGGGGTGGGGGTGGGGGTGGGATGAATTGGGAGATTGGGATTGACATGTATACACTAATATGTGTAAAATAGGGAATAAGAACATGCTGTATAAAAATAAATAAAAATTTTAAAAAGTGTTATTCATGTTCACATGTAACGGGTTTACTAATGTTGCTTTTAAATGAATTCACTACACACTTTAAAAACTTCACCCTTTCAATTTCTAGGAAATGTTGATAGAAATAATCCACGTAAACAAAAGCTCTTTGGAGTACTCAAGAATTTCTGAGAGTTTATAGGCTTCAAGAAGTTTGAGAACTGCTTGGCTTAGACGACATAAAAAAAGAAGAAGGGAGTGGACTTGCCTTTCTAGACATCAGTAGTTATTGTAAAGTTACAATAGTTAAACATAGCAGTGAAAATTAAAATGTCTACTCTTTACCAAGTTTTGTGATAGAATATGAAGAAAAAGGTGTCCTCACATGCTGGTGGTGGCACAGTACATTGGTTCAACTGCTCTGGAGAGTGATCTGGCAGTGCTCAAGATGTGTATCCCATAGAACCTGGAAATTCCAATTCCAGGTATAAAATCCTAAGGAAATTTGAGCACATGTGCACAGAGGGACAAGAATGTTAATTGCAGCATTGTTGGTAATAAGAAAAATTTGGAAACAACCTACATGCCCCCTCCCATGGGAATGGGAAGGGTATACAGTAACCCAGAGTAACGGGTACCCCTTGGAAAGGAGGGCAAAGAAATGGAGAGGAAGCAAAGGGGCTTTCATTGGTAGCTGTATGTTTTGTTTATGAGAGAGAGAGACAGAGAGAGAGAGAGAGAGAGAGAGAGAGAGAGAGAGCGCGCAGTGCAGGCAAGCAAGCACGGCACAACGCCAGCACGGGGTTAAATCTGGGTGATGTGTACACAGGACCTGGTTGTATTACTTATTCTTCTCAATGTTTAAAATATTACACAATAAAAACAAGTGAATGGGCCCACAGATTGGAGACCAGACACATTCATTCAAACACATTCTTGTTCTTTAAAATGCACACGGTGAAACTGGCTGCCCCTAAAGAGAATGTTAAAAATTTAAATTCAGGTACAAAGTGGTCTAGATACACACCATAGTCTAGCTCTTCCTAACACTTTGAGTGTCAAAGGAAGTGTTATTTGTTGTGAGTTTTGTAACCAAGCTATTTCAAGAAATGCAGTCGAAGCACGGAGATCAGAATACTTCAATCTTCTGGTGCTTCTTAGGAGGTGCCATATGTTGGAATAGCTGTCAGCCAGAAAAGCATCCGCTACACAAATGCACCCGGATTCTGGGGAGTCGGCTTGCATAACCGATCTGAGAGTAAATCTGGAGAACAAGGTTGACATCAAGGATGAGCAGGGTATCTTCCTGGTCTGTGGTCAGCTCATTCTTAACCAAGGTGGACCTAAGGATTATCAGCCAAATGAACTGGTTGCAGGAATCAACCAAAAGCTTTGATCCTGATTTATTACCTAGGATCACAGGGGACGAAGTAAGTTAGTTTCATGGGTCACTATTCCCAGGGCCCCAGCCCCCAAATTTCCGGGTGGCAGAGCTCTTAGCTAAGTGGTGAGGCAGACAAAGTATACAAGACCCTGATTTGTAAACTATGAATAGATGCAAGTTTTAATTACTGTTTCTATTCAATTCCACCAACATCCATTAAACATATACTTTATGAAAGGGGCTGCAGTAGGCTCCTCGCTGGGTATGAGGGAGGAAAACAAAACTGAATAAGACATTCTCAACACATACACATGTAGAAGGTGCCTGGCACAGGGAAAGTCAGTTTTATTTATTAATTATTTTAAGCCAGGGCTGCCGATTGCTTTTCCGTAACGGGACATAGAACATTCTCCAGAAAAGTTCTTGGACTCTTCTCACAACACTACAGAGGTCTCTGTTATGTAAACATAAGTATATACATCCACAGGCCTTAAGAATCAGATCCGTTTTTTGATTCGGTGGAAACTGAGAGAAAAGAAGTAGATTTTCACGGGGTTCAGTAGGTTTCAAAGAACAGAATCCAGCCCATGACTCCTTCCCTTTAGCTGTCTGAAATAATTAGGAACTCTGATGTTTTAGGATTGTTTCAGTCAAAGTTCCCTGGCAGGAAAGGACCCTGAAGACCCCACAGCAAACAAGAAAAGGTTCTTAATCTGTCCTAGTGGCCCTTGCTCTGCACAGTGTCTAGATCATCAGGGGGAAGGGCTTTAAGACAACTCCAGATCCAGCCACTCTGTGAATGCGAACCTGTGCGCAAAAACCAAAGTCACTTGCACCCTCGCAAACTGTGGTGGGATCAGGACCACGGAAGCATCTGGTCTTCGGATGCCACACTTTGTTGCCGCAGTAGGAACCATGGCAGCTGAAAACCAAGGCCAGTTAGTTAGCAGGTTGGCCTGGCATTTGTAAGCAGGAGAGGCCACTTAAATAAGACCAAGTAAGCATCTCAGGATCCCAGTCCTTTGGGATAGCAGAGTTCATAAAAGTTTGATGCTGGATTTCCTGCTAACATAAATATGTGGAGCTGGCACAATCTACTGGAATATAATAGGAGAATCATTATATTTGTTTTCCAAACTAGAGCTGTGGGCCATAGTGGTTACACACACGTATCCCCAGATCATCTGCAAAACGAACCATATTGAGGAAATGGCACGACTGCAGAAGTTTGCAACTAGTGCTAAAGAAACATTATGGAGAGAGCCAGTCCTTTAAAAAATCCGTAGAAATTATTTTAACTGACAAGAATAAATAGGAAACAGCTCATAAATGGTTATGTATTGTTCAATCATTTTTGTTATGCACTAAAAATATTGTATGCAGAATTACATTAGTTCTACCTCCAAAGAATTGCTATGAGCAATTACATATCAAAGTTTCAGAAGCCAAATTTATCATTAGCATGAAATGTACGCATTTCAGTTCAGACTGTAAATTGAAAGGTAATATTCAGATCCTACAGAGGAAATATATAACCTCCACAAGGTATTCCCAAGTGTGATACACACCAGCCACGTCCAGAAAGGCTGTGCTAAAGGCTACATGCATTGCAGAGTCAAGCAGAAAGCCTGTAGGCCACTGGCTGTGCCTCTACCAGCTTGGAGTAACAGCCAGGGCCAGCTGCAGAATCTGGGGGGCTCAGTGAAAAGTAAAAATGCAGGACTTGTTCAAAAAACAGGGAGTGCCTAAAATATAAAGCTTTTCCCTTTCTTCCAAGGTCTCCCTCTCAACTTTTCACAGTGTTTTTATTGGCTATTTGTATTAATTTTTCTATGGCTGCACGACAAATTACCCCAAACTTAGCAACTTCAAACAACACCTGTGTACTACCCCATGGAATCTGTGGGTCAGGAGTCCAGGCATGTATAGCTGTGTCCTCTGCCCAGGGTCTCACAGGCTTCAGTCTAGGTGTTGCCTAGGGCTGGAGTCTCATCTTTGAGTCTTCCTCTTTCAAGCTCATGCTGTTGTTGGCACAAAGTATTTTGTTTTTTCAGCTGCAGGACTCACGGTGCTTGTTTCTTCAAGGCCAGCAGAAGAAAAAGTGTCTCGCTTCTAACCGCTTTTAAAGGGTTTGCCTGATTAGGTATGGCCCACCTAGGGTAATCTCACTTTGATTTACTTTATTTTTAAATTTTATTTATTTATTTATTTTTGATTTACTTTAAAGTTAACTGATGAGAGGCTTTTTAAAATCTTCCATGTCTTTATTTTTATTATTTTTTTACACCTTTATTGGAGTATAATTGCTTTACGATGGTGTGTTAGTTTCTGCTGTATAACAAAGTGAATCAGCTATATGTATACATACATCCCCATATCCCCTCCCTCTTGTGTCTCCTTCCCACCCCTCTAGGTGGACACAAAGCACCAAGCTGATCTCCCTGTGTGATTAGGGGCTTTCATTACATGTGCCAAACTCTTTCACCTCTGCCATATTCTATTAGTTAGAAGCAAACTACAGGTCCCGCCGACATGCAAAGGGAGGGATTGTACAAGGGCATAGGTCACTGGGG
The DNA here is from genome assembly GCF_003031525.2 of Neophocaena asiaeorientalis asiaeorientalis. Lineage (NCBI taxonomy): Eukaryota > Metazoa > Chordata > Mammalia > Artiodactyla > Phocoenidae > Neophocaena > Neophocaena asiaeorientalis. The sequence goes on along the minus strand of NW_020172473.1, from coordinate 657,017 downwards.
GGTCATTTTAGAACTCTGCCTCACTGTTTAATGTCTTTCAAAGTAAAGAAAAATTAAAATCTTACACAATTAACATAATTTTTACTGTTCATCTTCCTACTGTGCAACATCAGCTTTAAATATGAATAGCACGTTTACTTGTATGTGGAATCATCAAAATTACACAATTGGCATCTTGTAATGTTGACATGCACAGACAGTGGAAATGCTGCCCCAACTAAACTAACTCAAGTACTCTATTTCACTTCTTGATACCTGCACATCCTACCAACACCCTCCACCACTGGCTTTCTGATGACTAAGGAAGAGCTGGAAGGACAAGGAACTCTGGGTTGCTCTATCTTTCTCTGTCCTTCGGTGTCATCATTTTCAACATCAGTGGTCGGCTAACACAGGGAAGTAACATGAGCGAGAAAAGATATGATGGGGTTCCTTGGTCATTCATGCTTCTTGGAACACCACTGCCTTCTTTCTGAGCTTGAAGCCAGCTCTGGCTCACACAGAGATCCTGCCTCCCGGGGCTGCCCAGTTGTAGATGGAATGCGCTCACCTAATTTGTGTTAAGTCTCACTGAGCTCCCACATGCAGTGAGTCCCATGGAATTTTGTGCTTTCGGGGTTCCACGAACACTGTAGGCAAACAGGGTAGCAAAGCGATAAATATACATGCTGTGCCTCTTTACTCTGGCACATGTGCCATTGTCCCATCAGACTTGAATTTCTATGTTTACACAACACAAAGAGAAAATTGTTAAGAATTTCAAGACAGTGATAACAGAACCTTAAACCATATGCAGTGCCCTTCTGAGTAGAAGGTAATTGTCTACAGAAGCCGTACAGCTATCTATGAGCGGGGTGGGAAGCAACAGGGATGGACACACCAATGGTGTGCATCTCCCCTGCTAATGTGGATGCACTGCTGTCTCACTAGACTTCACTCAAAAACACAAACGCAAAGAGAAAATTATTAAGAATTTCAAAATGACAATGGGAGAGCATTAAACCCAGTGTGAGGCTCTTCTGAGTGCAGGGTTTATGCAACTGCATAGGCTGCATTCCCGTGAAACCAGCCCTACTAACATGTTTCTGAGCCCCTCCTTTTTAAGGGGACATCAAGTACAGCTGGGTCATTCTTTAGGTTGCCCCCCAGGAAGGCTAACCCATGGCTATCCGTGTACGTGTCTAAGAGTGTGGAAGTTCACGAGGCAGCTACTCTGACCTACCCTACTTCTGATGAGCCATACCTGTTGCTGCCTTCACAGTTGTCAAGAATCTATCTTCTTTTCTATAACATGAGCAGGTTCCTCACTTCTAGCTGAGGATCAGGCAATAGGGCATGGGATGGAAGGTAGGGTTTCTTTTTCTTTTTTTTAATAAATTTATTTATTTTTGGCTGGATTGGGTCTTCGTTGCTGCACGCGGGCTTTCTCTGGTTGCGGCGAGCGGGGGCTACTCTTTGTTGTGGTGAGCAGGCTTCTCACTGCAGTGGCTTCTCTTGTTGAGGAGCACGGGCTCTAGGTGCACGGGCTTCAGTAGTTGTGGCTCATGGGCTCTAGAGCTCAGGCTCAGTAGTTGTGGCTCACGGGCTTAGTTGCTCCACACTATGTGGGATCTTCCCGGACCAGGGCTTGAACCCATGTCCCCTGCATTGGCAGTCGGATTCTTAACCACTGCACCACCAGGGAAGTCCAAAAGGTGGGGTTTCAATGGCGAAGTTCATCAAGGAGAGGGAAGTATAGCACTGAACTGACACAGAGATTGGCAGTTAAATTCAAGATGCCAGTGGGTTCATGATGTCCTTTAGTTAGAAGGACTCATGTGTCAAGTCGTCTGGTTTCCGGCAAGTACGGGTGGTACCCATGTGTCAGAAGTGCTGCTATTATTGTGTCTCACCATCAGGAGAACATCTTCTGGTACACATCCCCTACCTGGACTTGACCTGCACTGATGCTGCATTGATATTGAACATTATCAAGACAGTCATATTGGATGATGTCACTATTGCTGCACTCTCGGCATGATGATTGATTTCCCCATTTTATAGGTGTGAAAACTGAGTCCCAGAGAGACTTGCCTAAGATTAACAGGTGAGTGGAGGAGCCAGGACTCTTAACAGGTCTGCCTGACACCAAACACAGATGCCTTCCCTGTGGCACAGAGGATAAATTCCCACATCTCTAAGTCAGTTCATTTTTTGGTTAGTGTTTTCAATATGAATGTTATAGAAAGTCTGCCAGACACACAGTTTGGGTTTGCTATGACCCCAGTTTGACACACGAAGTGGCACCTTCTAATGGAAAGAGGGGAGCAAGAGAGTAGCAGACTTCATTATTTGGGGCCGCATTCCTTATTTATAAAATGAAGGAGTTGAACTAAATGATTTCCAAAGTATCTTCTAGCTCCAAATTCCTATGAATTCAAGCTTTCTTTTCTGACTGTAATTGTCTAAAAATTTCAGCTGCTTTTTAATACCACACTGGGATTCAGTATGATCATATTCTCAGCATAGAGATGGGTATTTCTTTGTTGGTGCAGGAGAGCATACCTTTGGTTTAGTAAAAACAATTGAGTTAGAGCTCTAAATGCAAGACAGTACCATCTGAAAATAAAAAAGTGCCTCCCTAAATATCTGGTTTCTGACTACTACAGAGGGAGTCAGGGATATGGAGAACTTTGCTGACAAGATGCCAGCATTCACACTTGGAACTTTTCCAGACGATTAGAAAGATCTCTTCCCCCAGGTTAACAAATACTGTCCCAAAGTACTTGGAAATACTCTTAAGAATTCTGGATATGCAAGCAATCATTTTCAGACCAACTCTTCTGACAATAGGTTCCTCCGCATCTAAAGCAATCCATTATTTTTTTATGACATTCTGAGTCCAGAATTCCATCCCAATTCTCTCCACAGTGTTGACACCAAAATCACAAGTTATGAAATACAGTCCTCCAGGCAGTTGTTGGGTGTGAAACTCTCTGTAATTGAGCAGCTTCCCTTAATGAGACAAAAAGCAAAACCCTCCAAGGTTTCTAGGAGATAAAAGCTGAAGGAGAAATCTCTGGGTAGAAAAGGGGTTGTCTTTTTTTCTGTCTTTCACTATGTAGACCCTGGGGGTTTACTGCTCCTCCTTTAGGATTTCAGCTCAATTATGAGTCACAACCAAATCCATTTCCAATTGCTCTCACAGCTCAACTATAAGATCCTTCAAAAAGAACTATATTAAAACCAAGAAAAAAACAGAAAATAAACAAATAAAACAAAGTATCCTAAATAGTCAAGCTTGCAAGTATAGGTTTCTGAACCTGTAATAAGTGACTCATATACTGACTCATAGACCTGTTCCGTTCCACATGCTTTCTTTCACCTTATGACCTTCAGCTGTTATCTTGTACCATTACTTGGGAGCTTATCTAATCTCCCATCCTGGCCTGCTCCTGGACAAACCCATTCTTTATTAAAACCCAAACCTTTGGAAGGATTCCTGCTGCCAGGGGTTCTCCCACTCAGTTACAATGTCAAATGGAACGTTTGTTTTAACCATTTGGAAGGAAGAGTTGATTTCCTGACTGAGGTTTTATTGAAAATATATCCTCCTAGGGCAGGCACACAGATACCGTGGTACATTCTCTGTACTATTAAATACACCAACACTCCCAGGCACATTAACTGTCATATATGCTAGATAAATGGTATTTGATTCAATCCCCAACTTAATCCTGTAATGAAGAAATAATCTCAGAAAATCATACACCATGATCAAAGACGCAAACACCATCCATCTGCCTCCAAAGACCAGAGTTGTAACGCTTTAATTTGCCACTAGGGTTAGTGGTCTCTCCAATAAAATTGAGAAAGGCCCTGTTAACATGTTTTGCTGTCCAAAGCGAAAATATTCGTTTTCCTCTGTGGCCCCAGCACCTTTTCTAGTAGATAACCTTTAGCCCAGGCCCAGCCTCTCCATCACGCTCAGGGTTCAGTTTCTACCGCCGGTGTCCCATGACCTACTCCTTCCCAAGGCCTGCTGACTGAATTTGACGTTTATCTCGGGCTCTGTTAAAAAACACCATCTTCTCGTCTCTCCAGCAGCACCTCACTGGACGATGTTGAAGAGTAGATTTCTAGTCCATTTTTGGCCAACCTAATCCCATCTGCTTTGCATCTTCCAGATCTCTGGGGCTACTAAGGGTTCATTCTTATTTTTACATCTCTTCTCTCATTTCACTGGGATTTTGAAAGGAAAGGACCATAACCTTCCCTTAATACACAATTTTAAAGCAAAAACAAAATTCTTATCTGAATTTTCTATTTTTTTCTAGAATTTACATATATTATTTGTATAACAGAGATATAAGTAATATTTGGAAAATAAGGAAATATTTCTACTACTATGGCTTGGCACTGCAACCTAATAATGTTCATCCTGAAGTCTATTATTTCCTGGCACGACAGTCAGATCTCTGGAGAAAAACATTAAAAATGCCTTGGTCCTTAACCAAGTAAATTATCCTGGTACTGTTTTAGGTTAAAAATGAGAGGAGGAGAATCCAGCAAGTCTTGGCTCACAAACTGTCATTCTGTACAACTCTCTAGATACTTTAATCCAAATTAAAACACAAATAGACTGAAGGATGGCTATATATCTAGGCCCAAGGACAGTTTATGAGTAGGCAAATATAAATACTATTTATCTAATAGACATAAAAATATATTTATCTTATTCAGATGTTGCTTTGTTATGAAATTTCTTTGCCTTGCCAACAATACAATGTGATAATTTAAAACTTTTAAAAATATATAGTCTTGACCTATATGTTTGCAACAAATAAAAGTCTGGTTTCTAAGTTTCCATAATAAACGCACTGCTTGTACAGGCAAAAAAATTAAACTGAGATGTGAATGGGTGGCTCTGACCAGAAAGCCACAAGGGCTTGAGAGTTCAGTACCATTGTTCTTTGTATCTAAAGATATCCTCGATAGCATGCACGTGACTGGAGAAAAAAACAACATATTGGATGTATGCATCTGCACGGGCCTCTTCAAATCTGCTTATAGTAACAGTTCAAAGGACTTGTCATCACTGACAGCTGCCTCCTAAGCTGCAGGGTAGGCCCTACCCTTATTTCTGTGGCTCACCCCCATTCACCTCTGCCCACAGCAGTTTAGATACCTAAGATGCTCAGAAAGGCTGGATTGCAGGAGCTTAGTTTTACCAACAACTAAATGACAGTCTCCCTTATTTATGACCCTGAAATACTATTTCATGTTTCAATGATTTTAAGGCATTAAGCAGATAAATAAGGCTTCAGAAGTAGTATCTATTATAGTATTCTTAAAGAACTAAGTTTACAGGTTTTAGAATGAAAACATGAAGTACAATTTGAAGATAGGATGCAAAGAGGAAGTACTAAATACACGGGAACAGGTATTTTCACTAGAATTAAGCTAGAAAATCCACCACCACAATTCTAGAAATAAGTATTCAGGGAATAACTCAAAGAGAAGCTTATTCAACTACTCTATTTGTAATTTAAAGTACATTAGCTCTTTAGTCTTTGTTGTACCTTAAACACACTGAATTCATTTCCCTCACCTATTCTCATCATAGACAATGACTTACTCTCAATCAAATAAAACAGTTTTTAAAGAATTATTTCTCTCATGATTCTGATATTGCTTATATTTTGTCTCCTCCATAATAACGAAAACTTGCTGACAATTTACAGACCAAATTGGTGTCATTTGACTATCTAGCTACAGCACCCACCAGTAAATTATTTTAATTTTGTGAGATGATATGCTATATGCTTTATATTTACCGAAAAATTAAGACCATAAACCATTCGCCATTAAACATACTTCATATTTCAAAACTTCCAGTGGTGATAATTTCTGTACCTCTAAGAAATTATTTCAGTAATTTTAAATATTCAGAATGTCATGACTACTCACTGGCGCTCATTTATAAATTAAAATCCTCTACTGTTTCTATGATTATGCTTGACATTCGAGGCTCCCTACAATCTGGGACTTACTCAACGAATTTTCTTTCGACCCCTCTGTAGTATGACTCTACCGCTCTAATCAAGATAGTATTTTCACAGTCTCATGGATACATCATGCTCATTCTCATCATCATTCTTTATCCATATTGTTCCTCAAAATATAGCATCTTCATCTCTTGCCACCTATCGAAATTCTACTTTTATATCATTCAAAAGATAACACCTACATAATTATTTAATTACTTATAAAGGAAGGAAAATTAGGGCCTCGCCTCATACATCCAAAAATGTTTGCTATATTAAAAAATTAAGGGTGAAACTTAAAAATATAACAATATTTACATAGAAGAACACATAGGTAAATATCTGAACACAAAATAAGGTCTAAGTATAAAATCAATGGAATAAATTATAAAGAAATGATCACTAGACTTCATAAAAACAAACTGTCCTATATTAAAAATAACTTGAACAAGCTGAAATGACAGTAAACTGAATTTCTATACAAGAAACTGTATAGGAAGACACTTTTTTAGTTCCCTTCTCCAAATCCTTCAGAGAACACCTAAGGGTGTTCCAGCAAAACAAAAATACTACAGTCAAATAACCATGTCTCCAATAAGGATATTTTTAGGGTTTCTGCTTGTTTTTACTGCTCAATTCTAATCCCCCCCGTTAGGTATTTTCAATGCATGGTCATCATTTATTTGTCCAACAAATGCTTTTTGAATCCCAGCCACATGCCAAAGACTGTGCCAGATAATAAGACCACACTGGTGCGCAAAACAGATACAGTCCCTTCCATCACAGAACTTAAACCTATCATAAGATAAACATTAACCAAGTAATCACACACACAAATTGTGGTTTAAAAAAAAGCATATAGAGCACTGTGACAGCATATAAAAAGGACTTCACCTATTGGAGATATGGAATGTGTATGTGTCCAAGAAGATTTCCCTGAAGAATTCCTATCTATATAGAATAGTAAGCTCTTATAACTGCTGCCGCTATATACTAAATTCTTTTGTATCTTTCTGCATCTCATACAGTAAGTCTTCTATATTTGGTAAACAATTTATTGCCATTAAAATTTGAAGCTATCTTTATTAACTAGCCTTTTCAATGGTGTGCATGAAGTCAACTTGAGGATACTTTAATAGAGACAGTTTAGGAAGATACTTTTATTCTTAGAAGATTAAACAACTGAAATCTTACCTGGGTTATAAGGCGATCCCATGATCAAGCTTGTCAGATTTAATGGTAGAATCCTATTTAAACAGCAAAGGAATGACAAACACTTATATTCTGAAAAATTATATACATAAATTTATGTACTAAAAATAATGTACAGCTATCAAATTAAATGTTATGTAAAAGCACATATTTTTACACTGTATATCCTGGAAGTTTATTTATTACTAATTTGCAAATAACTCTGCATTGCTTGGAAATGTTTAGTGAACCAAGGTCATCATTGACTTCGTCAAAGTGATCTAATGTACTGCTATCCAGGACATTAAGTTCTAGTTCTGACAAATTAGAAGGCAGATGAGAACTCACTTGAGATGTCCGAGGTGACTGGCTTTTTTCTGAGGACTTGCAACCTGTTCTTGTTTTAAGTTTAGTAGGGATGTCTTGATTCCTCTTTAGAACTTTAGAATTATGCATACTATTTTGGTCTCTCTGGTTTTCTTTTTCCTCAGTCCAATGTGATGAAGAGAAATCACTGGTAGAGATATTAGACGCTTCCTCCAAACTTTTATCTTGAGCCTTTGAAATACGAAATCTTTTATATGAGAGTACTGGGGATCCAGCTGAAAAAGGTGGGCTAAGAATAGAACTCTTTTCACTGCTATTTTTCCTTACGGACAACCTTGTTTCACTGGACTTACTTGTCTGTTGACTATGTTTTGGATTTTCTGTCCCCGGACTGCTATCACGAGCTTGTAAACTTCTGCTGGTGTCTTCAGAACAGCAAGGACTGGTGAAGTCATCTGAATACTTTAGTTCTGAGATGCTTTCAGAGCAACTACTTGTACTTGGATTATTTTCATTCATATCAGCAGTAAGAATGTCGTTAGAAGTGATTTTGACCTGTTTATCATCTATTTCTTTGTCTACTACAATTCTGTCAACTACTGCGACCCGTTGGAAATGACCTGGACTTTGGACTTTCACTTCCACTCTTCCACCCACAATATTTGTATGAATAAACCTTTCTGAGACAATGGAATTTGCAGGACTCACCATTTCTTTCAGTAAATCATCAAGTGTCTTTTCAGTTGCACATTTCAGTTTAGTTTCTTTAGTTGTGCTGGGGTCATCAAAAACCACACTAATTTGAGGTATTGCTATTTTCAGCAAAAGATGCATCTGAGTCTAAAAACTCATCTTTAGGCAGCTGATGTGGCTTCCGATGTTGTTCTGCAAAACTTAGTATCTTAACTTTGGATGATGGAATTCTGAGTTTTGCACCTAACATTTGTGCTTGCGATTTTCTATACTCTTCTCTCTTTTCGTGTACTACCAACATATCAGGATTTGTTTGCTTTAAACGTAGCTTAAGTGTGTTTGTTAAGCCATAAAGTAGCTTCCCCCTTGGAACTCTTTTGGGGGGAACACCACCTTTCTTTTCAAAATATTTACCTTTCTTAAGATTTTCAGTTTGGTTCTTTTTATACTGAAGACTCACTGACTTTTCATTTTCCCCCAGAGAAAGTTTATCCTTAGATTCAGATTTACATGTGGAGTTGGCAGAAGGTTCTGGTGACTTCTTGTCCTCAGTTCTATATAACCAGGCTAAATGAGGATGTATATGAGTAGGGCTTGCCATGGGTTGGTTGTATAACAAGGACAACTCAACCAACAAAGCACTTAACAAAGGCAGCTGCCTTACAGTATTGATCCTATTTTGTTCAGTTTGAGGATGGTAAGTAGTTTGGTTACTTGCTCCTACATCCTGAATATGTGCAGGATGCGTAAGCACTGGAGGCCTCTCATGTGTTGCAAAATTTGTATGTTCTGGAGGATTAGTCTGTGTTGGGGGATTTACAAGTTTTTCTTCCAGAAAAGTACCATCCAATTCCTCAGGTGCATTCATTTGAGGCTCAATAGTGATTTCACCCTGCTTAGGAGGTGTCTTTTCTTGGGTCACATGAGTGTAATACAGAGGAGGAGGGCAAATTATGTTGGTTTCAATGTCTAACTCTGTGACTTCCCGATTTTGGGGGCTAACACTCCTCTCACTGCTACCCTTTGAACAAATAACGGAGCTGGTTTTGCCATTCTCCACGGAAGCCGTGTAATCAGAGTTGGCCTTGCTGTGGAAGACTCCCTCCTTCAAATCCTTCCCTGCCGTTGAGACTTTTACACCCACCAGAGGCTTATCAGCATCTCTTGGGCTTGGCTCTGAGTCTGGCTGCCGCAGCTGCTGGTTTTCCTGCAAGGTTTGGGGACTGACCTCCACACCCTCCACTCCACCTCCTGTGGAAGCGACTGGCCTCTCCAGATGGCCCAGCAAGCTGCTTCCCAGGTCAGTCAGGCGGTAGCCCAGGGCAATGTGCCCAATCCGCTCCCCCTCTTGGTTTTGCAGAGGGAAACTTCCCCGATGACCCTGGGAGCAGCCGGAGGCGGCGGGCCCCAGGACCCTGTGGGCCGCGGCGGCCAAAGAGATGCTGCAGGCCCCCAGGAGCTGCGGGGCAGGGGTCGGGCGCCCTGGGGGCAGCTGCAGCAGCAAGGTGTAAAGCGGGCTCCGAAGGAGCAGGCGGTGCAGGCTGGCGGGCTGCAGGCGGAAGAGACAGGACTTGCCGCGACCGAAGCTGACCAGGCCGGGCCGAAGTTCCGGGGCGGGGGCAGCGGGGCCGCCGGGAGGGTAAACCAGCAGCGTGGGGAAGTCCAGCAGGCGGAAGGCCACGGCGGGGCACAGGCCGCGCGGCGGCGATTCCTCCTCCTGCGCCGCCGCCGCCGCCGCGACCACGGGCGGCGGCGGCAGCGGCAGCCCGGCTTCAAGACGCACCCAGTCTACGAGCAGGTCCAGCAAGAAGAGCCGCTCTGACAGCAAAGCCGCCATCGCTGTTGCCCCGGGAACGCTGTGAGCTGGAGGCTGGAAGTCATGGTTCTCGCGAGAAACAGGGAGAACCTGGCGCTTGTTTTGTTCTCTCGCGAGACTTGCTAGGGCCCCCCGGGCACGTCTGAGCTGTGGCAGCCGTGGGAATTTTCGCTGCTCAGTGTGTCTTTGCTTTCCAGAGTGGTGTTAAAACAGTGCTTATGATAATACTGAGGCTACGAATGGAAAAAAAAAAAAAAAAGGCTTATTTTTTGGTTTGGGTCACGTTTTATCACTGCAGGTCCCCTGCAAGTTTGGAGCCAGTTCAGGTCTATCAGAAGAATATTAAAAGTAAATCAGGGCTCCCTTTCTAATCTCCAGGCTAAAGAAAGCCAGCTAACTGCCCGCAGCCGGCCTTCTCTGCTGCTGGTCTACTCAAAAAATGCGGACATGGCTCTGAAGCGGCTTGGGAGCTCTGTCTGAGTGTGGTGGCACTGGGACACGCACAGTGAGTGTGGCCACATTTCCAACCGAGCCATCACCGTGTAGGAGAGTGATGTCAATGATTCCCATTCAACAAAACTAATGTATTTACATAAACGGGGGTGGGGTGGAGGAGATCTTACAGCCCTATCCAGATTTTCAAGGAGACATACTTCTACCCTCAATAAGCTAGCTAGGTTGAAACCAAGGTTGATAAGTGGCCTTGAATGCCATAGCAAGGAATTTGGACTTTATTCTGTATAAGTTGTTTTGAGTGACTAAATGTTATTATACCTATTTCGGAAATGTAGCAGTACAGATACAAAGGAGGATTCTGCTAATAAGAAATTGAATTCAGAGCAGTCTTTTTGGGAGGCTGTTGCAGTGGTCTAAGGAGAGAGAACTGTGGCCTGAACGTGGTTAGGGTCAGTGGAGTTGAAAAAGAAGTGACGGATATAAGAGGTATTTGTGATAGCAGAGTTTAGAGCTTGGTGACCCTGAGAGAGAAGTTATGGGTGAAAGTTTTCTGCGTCTGTGGGAGAAAAAACAGAGGAGGCACAGATTGGATTTTTCAAAGTTGCTTTGGGTTTTGGGGATATGTAGAGTTTGAGATGCCCGGGGGACATTCTGTGAATATGTTCTACTTTAGGCAGCTTTATAATTTATAGTTAAATTATATTAGATTGAATGCAAAAACAGCACTGAGAAGCTCAAAAGCAAATTCACAATGGGAAGGGCTTGGTGCTTTAGAGTGAACTCATGAGGGAGCTTTCATTGCAGTATGTAAGTAGAAGATACTGCCTTTGGCCTTCGGAATCTTACTATCTACTTGCAGAGGAAACTTATCAAGTGACATGCTTAATAGATGGATGACATAGAGCAATAAATTACAGCATGTTTACAAGTTAAAAACAATGAGGTGAGTCCATGTGTGCCAGACGAACACAGTAGGTAAAATTCCTCATTGAAGACATCCTGCAGTAAGTGTTTTGAGTAAGGTTAATAATGTGGAATATTAGCACTTTGTACGTGGACAGGGAAACCAATGTATCTCCTCTATAAGGACATTACTTCTATAATAGATAAGGTTTCTACAGGGCTAATAATTTCTCTGCCCAGACACTCTACATCACTGGTATTACAGTACATGAATAAGATTTTATAACTGTAAATAATGTAAATAATGTTAAATGTAGTGAGTAAATGTTTAGCTGTGACAATTAAAAATTTTCTATGTTCATAGGCCAAACATGGAAAAATAGCACAGAGCAGTGGATGAGAGCCTCAATTTTGTAGGCAAACTACCTGGCTCAAATCCTGGCTCTGTGACCACATACTAGTTTCTCAACAGTTTGTGAATTGTTTCCTCATCCAAAAAAATGAGGTAGTTATAGTGTAAACTTCATAAATATAAGTATTAAGTGAATTAATAGTCACAGAATTCTTAGAAAAGTGCCTGGCACATAGTAAATACTTGTTAAAATAAATGTTATTTTATTTATTATTTGCCAAATAGCAGACACTTTTTTAATTGAAGTGTAGTTGATTTACAGTGTTGTGTTAGTTTCAGGTGTACAGCACAGTGATTCAGTTATATATATACATATTCTCTTTCAGATTCTTTTCCATTATAGGTTATTACAAGATATTGAACATAGCTCCCTGTGCTATACAGTAAGTCCTTGTTGTTTATCTATTTTATATATAGTAGTCTGTATCTGTTCATCCCAAATTCCAAATTTATCCTCCTCACCCTGTATCCCTTTGGTAACCATAAGTTTGTTTTCTATGGCTGTTACTTCTGTTTTGTAAATGATTTGTATCATTTTTTTTAGATTCCGTATATAAGTGATGTCATATGATATTTGTCTTTCTCTGTCTTCACTTAGAATGATAATCTTTTATATATATATATATATATATATATATAATTCTTTACACCAGTGCTTCCTTTTCCCCATCTAAAAGAACAGAACCTACAAAAAGCTTACAGCTAACAGCAGACTTAATGGTAAGAAAATAGAAGCTTTCTCACTAAGATCAGGAACCAGGCAAGGATATCCCCTTTCACCACTTCTTTTCAACATCGAGCTGGAAGTCCTAGCAATAACACAATTAGAAAAGAGAAGGAAATAAAAGGTATACAGATTGAGAAAGAAAGAATAAAATTGTTTTTGCAGATGACATGATTGTCTTATGTAGAAAATCTGGAAGAATTGACAAACTCTTAGTATTAATCAACGACTATAGCAAGGTTGCTGGATATCAGCTTAATATACAAAAGTCAATAGCTTTTCTATGTAGCAGCAATTAACAAGTGGAATCTGAAATTAAAAACATAATATCTTTACATTAGCCCCCAAAATGAAATACTTAGGTATATATCTAACAAAATATGTACAAGATCTGTATGAGGAAAACTAGAAAACTCTTAACCAAGGAAATCCGAGAAAAACTAAATAAATGGAGAGATAGTCCGTGTTTATGGATAGGAAGATTCAATATTGTCAAGACGTCACTTCTTCCCAACTTGATCTATAGATTTAATGCAATGACAATCAAAAGTCTGGCAAGTTATTTTGCAGATATCAACTAACTGATTCTACAATTTATTTGGAGAGGTAAAAGACCCAGAATAGACAACACAATATTGAAGAGGACTGACACTCCAGGACTTCAAGACTTACTATACAGCTATGGTAATCAAGACAGTATGGTATTTGCGAAAGAATAGGCAAACAGATCAGTGGAACAAGATAAAGAGCCCAGAAATGGATCCACATACCTACTGTTAACTGATCTTTGACAAAGGAGTGAAGGCAACACAATGGGGCAAAAATAGTCTTTTTGACAAATGGTCCTGGAACAACTGTACATCCACATGCAAAAAAAGAAAAGGAAAAAAATTAAGACAAAAGCTTTACACCAGTGACAAAAATTAATTCCAAATGGATTACAGACCTAAATGCAAAACACAGAACTATAAAACTCCTAGAAGGTAATAAGAAAAAATCTAGATGATCCTGGGTTTTAGTGATGACTTTTTAGATACAACACCAAAGGCGTGATCTATGAAAGAAAGAATTGATAAGCTGGATTTTATTAAAATTTAAAAGTTCTGTTTTGTGAAAGATACTGTCAAGAGAGTGAAAAGACAAACCACAGACTGGGAGGAAATATTTGCAAAAGTCATATTTATACAAAAACTGTTATCCAAAATATACGAAGAACTCTTAAAAGGCAACAGTAAGAAAACAAACAACCCAACTATAAGAAAGGGGCCAGGGGCTTCCCTTCCCTGGTGGCGCAGTGGTTGAGAGTCCGCCTGCTGATGCAGGGGACATGGGTTCGTGCCCCGGTCCGGGAAGATCCCACGTGCCACGGAGCGGCTGGGCCCGTGAGCCATGGCCGCTGAGCCTGCGCGTCCGGAGCCTGTGCTCCGCAACGGTAGAGGCCACAGCAGTGAGAGGCCCGCGTACCAAAAAAAAAAAGAAAGAAAAAAAAGAAACCCCCCCTTCAGTAGACTGAATCCTGCCAGCCAAGACACCAAGGCCGTTGTCCTGGTTCAGGGAAGACTGCCTATAGGTTCCTTGGCCTGGATACTCTTCTGCCTTCAATTGTGGGGGAGGGCTGAAAGATATAATTTAACTTATGAATTCTTTCTTTCCCATGCAAATCAACACTGTTGGGCCTTTTGGCCTAGACCATCTTGTCAAGACTAATGTAAGTAGATGCTCTCTTTAATGGAATGGGGTTTTAAATTGGGTTTATTCTAAATGGCAACCCACATAATTTAGACTCCACCAAAAGATAACCAGCTGTTGTTTCTATAATTAGTAAGATACTTATCTTTTAAAATCTGGGAAATAAACCAAGTCTTGATAACTTCATCAAGCAGACAGGTCCTTCAGGAGATTTTGACCATAAACAAGCTGGATGTACACTAAAATAACTCTCTAGAAACTTCCATTTTTGTAGTGCTTCTTCTGTGTGCTTGCCACTAGATTGGATCCTTTACAAATTATCTCTTTAATCTTCAGAGCAACCCCATGAAATTATTGATAATAAAACTAACTTGGAGAAGTTAAAAAATGTATACAAGTATGAATTTACACAACAAGTAAGTGGAGAAGCTGGCATTAAAATTCAGTTCTGCCTATCTGAGGGAAAAAAAAAGCTTACGTTCATCCCAATAAATTCCCTTAGCTTATTCATCTCTGCTCAAAGAGAGTATTAATATATAGAAAATTGACAATGTCCAGTTCAGAAATGTATTTTGATATGGAGAAACAGTTAAATAATACCACAAGGAAGCTAACAGGCAAACGCAGGGTGTGGTATGTTCTATGAGATAACTGACGCAGTTTAAACAAGTCAAGGGCACAGAGAAAGAGGAAGAAGAGAAGGAGGCTGCTCCAAGTTGAGCTGTAAGAGACAGAACCACCGATGTCAAGTGTGGACCTTCTTTGGATTCTTATGCAAAGTATCTAAGAAACAGCATGTTTGAGACAATGGGGCAATTTGAATGTAAATGCCTATCATTTTAGATGATACAAAAGAGTTATTGTTAACGTTAAGCGTGTGAATCTCATTAAGATTATTTAAGAAAATATTCCTGTGTATGAGAGATGCTAGCTGAAGTTGTAGGAATGAAGGGACAATGCCTGGAACACTTTATAATGCCTCAGGATTCTTCTAACAAATGGAATAAGGAAAGCAAATGTGCCAATCTTGATAATTATTGAATCTAGGTGATGGGTATGTGTGAGTTCATTCTTTTGTAATAAAAAAAAAATATTAGTGAGTTTTGTTTCCCAGGTTTCTTATCAGATCAGCCCTGTGATCTGTGAACTTACAACTGTGTAGTTCTGGGTCTTCAGTACTGTAGAAATTAACCACGATGTATAATAATGTTTCTGGGGGGGAACTTCTTTTCCTTGCTGGAGTTGTGAGCTTCTGGACTGCTCAGAATTAAGTTCTGATGGCTGTCCCAAGTAGCCACTTAAAATAAGGAGTATTTGTAAGTAGGTTACATATAAATAGCAGGCCTCCTATTTATAGATCTTAAAAGGGCAAGCATGTTTGGAATTCCTTCTGACCTTGCCTCATTTCTCAATGCCAGCTGCATATCTACAGCAAGAAACCCCCTCTCCACCTTTCCTGTGTATGTTATCTCTTAATTACTGCTTTAACTTTCCACCAGCTATTTTAAGGTAACAGGCACAATTTACATTTAAAAGTTTATTTTGCCTGAAAATATGCATGTGTTTATTATGTCTTGAACTGGAACTTTCAAAGGGAAATTTGGCTCTGTAGGTAGGTGTCTATGTATCAATCATAAAATGTTAAATACACAGTGACATTTCCAAATTTTAAATAGCAACACAGGAACCTCTAAGACCAGATCTCAACCAACTTTCTCACCTTTATTTCTGTTTATTCTTTAATTTCAAAATCAATTTTATTGCAGCCAAAACAGTGGAATTAACTATATATAGTTAATATATATATTTTATATATCTATATCTATATATATATATAACTTAAAATATAAGTTTTAAGTTATAGGGAATAACGTTTACTTTGGCAGAGAGTGTTAAAATTAAAGTTGCATGTATTACTAACATAACTCAACATCCTTAATTTGGTATAAGTGTGACTCATTTTCTTGTTTTCCTATGTTCTTCACCTATTAATGCCTCCCTTCCCCACCTCCCCTAACCCTTGGCAACCACTGATCTTTTTTTACTGTCACCACAGTTGTGCCTTTTCCAAAATATAAAGTTGAAATTATAGGGTGTGTAGCCTTTTCAGATTGGCTTCTTTCACTCAGCAATATGTAGTTAAGTTTCCTCCATGACTTTTCATGGTTTGACTGCTCATTTCTTTTCAGTGCTGAATAATATTCCATTGTCTGGGTGGACCACAGTTTATTTAGCCATTCACCTACTGAAGACTGTCTGGGTTGCTTCCAGGCTTTGGCAATTATGAATAAAGCCACTATAATTATCTATGTGTAAATTTTTGTGAGTATGTAAGTTTCACCTTGTTTGGATAAATACCGGGGACCATGGTCACTGAATCGTATGGTAAGAGTATATTTAGTTTTGTGAGAAGTTGCCAAAGTGTCTTCCAACGTGCCTCTACCATTTTGCATGCTTGCCTTTATTTCTGTAGTCCAAATTGAACCATTTACTTTTCCTCTTTTATACACATAGTTTCCTATTCTCAGTGCCAGATTTATGGTCTGCTTTCCCTCTGCCTAGCATACTCTCTCTCCTTCTCCACAGGCCTCAGACTTGAGCTGTCTGTAAAGTCTAACTCAAATACCATGTCCTTTTTGAAATTCTTTTCTGGTGGTCCTCGCTGGAAGTGATCTTTCTTTTCCCAAAGCGCTGAATCTCTTTTGCGAACTCTTTTTCTGTCTTGGAGTATTCTTCTTACACACAGGAGTTACTGCCCCTCATTCCCCATAAGCTCCTCGATAATGTTTTTTCTTTCAGTAGAGCCCTATTTCTGTACATTGGACTTGGATATATTTGACATATTTCTAAGTGAAGACTATAATCCCTTATATGACTTGCTTGTGCAGAGCACAAAGTTTGGAAAATATCCTAAGCTAAAAACTTAAAAAGCAAATAATTAAAGGAAAGCTCTGATTCCTCCCAATTTGCAGCGTTCTTCCTTGTGTGTAATAGTGTTTTCTTCAAAAAAAAAAAAAAAAAAAAAGTGTTTTCTAGAAACCAAGGATAACCTCACAGAATGTGTGGGCCTTTTCAAAGAGACCCTACTGCATTCAGTTTGCCTTAGATTTTGAAGTCATTGTTGACTGAATCCAAGGCCCTAGGGATTAGATGAAAGTAAACAGGATTAAGTGCTCTTCTCTTCATGCCAATTTTATGATACGAGGGCTTCTCTGCAGGTTTCCTTTCCGTCGAGGCACCGGGTGTGAACATTCTCTGAAGACTGGTTGGTGCCCACCTGACAGTAAGAGGGCCAGGACCCCTGCTGCTGCCACAGCTGAGGCTGTAAATGATACCAGGCAATTGTGAGCTCTGCCGTCTTTGAAATGATTACTCTTAATGTATGCAATGTCCGAAGGAAACTGTAATCCAGCCCAGCTAAAAATAGACTCTGTGATTACTTAGCTCAGATTTTCTTAAATCGTTCTGCCCTTTCTTGGAAATGTCAATCTTCTCCTTTGTTTCTCCACTCCCCACCTGCAAAGCCTGGCCTATTGGGGCAAAACTACTTGCCATAAATACAAAGAATTCAATATATAAGGGTGGCTACTCAACTCATGGTGCCCAGGCCCCACATAAAGATCACACTTCACACCCATGGCTACTGTCAAAAAAAAAAAAAAAAAGGAAAAGAACATGTATTGGCCAGGATGTGGAGAAATTAGAACCTTGTGCACTGTGGGTGGGATTGTAAAATGGTGTAACCGCTATGGAAAAGAGCATGGCGGTGTTATATGGACTGACTTGTGTCCTCCCAAAATTCATATGTGGCAGCCCTAACCCCCAAAGTCACTGCTTGGAGGTAGGGCTTTTAAGGGGTAATTAATGTTAAATGATGTCATTAAGGTAGAGCCAAAATCCAATAAGACTGCTGTCCTTATAAGAAAAAGAAGAGACACCAGGAGTATGCACACACAGACAAAAGGCCATATGAGGACACTGAGAAAGTGGCCATCTGCAAGCCAAAGAGAGAGGCCTCACCAGAAACCAGTCCTGCCTGGACCTTGATCTTGAACTTCCAGCCTCCAGAACTGTGAGAAAATAAATTTCTGTTATTTAAGCTGCCCAGTCTTGGTATTTTGTTATGGCAGCCCTAGCTGACTGATACAAGTAGTTCCTCAAAAATTAAAACTAGAGCTGCTTTATGATTTATCAATCCCACTTCTGGGCATATATTCAAAAGAATTGAAAGCAGGGTCTTGAAAAGATATTTGCACACCTGTGTTCATAGCAGCACTATTCACAATAACCAAAAGGTAGAAGCAACCCAAATATCCATCAATAGTTGAATGGATAAACAAAAGGTGGTCTATCCATACAATGGAATATTATTCAGCCTTAAAAAGGAAGGAAATTCTAGCACCTGCTACAACATGGGTGAATCTCAATCTAGATGCTTTTGCTTTGATTTATGATTTCATGATTTTTCCTAAAGAACACTTTATGCTCCATCTTGTGGGTGTCTGTTGTATATATGTCATCATGAAAACATCTGCTCTAAATTTATATTGTAATTTAGATTTCTCATGATTTTAGGTTTACGTCACAACTAACTCCTAAAGCTTGATGACCTAAAAAGCACTAACTTAATGTATACTTAGAGGAAAGGGGGAAAGGTGTAATTTGGGATACTTTTCTTCCTAAATATTACCAACTCAACTAACAAGTGCTTAGTTGAATAAAAATCACAAAGTCTGGGTTTTTATTGATGCATGCTTACTTGTATAAAAACCAGGAAGCCTGAGTCCTTTTGTGCTGTTGTTTCCCTCAAAAATCCAGTGTATATTGATAGACGGAATTGTCTCAAAGACTCTCCCCAAATAGTAGCTCTATTAGGTTTTCATATATATATGGCAATCAATGCAAAAATCATTTAACTTGGCATTCACTGCAAATTAAACAAGTCTTTAGTATTTTGAAAAGACACCCTGGTAAAATCTAAATATGTAAAGTGAACACATTTGCAAAACTTGGGGGTTGTAAACATGTTAAGAACCTCACATTTTATAATTGAATTGTTCTCCTTTATCTGAAATTCCCAGTTGCTTTCCTATCATCTTCTGGTTTTTTTTTTTTTTTAAGATTTTTTTGATATGGACCACTTTTTTAAAAGTCTTTATTGAATTTGTTACAATATTGCTGCTGTTTTATGTTTTTGGTTTTTTGGCAGGGAGGCATGTGGAATCTTAGCTCCCCGACCAGGGATCAAACCCGCACCCCCTGCATTGGAAGGCGAAGTCTTAACCACTGGACCGCCAGGGAAGTCCCTCCTATTATCTTCCTTTGATCAGAATCTGTGGGTTTCTGATCTGTGCAGCATAAGAGCCAGTGACACTAGTTTGACCACTTTTTATTCTGAAATGAGGTGAGGTTCCATCATCATTTTGTAGAAGTGTTAGAATTAATAACAATAGTTTGTTTTTGTACATATGTGGGATAGATTCTGGGTAATAGAATACCTGGGTCAAAGGGTACTTACATATTTAGTTTTGGTAACAATACAACAAAAAATTTTAATTTCTTTAAAAAATTTAAAAAAAATGTATTGAAGTATAGTTGATTTACAATGCTGTGTTAGTTTCAGGTGTACAGCAAAGTGATTCAGTTACACATATATACATATATATTCTTTTTCAGATTCATTTTCATAACAGGTTATATTGAATATAGTTCCCTGTGGAACTATACGGTAGGACCTTGCTGTTTATCTATTTTATATACAGTAGTGTGTATCTCTTAATCCCAAACTCCTAATTTATCCCTCCCCTACCTTTTCCTTTTGGTAACCATAAATTTGTTTTCTATGGCTGTGAGTCTGTTTCTGTTTTGTAAATAAGTTCATTTGTATCATTTTTTTAGAAATACGCCAAAATTAGTATCCAGAAGAACCATATCAATTTACACTCTCACCAGCTTCAGGTAGTGTCAATATTTTTAATTTTTTTGTTAGTGTTGTAGATAAAAAATGGTATCTCATTTGTTTCTAATTCGCATTTTTCTGATTACTTAATGAAATGAACAGCTTGTAGTACATTTATTATCTCTCTCTATCCTTTTGACTATCTTCCTATGGATCGTTTTCTTTTTCCTATTAATTTATAGGAGCTTTTTACAAACATATATGTGTTTATGTGTATGTGTGTGTGTATGTGTGTGTGTGTGTGTTTAATATTTCCAGTTTGTGGATTATGTTTTAACTTTCTTTATCGTAAACTTTTATGGACAGCTGTTCTTAATTAAAGTGTAGTCACATTTATCACTCCTTATGTTTTTATTAGTGATTTCTGTGTCTTGTGCAATAAATCTGTACTCTGAGGTCATAGATATTTTACACTGTATTTTCTTTTAAAATGTTTTGCCTTTTACACATGATTATACTTAGAAATGATTTTTTTGTATCTAGTGTAAGAATCTGCCTGCCAATGCAGGGGACATGGGATCGATCCCTGGTCGGGGAAGATCCCACATGCTGCAGAGCAACTAAGCCTGCATGCTGCAACTACTGAGTCCACACGCTGCAACTACTGAAGCCCGTGTGCCTAGAGCCCATGCTCCGCAACAAGAGAAGCCACTGCAATGAGAACCCATGCCCCGCAACAAAGAGTAGCCCCCACTCGCTGCAACTAGAGAAAGCCTGCATGCAGCAATGAAGACCCAACGCAGCCTCCCCAAAAAAGAAATATAAAAATAAAAGTCCACTCTTTCCCCTGATAATCTGTAAATGCTGTCCCTGTCATATATCATTTTATTGCACTCAAAGTTCTGTTTCTTAATTTTCTACTCTGTTTCATAATTTATTTTTATCTGTCCTTGTGTCAATACCAATACCGCCTTAATTACTATAATTTCCTAAAAAAAAATCTTCGGGCTTCCCTGGTGGTGCAGTGGTTGAGAGTCCACCTGCTGATGCAGGGGACACGGGCTTGTGCCCCGGTCCGGGAAGATCCCACATGCCGCGGAGCGGCTGGGCCCGTAAGCCATGGCCGCTGAGCCTGCACGTCTGGAGCCTGTGCTCCACAATGGGAGAGGCCACAACGGTGAGAGGCCCGCGTACCGCCAAAAAAAAAAAAAAAAAAAAAAAAAATCTTCCTATCCAGTAGGGAAAATCCCATTTTCTTCTTCTTCTTAGAAATGCCTTCTTTAATCTTGGGCTTTTCTCTTGGGTACATATTTCAGAGTTGGTTTAAATCCCTGGAAAAGCACTATTGAGATTTTTGTTGGAATATCTGCATCAGTTTGGGAAGAAGTCATGACATCTCAACATTATTGAATCTTTCCATATAATAACATGCTATATCTCTCCATTTATGTAGGCTTTCTTTAATGTCTCAATAATTCTCCATAAATGTCTTGCACAGCTTTTCTCAGATTTATTTCTAGATACCCTATCTATTTGTTTCTATTATAAATACTTTCTTTTTTTTTGTGGTATGCAAAAATTCTTGATATAGATTCTGTTTATTACATATAATCTGCTTTCAATTCTTCTGAATATATGCCCAGAAGTGGGATTGATAAATCATAAAGCAGCTCTAGTTTTAATTTTTGAGGAACTACTTGTATCAGTCAGCTAGGGCTGCCATAACAAAATACCAAGACTGGGCAGCTTAAATAACAGAAATTTATTTTCTCACAGTTCTGGAGGCTGGAAGTTCAAGATCAAGGTCCAGGCAGGACTGGTTTCTGGTGAGGCCTCTCTCTTTGGCTTGCAGATGGCCACTTTCTCAGTGTCCTCATATGGCCTTTTGTCTGTGTGTGCATACTCCTGGTGTCTCTTCTTTTTCTTATAAGGACAGCAGTCTTATTGGATTTTGGCTCTACCTTAATGACATCATTTAACATTAATTACCCCTTAAAAGCCCTACCTCCAAGCAGTGACTTTGGGGGTTAGGGCTGCCACATATGAATTTTGGGAGGACACAAGTCAGTCCATATAACACTGCCATGCTCTTTTCCAAGCTTTAAATGACACATTAAACAAGATGGACTTAATTGATATTTATAGGACATTCCACCCAAAAACAACAGAATACACTTTCTTCTCAAGTGCTCATTGAACATTCTTCAGGATAGATCATACCCTGGGTCACAGATCAAGCCTTGGTAAATTTAAGAAAACTGAAATCAAATCAAGTATCTTTTCCAACCACAAGGCTATGAGACTAGATATCAATTACAGGAAAAAGTCTGTAAAAAATACAAACACATGGAGGCTAAACAATACACTGCTAAATAACCAAGAGCTTACTGAAGAAATCAAATGGGAAATCAAAAAATACCTAGAAACAAATGACAATGAAAACATGAGAACCTAAAAACTATGGGATGCAGCAAAAGCAGTTCTAAGAGGGAAGTTTAGAGCAATACAATCCTACCTCGAGAAACAAGAAACATCTCAAATACACAGCCTAACCTCGCACCTAGAGCAATTAGAGAAAGAAGAACAAAAAAACCCCCAAAGTTAGCAGGAGGAAAGAAATCATAAAAATCAGATCAGAAATAAATTAAAAAGAATGGAAGGAAACAATAACAAAGATCAATAACACTAAAAGTTGGTTCTTTGAGACGATAAACGAAATTGACAAATCATTAGTCAGACTCATCAAGAAAAAAAGGATGAAGACTCAAATCAATAGAATTAGAAATAAAAAAGGAGAAGTAACAACTGACACTGCAGAAATTCAAAGGATCATGAGAGATTACTACAAGCAACTATATGCCAATAAAATGGACAACCTGGAAGAAATGGACAAATTCTTAGAAAAGCACAACCTTCCGAGACTGAACCAGGAAGAAACAGAAAATATAAAAAGATCAATCACAAGCACTGAAATTGAGACTCTGATTAAAAATCTTCCAACAAACAAAAGCCCAGGACCAGATGACTTCACAGGCAAATTCTATCAAACATTTAGAGAAGAGTTAACACCTATCCCTCTCAAATTCTTCCAAAATATAGCAGTGGGAGGAACACTCCCAAACTCATTCTACGAGGCCACCATCACCCACATATGAAAACCAGACAAAGATGTCACAAAGAAAGAAAACTACAAGCTAATATCATTGATGAACATAGATGCAAAAATCCTCAACAAAATGCTGGCAAACAGAATCCAACAGAACATTATACACCATGATCAAGTGGGATTTATCCCAGGAATGCAAGGATTCTTCAATATATGCAAATCAATCAATGTGATAAACCATATTAGCAAATTGAAGGAGAAAAACCATATGATCATATCAATAGATGCAGAGAAAGCTTCTGACAAAATTCAACACCCATTTATGATAAAAACCCTCCAGGAAGTAGGCATAGAGGGAACCTACCTCAACATAATAAAGGCCATATATGACAAAGCCACAGCCAACATCGTTCTCAATGGTGAAAAACTGCAACCATTTCCTCTAAGATCAGGAACAAGACAAAGTTCTCCACTCTCACCACTATTATTCAACATAGTTTTGGAAGTTTTAGCCACAGCAATCAGAGAAGGAAAAGAAATAAAAGAAATAAAAGGAATCCAAATTGGAAAAGAAGAAGTAAAGCTCTCACTGTTTACAGATGACTATACTATAGTATAGTACTATACATAGATACTATATATAGAGAATCCTGAAGATGCTACCAGAAAACTACTAGAGCTAATCAATGAATATGGTAAAGTAGCAGGATACAAAATTAATGCACAGTAATCTCTTGCATTCCTATACACTAATGATGAAAAATCTGAACGAGATATTAAGGAAACACCATTGCAACAAAAAGAATAAAACACCTAGGAATAAACCTACCTAAGGAGACAAAAGACCTGTATGCAGAAAACTATAAGACACTGATGAGAGAAATTAAAGATGATACAAACAGATGGAGAGATATACCATGTTCTTGGATTGGAAGAATCAACATTGTGAAAATGACTATACTACCCAAAGCAATCTACAGATTCGATGCAATCCCTATCAAACCAACAATGGCATTTCTCACAGAACTAGAACAAAAAGTTTCACAACGTGTATGGGAACACAAAAGACCCTGAATAGCCAGAGCAATCTTGAGAAAGAAAAACGGAGCTGGAGGAATCAGGCTCCCTGACTTCAGACTATACTACAAAGCTACAGTAATCAAGACAGTATGGCACTGGCACAAAAACAGAAATACAGATCAATGGAACAGGATAGAAATCTCAGAGATAAACCCATGCACATATGGTCACCTTATTTTTGATAAAGGAGGCAAGAGTATACAATGGAGAAAAGACAGCCTCTTCAATAAGTGGTGCTGGGAAAACTGGCCAGCTACATGTAAAAGAATGAAATTAGAACAGTCCCTAACACCATATACAAAAATAAACTCAAAATGGATTAAAGATTAAATGTAAGACCAGACACTATACAAAACTCTTAGAGGAAAACATAAGCAGAACACTCTGTGACATAAATCACAGCAAGATCCTTTATGACCCACCTCCTAGAGAAGTGGAAATAAAAACAAAAATAAACAAATGGGACCTAATGAAACTAAAAACTTTTGCACCGCAAAGGAAACCATAAACAAGACGAAAAGACAACCCTCAGAATGGGAGAAACTATTTGCAAACGAAGCAACTGACAAAGGATTAATCTCCAAAATTTACAAGCAACTCATGCAGTTCAATATAAAAAAAACAAACAACCCAATCCATAAGTGGGCAGAAGACCTAAATAGACATTTCTCCAAAGAAGATATACAGATTGCCAACAAACACATTAAAGGATGCTCAACATCACTAATCGTTAGAGATGCAAATCAAAACTACAATGAGGTATGACCTCACACAGGTCAGAATGGCCATCATCAAAAAATCTACAAACAATAAATACTGGAGAGTGTGTGGAGAAAAGGGAACCCTCTTGCACTGTTGGTAGGAATGTAAATTGATACAGCCACTATGGAAAACAGTATGGAGATTCCTTAAAAAACTAAAATCAGAACTACCATACGACCCAGCAATACCACTACTGGGCATATACCCTGAGAAAACCATAATTCAAAAAGAGACATGTACCACAATGTTCACTGCAGCTCTATTTACAATAGCCAGGACATGGAACCAACATAAATGTCCATCAACAGATGAATGGATAAAGAAGATGTGGCACATATATACAATGGAATATTACTCAGCCATAAAAAGAAACAAATTTGAGTTATTTGTAGTGAGGTGGATGAACCTAGAGTCTGTCATACAGAGTGAAGTAAGTCAGAAAGAGAAAAACAAATACCATATGCTAACACATATATATGGACTCTAAGAAAAAAGGGTTCTGATGAACCTAGGGGCAGGACAGGAATAAAGATGCAGACGTAGAGAATGGACTTGAGGACACGGGGAAGGGGAAGGGTAAGCTGGGACGAAGTGAGAGAGTGGCATGGACATATATATACTACCAAACGTAAAATAGATAGCTAGTGGGAAGGAGCCCCATAGCACTAGGAGATGAGCTTGGTGCTTTGTGCCCACCTAGAGGGGTGGGATAGGGAGGGTGGGAGGGAGATGCAAGAGGGAGGAGATATGGGGATATATGTATATGTATAGCTGATTCACTTTGTTATAAAGCAGAAACTAACACACCATTGTAAAGCAATTACACTCCAATAAAGATGTTAAAAAAAATAACCATTCTCCCTTTTTAAAAAATCTAAGTAATATGCACGCTTCAGTATATTAGCCTTTATGTATCAATTCTAGGCTCCTATCAGTACCCAAGGAAAGCAACACGGGGTTTTGTAATCAGGATGCTGTTGCCATAGGTACTCAGCCACTCATGAATAACAGAGTGAGGCCTGGCACCCAGAAGATGAGAAATGCATGATATTGGAGAAGCCTTGACAAGATTATCTAGCTGGTGTTCCACAGACTTATTGTATTTGGAAACTCTTATTTATCATGTGGAAAAATGTACTGCATCCCCAATGATGGCAGTTGTTATTTCACTTAAGAGGCCATATCATGAAGCACAGTGGTTGCCAAATGTGGTCCCTGAACAGCATTATCAGCATCACCTGGAAACTTACTGGAGATGCAAATGTTCTGTTTCCACCTAAGATCTGCTGCACCGAAAATTCAGGAGGGGGGCCAGTCCTCCAGGTGATACTGGTGCACCCCAAAGCTGAGGACCACTGGCGTGGTGATTAATATCATGGGCTCTGCAGCGAGGCTGCCTAAACATAAACCCTAGCTCTGCTAACTCACTGCCTGGACTGTGTTCTATGCCTTGGTTTCCTCACCTAAATAACTGGAGTAATAACTGTATCAACAATAGGGTTGTTATGAAGTAATTCACATAAAGTGCTTTAAAACAGTGCCTGACACACAGTAAGCACTGATTCCATCAATGCTGAGTATTAGGAATTTTTTCAGGATAAAATCAATGCTTATAAGTCTACTTATAGAGCAAAACTGCTTTTTGCTCTCTCTGTATCCCAGAGATCTGCATTTGGGAATCCTTGAGCAGAGTGTCACAATGAAGTACATCTGGCTGTGAAGGATGTAGCAGGAATGTCAAGGTGTTGGGAGGATTAGCACACAGTAGGGCAGCCAGGAGAGCATAGTCAGTCTCCAGGCGCGGGTGCTGAGGTGGAGTTAGGGGTGCAAGGTGTTTATGAGAGATCAAACATGTGAGAGGAAGGGGGTATGCTTTAGTCCATTACAGTTGCTAGAACAGAACACCACAGACTGGGTGGCTTATAAACAACATTCATTTCTCATAGTTCTAGAGGCTGGAAGTCCAAGGTCAAGCCGCCGACAGATTTGGTGTCTGATGAGAGCCCACTGGCTGGTTCATGCATGGCCGTCCTCTCCCTGTGTCCTCACGTGGTGGAAGAGGTGTGGGAGCTCTCTGGGGTCTCTTTTATAAGAGCATGAATCCCATTCCTGAGGGCTTTTCGCTCATGACCCAATCACCTCCCAAAGGCCCACCTCCAAAGACCATCACTCTGGGGATTAGGCTTCAACATATGAATTTGGGGGCGACACACAGTCCCTAATAAGGAGGAAGCAGGCATGAGCAGAGGAAGGTGTGAACTGTGATGCAGTCCCAGGGAACCCTGGGCTGACTTGCCAGGGAGTTCCAAATCACGGGTCGGTCCTCAGAGTGTCCCTGGCTGGCCAAAATGGTCACCAGGGGCAGGATATTCCAGGAAAGCCATGGACCTCAGGCCAGACAGGCTCTGTGACCGAAGCAGACCCTGCAGAAGCAGGCAGCTGGGCAGCAAGTTCTTCCTTGGAGGAAGATCTGGGCCGCCCACTCTCTGTCTACCACGGTCAGTATCGGGAGATTCAAAGTAAACGGAGAGGTGGAATTGAGAGCCAGGAATGCAATGAATAGAATTGTAGATTCAACTCAAGTTCTTCTCTCTGCATTTTAGCAACTAGACCATATGTAGACTGTTGTGTTTAGTTCTGGATGCTATACTTAAAGGGGTTGGCATTCAAAAGCCATGATTTTTGCCCTGTTATCCACCATGGTACTCTTGAGACACATCAGATAGTCCATTGTGAAAGTGGATTACTGTGGCAGTGGTTCTCAGCGACAGAGAATGCATCTCCTAAAGGACCATTTCAGAGTGCTAGGGGTGCCTGCGGGGCTTGACAGGGCCCGTCAGATGATTCTAATACACACTCCCCCAAAAGAACACCGCCCTTCATTCGGGAATCCTTAGTCCGAAGGAACTCAAAACTCTAATCATATGAAACAAGATTGAGGAGTTCTAGTGTTTAGCCTCGAAAAAGAAAAAGAGAGTGGATCTCAGATGAAATGGAGTTGCCAGCAAGGCTTCTCAGAGTTAAGTATAGTATGGATCTCTTATAAAGGAAGGAGTCAAACATAGTATTGACTAACATTGTTTTTACTATAATGTTAGCGAAATACATAAACCAGGTGTGCAATTACCTAACAAATATAAAACAAAATATATACTGATTAAATACAGAAATATCCTGTAGAAAACAAATGAACAAGCAAACATTCATGTGATGCTGATAGAGTTTTAGTGGAACTATTAAATCACATTGGCAGTGCGAATATCATACCGATGCTATAAAGCCGTTGTTTTTAAAGTTGGCGTGCTACCATGTGCCATGAGATCATCATTTTACCACCACTTCTCTTTATTCAAACTCCTGGGAAACCTTTAATTACAGGCCATGCTGCAATGCCATCGGGCATTCATTTAGCTCAAATGCATCACTTCCGATTGGTCTGCTCTGTTCTCCTTTGCCTATGTACAGAGCATCGGTTGATTCTCTTCTTCCTAATGTCCCTTCTCTTACATAACTGTCCTTCCCTACCTCCTGCATGATGATAAGCAGCAAAGCTTACTAACCCACCCTTCAAAGGAGTGCCCATGTGATCTGGATTTGGATCCTAGTATCCATCTCTCTGGCCCTATGGATGGACAAATGACCCAAGCAGGTAAGAGCCCTACCCTGGTAATTTATACATGGATACTACAAAGACGGGGCTCTTTCTTCTTCTGGGGTGGCTTCATGTGGCTGTGATAAGCCTTCTGCTCTTTTTCTTTTAAATTTTATTGAAGTGTAGTTGATTTAAAATGTTGTGTTTAGTTTCAGCTGTACAGTAAAGTGACTCTGTTATACATACATATACATTCTTTTTCATATTCTTTTCCATTATTTTTTATCACAGGCTATTGAATATAGTTCCCTGAGCTCTACAGTAGGACCTTGTTGTTTATCCATCCTATATATAACTGTTTGCATCTGCTAATCCCAAACTCCCAACCCTTCCCTCCTCCACCACCCTTGGCAACCACAAGTCAGTTCTCTATGTCTGTGAGTCTGTTTTTGTTTCATAGATAGGTTCATTTGTTTCATATTTTAGATTCACATATAAGTGGTATCTGTGGTATTTGTCTTTCTCTTCCTGACTTACTTCACTTAGTATGGTCATCTCTAGGTCCATCCGTGTTGCTGCAAATGTCTTTTTTATGGCTGAGTAATATTCCTGTGTGTGTGTATATATCTCCGTGACATGGATTAGGTCTCTGGAGTGAGCTCCACCTGCGGCCTTCCAAGTTAGGGGAGCCAACAAAGTGCCTTTTAGCTTAAACTAGTGAGAACAGACAAATCCAGGTAGCCTTGGAGGTTCATTTCTTATGCCATGTCAGTAGCTTAGCAGAGAGCTGGCGTTGAAGATCTGAGTAAGCTTAACAGAAGAACAGGCTGACACTAGTCTCTGGGACCCAGAGGTTCTCCCTTCCTGACAATTGCAGTTTCCCGAACAGGAAGCTTCCACTGTTTTCATAGCCACGTAGATGTGCCCTGCCTCTCCCCTTATAAAGATGTCGAGCAGTATAGGAATGGGGCACCTCCCTAGTGGGACACCTCATGCTTTAAGAAGTCCAGCACTGCCTGACCCAGGCACGTCCCTTGGTGGGATGAGAACTCGGGGGATTGTGTAGATTCTGTTACTTCTGACTTGAAAGGCTGTCCACAGTTAACCACATGGACATGGGACTTGTGGTGTAGGGGTCCATGGTGTCCACATCTCTTTTACAAGGCTGCTGGGTTTGAAATGGGTTTTCCACATGGGCAATGGAATGGACTGAGTCGGTCCACAGTAACTCGAGTGCCTCTACTTAGCTGCAGTCATAAACCCAAGGAGAAATCCAAGCACTGATGTTGTGTGGTGGCACTTAAGTTTAAGATGACCCTTCATATGGTCCAGAACATGCATAGCACACGAATATGGCTCAGATTACCATCCCGTGAAAACATGTGCACACATCCACGTATACACGTTCACACAAAATCCTTAGAGAGCTCAGAGCCCTACATGCCTGGTTTGAGAAATCCTGAAACAGAACACGCTGTGCCTGGGGTTCTCATGGAGACACTGAGTCACACTCACCCAATGTCAAGATAATAACTGTCCGTGAGCTTACACCTTGTAGCTGTTTTATTTTTTCTTAGCTCTTTCTAAAGTATAAACGCTCCTACTTTACAACATTTGGTTTAGGAGACTTCTGGTCGTATCAAGCTAGATAGATTTCAGAAATTCAGTTTATGAGATTGTAAAGTTATTTGCAGCTGTGGGGAGATGAGGTTTAGGAAAACACATCTTTTTTTTTTTTTCAAGGGCAAGAAGACAAAATTATGTTTCTAAAGAAATGTCTGTGTTATAATGTTAGGATGTTAAGAGTTGGTTCAGTGCCTTGTGGTGGGGTGGGAAGTGCTTTCCAAGAATATACCACAGTTCTAAGCCAGGGTTGGACAAGACTGACAGGAAATTAATAATTTGAAGCTTTCCCTCTGATATAACCTTCAAGTCAATTTAGGGGGATTCTAAGCTACTACCAGTGTGCCTTTAGTATTAGCCTGAAATCTAAAGTTCAGTTATTTGTGGAAATAAGCTATTTCTAAGTATAGAGTTTACAGGAGTGGAAGCTATTAACCCAGTCGATCCTGGCCCAGTTCTAACTTGAGGATATATTTGGAAGGAAAAGGTCAATGAAGTAGCAATAAATGCATCTTAAAGTTAGAAAACCGCAATTATAGTTCTCTTCTGCTACACACAACTGCGGACAAGTCAGTTAGACTCTTAAGTTGGTTATTTCAAAATGAGGGGGTGGAATATATCCTTGGGATGTGACCCATTGGGGTGAGGAAGGACGATATCAGAATCTCTAGTTACATCTATTTTCGTCACATCATTTAAGAGTTTAGTATGTGTGTTGTGTTTTACAAAGTACATTAAACTTTAATAAATAGTACACGAATATGATTCAGAAATATATATATACATAAATACCCCTTTTTATTAAGATTGTGAAATAAAAAATATTTAGAGACTATACTTCTAGCCTCAGTTTCTTCCTTCATAAATTAAAGGTGTTGCATTAGGGTCCTTAATATTTGGAAGAAATACACACACACATAGTCACTTATATATATTATATGTATAAAATACATTTATATATTCTACTCTTTTAATTAGCAAGAAAACCAGGGTTTCTATGGTCATAAGAAAATAATGTACTACATAACTGAGGTTACTTTATGGTCCACCCCCAATCATGGGTCTCCCCAGTAAAAGCTGACTTAGTTCATGATTTTGTAGCTGATAAGAAATGTGATAACTTTTAGATGAAGCTGTTGGTACTGAAATTAAAAAAAAGCATTATATTTGATAAATGCTTTCTCATGTGAAAGACTAAAACCCAGAACTTCTTCGTATGTCTGACCTTCGTGGGGTCAGTATTTTGAGAAAATGGCTTCCAAGTGATAAAACGTTTGCCCCTGTGGTTTTAGTTAAGCCCAGGCTTAGGGAAATATATTCATCTCTTTTGTGTTTTTGATAAATTCTGGCAACTGATTTAATTCTACTACTTCCTGCACTTATAAAACTTTTAAACTTGAATTGAAAATCCTGGTGGTCCAGACTCGCATATGTACCTTTATCCACATGGCAAGAAGCCCTTGTACAACAGACTACTTAGAAAAATAAAGTTGACTTACACCAAACACCCAATAAACGTTGACTTACACCAAACACCCAATAAACTGTAGATGGATTAAATGTGAAGCCATAAAAGTACTAGTATTTGACTACGTAAGAATTTTGCCGTTTTTCCTAATGTTCTGACAAGTCCATTGGGAAAATACAAAACAAAGAATTCCTCAAAGAAGTAATAATAAGCGATATTTTATGAAATGTGAAAATGTTCAATCTCATTAGTAATTAAAGAAATAAAAATTAAAACATGTTGCCATATTTGCCTATATAAATGGCCAATTTAAAAAAAGCTCTAAATTATCCAAAGCTGGTAAAGAAAGGTATGAAAATCATCTCATATACCTCAGGCAAAAGAGTCTTTGCTATATTGTTAATATCCCCTGATGAAAGCTTATGGAAATACCTATCAAAAATTTTATGAATATACCTTTGATTCAGCTACTTCATCTCTAAAATTCTGTCTTAACCAGCACATCATAAATGCATACAAAAATTTATCTACACGTACGTTCATACCAATATTTCAAAAAATTAGCTACTGTTCACTCAGTGCTTACCATGTGCCATAAACTTTATATATATCTTCTCATTTGAGCCTTGTAAAAACCTCATGAGGCACTCTGTATCATTTCCATTTGACAGGAGAACACTTAGTTTTAGAGGTTAGGTGAGTTAGCCAAGAATGCACCAGTAGTAAGTATATAAATCCAAACCGTGAATCTCAGGAGCCTGCTGTAACAACAAACAACCACCAAAACAGGGGCCTCCTTAAAGGAATTACGGCCCATCCAATAATGGATGACTAGGAGGGCACTGACAAATGGTAGTGCGAAAGAATAATTGAGAACACTGGGAAAATGTTCACAATTTGTTATAAAGTGAAAAAGGGTGATCCAAAATATATGCTTTGTAACCTTAATGTTGATAAAATATGCAATAAAACGCTACTACGTTCTGGCTCCAGATGTGGGTTTACAGGGGATTTTTACTTTTCTCTGTACACTTCTCTATATTTCCCATTTTCTACAATTATACGTACGGCTTTTATAGTGAGATACAGTGTTACTAAAAATAAAATGAATGAATTTGTAAATAAAGTAAAAGAAGTATTTATGCCCATGGACTTGCTCCTGGGATACATTCCAAAGTGTCGTATATTAATGCAAAAATGGGGAACCCTGAAGTCCAAAATCTTCATACCCAGACTTTTCTCCATGTTTGACTTGTGACTTTTTTATTAATATTCAAATCTTTCTTCATTTCTTAAAAATGTATTATAATTTTTTGTTGTTATTTGAGAAGAAATATATACACATCCTAAAAGTAAAAATTTGACAGAAGGGTGCAAAGTCAGGTAGAAACTGTCCCTTCAAACTCGCCTCTGATCCATCTGTTTTCGCTGCTGCGCGTGGGCTTTCTCTAGTTGCGGTGAGCCAGGGCTACTCTTGGTTGCAGTGCACGGGCTTCTCCTTACAGTGGCTTCTCCTGTTGTGGAGCACGGGCCCTAGGCATGCAGACTTCAGTAGTTGAGGCACACGGGCTCAGAAGTTGTGGCACGCGGGCTTCAGTAATTGTGCCTCGCAGGTTCTAGAGTGCGGGCTCAGTAGTTGTGGCCCATGGGCTTAGTTGCTCCGTGGCATGTGGGATCTTTCAGGACCAGGGCTCGAACCCGTGTCCCCTGCATTGGCAGGAGATTCTTAACCACTGTACCACCAGGGAAGCCCCCAAATAACCTATGCTTTGTAATCTTACTTTTCTTAAAATATACAACACAGTTTTCATAAGAGCTATCTCCAGGTGTGGAATTATAGGGAATTTTTACTTTTTCTTTGTCTACTGCTCCCTATTTCCATGTCTCCTCCGATCACCAGGCCCAGAGAGTTTTATAGACAGTTTATTTCCAAACACAAAAAACTATAGTTGACATTGAAGAGATTATTGTAAATTATCTGAGCTGAATTTCATAAAAACACAAAAAACAAAACCAATCCCACCCCTCCATCTTCTATCTATCTATCTGGAGCCCAGACTGCCACAAATTAAAACAGAAATAGAAATACAGTTATTGTGGAAGAATTCATCATATCAATGATATCAAGTAGATTTTTAAAAACAGGATGTTGAATGTTTTAACATATTAATATGACATTATACGTTTGGAGTGATAGCCCAAATACTTTATGACTGATGAACCTTGACTAATCCGGACACAAGCCTGTCCAATCAGAATAATGCTGGCCAGGACATCCTCACTAGGTGTGTCAATCAGAGTTCTGATTTGAGTCTGGTTATAGGTCTAGAAACAGTGAAAGGTTGTAGCATAGTCCTTAGGAAGATTACCACTCCTCTCGACAAGGCACCTGCCTCAAAGGAGGTCATTATGGGTTCTTCAGGGAAGGAGAGACTCAATTCTTTATAAAGGACGAGTGTAACCTCCTGCTTTTATTCATCAAGGAATTTAGGGGTTCAAGAAGGGTGGTGACTAGAGTGTAGCACCTGCCTTGGGTGCAAAAGTTAAGCAGGCGCCGAAAATTCTGTAATGAAAATAAATAACATTTTAATGTAATATTTAAAAAATCAAAGTTCACGCAAAAAAGTCTATAATGAACAAAATATCAAAATTTTTAATAAAGACAGAATCAGTATTACTGACTTTCTCCTTTTGCTTCAGACTCCAAAATGGCTCAGCATGGCACTAGGTTCAAGGTCACCAGCTTCATTAAATCGTTCATATGCTCCCAAACCAATATTCAGGGTCCCACATCTTCCCAACCGATGCTCTAACTTGAAAATAAGAGATCCTGCTAGATTAGGAAATCAATGTGTGTTGTAATTCAGCCACCTGATAGGTCAGACTTCGGGTATGGTTTTCGAGATTTTAGCCCACTGGCTACAGAATAAGGGTTTCCTTTAGGGCAGTCGTGAAAGCTTGCAGGTTCCCCACAGAGACCTCAAGGTCTCTTTAAAGCCCTGACATTATTATTTCCTTTTCCTAAGTTCTCCAGAATACTTTGGAGCAACCAAGCAAGGCCATTTTACTCCTGTTTTCACCAAACTGCTCTACGGCAACAATTACTCGGTCACTTGGAGTCTTGTGTTTTCTAGGCACTTGATTGCTGGTGTCTAAGAGTCAATAACGTACAAAAATGTTTTGGCACTGCATGCCATGGCTCTCAGAGTCCCCTCACCACTGGAAATAGGGTCATTAATGACTTTAAATCAGATCAGAAAATGAATTCAACAGGACCCAGAATTAATTCCATTAACCCAGAGAACTCATCCTTAAGGTTCTATTGTTTTGGAACTACTCAATAACAAAGGACGTATCAGTCACAGTTCAATTAGAAAAACAAAATATGGACCATATAGAAAATAAAGGCTCTATTATAGGGAAAGACAGACAGTTGGGAAGGGGAGATAGACATAAAGTGAAGGAGGAACAGGACCCAGGAAGGATGAGCTGGAACCCATGTTGGGTTCTCACCACGCTCAGCTCCAATTTCAATGATGCAGGTCTACTGGCTATAAAATCAGTACGCTTCACCATGGAGAGGTACACAAACCTGACCAAGGATTCAGGAGGCAGAGGAGGTCTTCTGGGGGCTGCAGGAGCTCTGAGCACACCTGCTGCCCCACACCAGTAAGGCGAGTCAGCCGATCACGGCAATGCACGTGAGCCAGCCTTGTACCAACTTTACATCAACCTTCTGCGTGTCACATGGCTGCTGTTTCACTTCCACCTTCCAAATCCTGTGCTGATTTCTTCTGTGGCCAGTGCTGAGCTAGAACCATGCAGGACAGGGAAGTGCTGGAAACACACTTCACACAGCTGAGCTGACACAACACGAAGGCGTGCACACTGTGTCACAGGGAGCATTATCATCCCTGAACAATCAGAATTATGTGCTCTATACACACAGAATGTTCCTGTAAAAAACTGTATGAAGATTTACAAGAGTTGATTATCTCAGAGTTTACACACATGCATACCTAACACGCATACACATTCACAACCCTGAGCTTCATTTTGTAACGACTCTATGTTAAAATGACAAATTAGCCAAGATTTAAACTTTAAGAGTCCAGCACTTACAAGCAGAAAAAGTCATCTCAATAATAACTTGATTTAAAAAGATAACTGGTCACTTAGGGGTTAAAAAAATTCGAATACTTTCTGTAAAAACCTACGAATTCAAACCTATACTTAGGTAAATTCATAATCATGGAAGATTTTATTGGTTTAAGTTAACTAATTCACAAATAAATAAAATACTCGCATAAAATTAGGAAAAAAAGATAAAAGAAGAACTGAAAACTTAAATGCAACCAATAGAGAGAAAATAATGTGGAGAAATTAATAATGAGGAAAAAATTAGCTTGATAAACGTACACAAGAGTTTTTTCAATATATTAGATTTAGCTCTGATAAACCTAATTTGGAGGAAAGAAAATAGAAATTTATGTTAGAAAAAAAAAGTTTATGTTAGAAAAACAATCCATCTCAGAGAAGGGGATCTTAAAACCATAACAATGTATGCATCTCTAAGCCATTGTCAAAACTTTCCATTAAATAAATATTTTCTGGAAATATATGAATTGCTCCAATTGACCCAAAAGAAATAGGAAGTATTAATAGACTTATAATGGCAAAATATAGTTAAAATTACCAAATAATTACTTCCAAAGGGGAGCTCTAGGCATTTTATCGGCGAGTTTCCACACTAAAAGTATTGATTACCCCTTCTCCATCAGCACTTCTGGAGCCTAGACAGATGAAAATCTCTCGAATTAATTTTATTAAATTAAAAGGTCTCAGTTACACAAACTTGACACAGTACAAAAAAGAAAAGAAAAGAAAACCATGGACCAAGTTCACTTATGAATACAGGTATAAGAATCCTAAATCAAATACTATTGATTCCCATGGGGGTTGGGAAAGGATGGAAGTGTGATTTGGGGGCTTTCTCTCATCCTTCACTCTTTTTAAAAAATTTGTATTTTATATTGGTTAACAATTGATTAACAATATGGTGATAATTTCAGGTGTTACAGCAAAGCTATTCATTTATGCATATACATGTATCTATTCTTTTTCAAATTCTTTTCCTACTTAGGTTGTTACATAATATTGAGCAGAGTTCCCTGTGCTATACAGTAGGTCCTTGTTCACTCTTGACTCTTAAAACAACTAGTAGACTCACGAAGAGGTGCTAAGGGGTTGAATCCCGGGAGCCTTATTTCTCTCAGTCTCCTGTTGGTGTGAATGTAGGTCCCACAACTACAAAATCGCCAGCAGTCACACTTAGTCAGGTGACTGCCCCTGTCCCAAGGGGTTATCTCCTATCTGACGCTGGGACAATTCAAAAACCTTAACTGAGATGAGCATACTTGGTGCTATCGACTGAAAATAGAATGCACAACCTAAAAGTTGAAAGTTATGTTTTATGCAGCAGACTTTCTGAGGACTTCAAGCCCAGGACACAGCACCTCAGATAACACTGAGAAAAGCGTCCAGAAGAGGAAGCAGGGGAGCCAGGATATATAGGAATTTTTGCAACAAAACACCAGGTAGTCAAAACATCAACAGATTACTGTTAATAAAAGAAAACCAAGTATCTCAGGGTAAGGAATTTAGTGCTTTTCAATGTAGGGGAAGATGCAAGAGTCTGGGCTCACTGAAACCATCCCTTTGATATGCACCTCAGCTATCTGGGGCCAGCATCCTGTGTTTTCTTTCTCACCCCGAATCTCCTCAGGTGCACCCTCAGGGTGACTGCAGCAGGGCTTGATGGTGGGCATCCTGTTTCCATCCTGAATTCCCTCAGGACTCAGCCTCGGAGGCTGTGATGTGATGGCTTGATGGTTGCAGCATCCTTTGTGTAGTGATACGCAGGCAGTATTTTAGTTCTCAGTGCCAGCTGGTGAAAGTGTGGGTGAGAGCAAACACCAAAATGTCATGAAGTATCACTGTTAGGGACAGACTTTGTTGGAGGACTCACGAGGATTGTACAAGTTCTGCATTCCACGCTGAGGCTGCAGCGTCCAAGGAGCTAAATGACAAACCAAGGGCACCCTCTCTCCACCCACTACTCCTTTTACAGTAGCAGCCCTGTATGGCCTTGTACAGGGGCATATTTACCATCAGAGGTAGGCACCAAGCTATCTATCCAAGTTTTGATGCCAGCTCTTCCGGGAATGGTCAACTGTTGGAACTTTACGGTTTAAGGCCATGGGGAGAGAGCACCCAGACCTTGGGAACTTGAGTCCTGGCCCCTGCCCCTCCCTCTGTGGCAGAGACATCTCCAGTCCTGGTGGGCTCCCAGCTAGACAACCTGAGCTCTCAGCCATCATTCATGGGTAATCCTACTCGTTTCTCAGAATTACTTTCCTTTTCCAGAATCACCTACCTATGTTTACCTGTTTATCTTTCCCAATAATCTTTAAACAACCTAGTTTTATATTTGGAAAATGCTAAGTACGGTCTGAAAATATTGATGTTATTTTGTCACTACCATTCCAATAGCTCTTATTTTTATATCAGGTTTTATTGCATGGACTAGAAATTCCAGAACAATGTTAGAGGATAATAGGGAAGAAGAGTAGCAGTGTTTTGTCTCTAATTTGAACTGGTATGCTCAAGCTTTTCCTTTTATTTGTTATGTACTTTAGCAGGTAAGTATGAGACTGGAAATTGTTTAAAAATATTCTTTGTGTCCAGAAACTATCCATTAGTTTGTTAAAGAATTTTCTTTAAATAAAAGAAAGTTTAAATTTTTTGATTGCTTTTTAAAAAAGATACATTAAGTTGATTCTGTGTTACATGATTTTCTTTTCCTGCTGATATAAGGGTAGAGAAGCAAAACTGCACATTCATGTTTAAAGCAGACGTCATGCTTATATTCTAAAAAGTTAAAGGAAGAGGAGGCAGGACCCCTTTCAGATCAAAGCCTCGCTGCGCGACCAGCGGTGCCCTGGGCACATCTCTGGGGTGCTGACATCACCGGGAGCCACGTGCGGCCTCCCACTGATCCTTG
The DNA here is from genome assembly GCF_003031525.2 of Neophocaena asiaeorientalis asiaeorientalis. Classification (NCBI taxonomy): domain Eukaryota; kingdom Metazoa; phylum Chordata; class Mammalia; order Artiodactyla; family Phocoenidae; genus Neophocaena; species Neophocaena asiaeorientalis. The sequence goes on along the minus strand of NW_020172473.1, from coordinate 618,187 downwards.
GCTTGTACGGTCCCCCATAAAGCCTGTTCCTTAAATTTCACAACATTGTGGCAATTTCCCTCACTCACCTTGCCACAGTAATAAAAGGAGACGTCCCTAATTTAAGGCTACAGTTATTAAAAATAATATCGGATGGGTGCTAGAATAGACGGATGACTGGATCAAAATGTTACCAAGTCCAAGCTCGCTCTGCTCGCCGCACAACAGGCCAATGAATTGGAGACAAGGCGTTGAGGCAGGGAATATGACTTTATTTGGAAAGCCGGCAGACCGAGAAGATGGTGGACTAGTGTCTCCGATAAACCATCTTATCGGGGTTTGGATGCCAGTTTCTTTTATAGCACAGAGAAGGGGAAGGGGTGAGGAAGTAAAGTAAAAAGGCCGTAAGTTTTGTAAATTCCCCTGGAATGGCCAGCCTCGGGCAGGGCGTGTGTTAATTTCTTCTTTCTTGCAGCCATGCACAGGTGGACAGGGTCCGGAGGTTGCCCTGAACAAAGGCACTTTGGTTTAACCTTCAGGCAGAGGGGCAGGGTTCTCCGAGGCAGGCCATTGTGTACAGACAGCATCCTTTTAGTTAACAAAAGCAACGGGAAGCAAAAGTTAAAGTAAAAGAAACAGATCCAACATGGAGTCAGATTTGACTCCTCCCTGTTACAAAAATATAACATTGTGGGGCTTCCCTGGTGGCACAGTGGTTGAGAGTCCGCCTGCCGATGCAGGGGACATGGGTTCGTGCCCCGGTCCGGGAAGATCCCACATGCTGCGCCCGTGAGCCATGGCCTTTGAGCCTGCGCGTCGGGAGCCTGTGCTCCGCAAACGGGAGAGGCCACAGCAGTGAGAGGCCCGCGTACCGCAAAAAGTAAAAAAAAAAAACCATAAAATTCTGAAACAGATCCTAGAATAGAGAACCAGTGTATAGAATATGATGACGGTAGTATCACTAATCATCAGGAAAAGGAGGAATTGTTTTATAAATGGCCCTAAGAAGCGAGAAAAATGAATTATTGGGCAAAATAATGTTGAAATATTTTATTGTCCATTCATTCACTGAAATAAGAAGAGCTAGGTCAATGAGTTAAATGAGAAATGTAAAAATCATATAAAAGGGAGAAAATATAATGTCTATAGTATAGGGAGTGTTTTTTTATTAGCTAAGACAAATGAAGACACCACCCAAAAAAAACCCATAATGAAATTAACTACATAAAAATGTTTTAAAAAAAAAAACCATAAAATTCTGAAACAGATCCTAGAATAGAGAACCAGTGTATAGAATATGATGACGGTAGTATCACTAATCATCAGGAAAAGGAGGAATTGTTTTATAAATGGTCCTAAGAAGCGAGAAAAATGAATTATTGGGCAAAATAATTTTGAAATATTTTATTGTCCATTCACTGAAATAAGAAGAGCTAGATCAATGAGTTAAATGAGAAATGTAAAAATCATATAAAAGGGAGAAAATATAATGTCTATAGTATAGGGAGTGTTTTTTTATTAGCTAAGACAAATGAAGACACCACCCAAAAAAAACCCATAATGAAATTAACTACATAAAAATGTTTGCCTCAAATAGAGCAAAGAAGCCCCACAAACCAATAAAACGTGTTAATATTCCACAAGGTAACTGGAAAAAGGATATGTATTATTAATATAAAAATCCAAAAGTAGAATAGGTTAAAGACAATAGAAGTTTCTTTCTTGAATAACAGCCCTGAAGTTAGTCGTCCAGCAGGTTGAGGCTCTGAGACCAAGGTTACTTCCAGATTGCTGTCCCTCCCCAGTCACGAGGCATTTTCCCAGTCTGCATGGCTGGATGGGCTGTGGATGTATCGGTTTAGCGAGCAGGAAGAGAAGGACATCTCCTCCTCTGCCTGTGAGGTGAGAGCTGCACACATTGCATCACTGAGAATTTAGATACAACAGCACACGCAGCAAAGGGAGACGGGGAATTGCAGCGCTGAGCTGTGTGGCCTTGTGCCCAGCATCACTGTTCCGATGACAGGGGAGAACAGCAATCTCTGCATTCACTACGGAGGAATACACCTTGTCAGTAAGCATGGGGGAAAGCAGAAAGCCTCATTACCAACCAGAGAAGCACGAATTAAAACTTACATGAGATAACATGCATCAAGTAAGCAAAGGTTCTTTAACATAATAATGCTGTTTATCTATGAATGTGAGATGTGACACTCTGATACACCGCCTTGAAAGCAATTTAGCAATTTAACCAAGACCCTTAAAATATTCATACCTTGAAGAAATAGGCAAACATATCCGTATCAGTGGATGATATAGAGAATTCAAAACTAGAACCATGCATGAGAATTATATTACTAAATGCTAACTTTTATTGAAGGTCTACTATGAACCAGGATTATTGCTATGTACTCTACATGTATTACCTAATTCTGAAACCAGGCTATGAGATACTACTATAGTATCCCATTTTACCGATGTGCATATAGGCTCAGAGAGGTTAAGTAACTTGCCTGAAATCACAGAGCTAGTGGATAGTTGAATTGTGATTCAAATCCACGTCTTTCTAACATCAGAACCCTCGCTGTTGGTAAGTTAACATTTTACATTATTACAGAAAAGGGTGGGTTTTCAATGCACAGTGTTAGGAAAAACAGGCATTTCCTTTAGGGTAAAATTATCTCTTAGACCAATGATTTGTAATCATTTTCAGTTCATGAACAACTTAAAGAATCTGATGAGAGACATTGATCCTTTTCACACACACACACCCCACATATACACACACATATATACAAATAGTTGTATATATATGGACAGTTCTAAGCAGTTCTGATGGATTTTGGAGCCAAGAAGCTATGAACTTGCAAAGAACCCCTATCAGATGCCAATATAAATTCCAGATGCATTGAAACTTTAAATCTAAAAATTAAACATAAGAATAGCCTGTGTGTGAATAAGGAGATAAGGCACCAAATCTCCAGCCTTGGTTCCTTAATCCGGAAAAAAATGAGGATAATAATATTTACCACAAAGCCTTGTTGTGAAGATTAAAAGAGAAAATACACAAAATATTTAACACAGTGTCTGGCATATAGAACTTATTTGGTAAAATTTAATTATCTGTGTCTCTTCTTACAAACATGCATATATGTACTATATACATGACATATGAATATGTATGTATTCTGTAAATATTTCCAAATAGACATATGCGTTTATGAAAATATCCTCATAAATTTGGAGTTAATAATGAATGTATAATCATAACACCAAAGCAGACGCCATAGGGAAAAAGATGAGTAGATGTAATTATTTTATTTATTTATTATTAATTAATTAATTTATTTAAATTATTAAAATTCTTTATTTTTGTAGATGAAATAAGGATACATTTTCTTGAATTTATTGATTAATATTACTAATCAACTATGTAATCGATGTAATTATTTTTAAATGTAAATTTTGTTGTTATAAACTTCATACACCCATGCATCTACTTTTCTCATTTAACAAATACTTATTGAGCATTGATTATGTTCCGGGCCTTGTTCTAGGTACTGGGGACATGAAGGTCAACAAAACAAACCCAGGTCGGTGTGGGATTGACAGGCAGTGGATGGCTGAGCCCAGGGCCTGCCGTGTGCCCTGTGAACGCAGTAGGGATGCCTCCTGATTCAACCTCGGCACTTTACAGATGAGGGTAGAGGACATCTTGTGGGGTTTGTCCCTCGAGGCTGCCGAGGGGGCAGTTCACGACAGGGAGGGTGGCAGAGGGAATTGGGAAACAGGGGACACAGTGGGAAGCGTGCAAAATGGGACAGGTGGGAGCCAAGGAGAGGGTGGACGCTGACTGTTGAGTCTGTACTGTGCGCGCACAGTTTGTGGTAGGCAGGGCCCAGCTTCAGATGCGCAAGCTTCCTGGAGGAGGTTTGCAGGCCAGGACTGTTGGGAGGAGAGAGGTTTGGGGTTAGAATAGAGCAATCTAGTCCAATTTCAGACTGGAATGTGCTCGGGACAGTGTAATTTACTCGTTACAGAAATAGTGCCTGTGGAAGAAGATGGGAAAAGCTTTACGTGAGCCTTAATGAGTTTGGTTATATAGGAGTTTGATTTCCATCTCATGAATGATAAACAGCCCTCAATATGCTAATTCCAGCTTCCCTTTTAATTGCTCTTGCCCATCCTGCAAAGGAAATAACCAAGAAAAATATGGGAAATGCCATCTCCCTGTTAGAATGAAACACCTCTTGGATGGCACAATATTTCTGCTCCAAGGTTTAGAAGTTTACTGTCTCTGCCTCATTGGTTTTTCTATTCAGACAATTCCTCCCCCATAATCTAATCAATGTTAAAGTGAAACACGACTTTAATTGAACAACGCATAATAAGATTTGTTAAGTTTGAAGTCGAATAATATGACTAAGATCGAAACAGAAGCAAACTGAGAAATTATTTCTCTGTATTTCCTATAGTTACATATCTTTACTGATAATTTTTTTAAACATTTTGAACATTTTTTTTTCCCTTTGGATCAGCTAGAGTTCCTTTTATTTTTGAACTTTTTTTTAAATTGAAGTATAGTCAATTCACTATTGTGAATTGTGTTGTGTTAGTTTCAGGTGTACAGCAAAGTGATTCATTTATACATATACCTATTCTTTTTCAGATCCTTTCCCATTATAGGTTATTCCAATATATTGAATATAGTTCCCTATGCTATACAGTAGGTCCCTGTCGTTTATCTATTTTATATATAGTCGTGTGTATCTGTTACTCCCAAACTCCTAATTTATCTCCCTTCCTCCCCCCCGCCCCACCGCTTTCCCCTTTGGTAACCGTAAGTTTGTTTTCTATGTCTGTGAGTCTTCTTCTGTTTTGTAAATAAGTGCATTTGTCTTTATTGATAATTTTTACTGTGGTATCTTTTAAAAGAAAGATATTCAATGTGTACAAGGGATAGATTAACTTCATCATGTCACTGGGGAAGGCAATTTAGATGGAGAGACAGGAAATCACTAGGTCTTACTTATTTTTTATTTCCCCAGTATTTGTCCTTTTCTCTTTGCCCCAGTTCTCCTACCCAAGGTCAAATTGAACTCCCTAGCCTGCTGTCTATTCAAGTCTTCGTGATCCACCTCCACCCTTCTTGCCGGTCACGTTGCCCGCACTTAATTCACCTGGACTAGTCGTGTGCTCATGGAATACTTGTAGCTCCTCAAACAGGATTTGCTCTGCTATCCTGTATGTCTCTGCGCGCACAGTTTCTTCTACCTGAAAGTCTCACCTACCTTCTCTCTGTCCGTCTCATAGGGTAAAAATTAAGAAGATGCTAGTTTTGGAGCTCGATGGTCTTTATTCAAATCCCTGGGCTGCCACTGCCGAGCTGTGTAAGCTTAGGCGTGTTCATCTCTGTGAATGTCATTTTCCTCATCTGAAATTGGAATAATAAAAGGATTCATTTCATGGAATTGTTATGAAAGTTAAATTAGACAATGTGTGTGATTGGCCCGGTGCAAAATGCATTCCAAATACCCAATACTGTTTTCGCCATTAGTATGAATACAATTTTTATTGCCATTTTTAAAAATTAACTTTTATTGGAGGATAGTTGATCTACAACGTTGTGTTAATTTCTGCTGTACAGTAAACTGAATCAGTTATACATATACATACATCCCCACTTCTTTAGATTCTTTTCCCATTTCCCATAGGTCATTAGACCCATAGGTCAGTACAGAGTATTGAGTAGAGCTCCCTGTGCTATACAGTAGGTCCTTATTAGTTATCTATTTTATATATAGTAGTGTGAATATGTCAATCCCAATCTCCCAATTTATTGCCATTTATCGATGACGATTCTGTTTCTCCTCTCCGTGTAGCAATCTTGTTTCCTAGGGGCCAGGGGTAATAGATTCAGGAGGAAGGGTGGTAAGACATATTTCGAAGGTGGGTTCATCGATGCCCTGTCTAGTCCTTGTGGCAGCCCAGGAAGTCCTAGAGATGTAGGCAGTGGGGATGGCAGCTGATTTCATTTTCCTGTCTTTCCTAACACTTCTCTCTACGACCAAGCCAGGACTTGGGTCCCCATGCTCCTCCTGCATACAAAGAAGCAGCATTCTGCGGTGAGGGGAAAGCTTCCAGACTGAAGGTGGGGAAGTCTGACCTCCACCTTTAACTCATCCAATAATCGGGTGATATCCTTGGACAAATGACTTCACCTCCCTGGGACCAGCTCCTGATTTATTAAAAAAAACAAGAGGGTTACCTTATGTGATCTCTAAGTATCTTTCCAACTCTGGGGTTCTGTGGTTCTAAATGGGGAAACTCACTGTGTATTTGCTGTCTGCAGACTCAGGAGGCATCGTGGGGTGTGCTGAGTCAGGCCCGCTCCATCTGGGGATATGGTGAGGCCACTTGGTGTCACTTCTGCCTGGCAGAGGACAGGGGCTTCAGAGTCTGTGGGAGAGAAGTGGAGCGCCCCCAAGCTTTCCGTGTGTGTGTGTGTGTGTGTGTGTATGTGTACACACATATATAATATACATGTTTTAAAATGAAGCTTGATACCATGTAACCAAGATTGAATATTTATCCTCTCATAGAAGTTTCCAGACTCTAAAAAAAGAAAAAAAGATGGTGTATACTGGAGAATGCCAATATCTTTGACATTTGATTCAGTTTTTATTTTACTCTCCATCCACTTAGCAGTCCCTTCTCAGAAGAAGCAATGCAGATGTTTGATCACGCTATTTAAGACACAAGGAGTCAAGACAAACAAACAAAAACATACAAGACTAACAAACAACTTCTACAAACACTTCCAACAGGCCAGTAAACTACCTTCCTTCAAGGGTGCAGAAGCTTTCGGAAGCATGAATTTCCTATCAGAGTTCCTTGATGTAGGTTTTCTTGGTTCTAACAAAGAAGAGTGAAAAACCAAAAATAGAAACCACTCTGAAGAGAGTCGGGGGCCCTAAGCGCAGGTCCCCTTGTAAGACACCTTTATTAACACTAAGAATCCTCCAAGGTCCCTCCCCTACAGCAATGACGCACACTTTTGAAAGTCTCACCACAGTGGGGAGACTTCTGTAGATTTCGTTCCGCACTTCTTAGAGTTTACAGAAACTACACAAGTAGCTTCCACTGTATGTATCAAGCAAAAAGTAATTGAAAACAGCAGGTAGTGGTGCCTTAGTCACTGGAAAAAGTTGGTTTGCCAATTGATCCATGGAGTGCTGAGGTTGGGAAGTCCCATTATAGCTCCTGGGTGGTATTCAGGTTCAGTAAATCCCCTGCGTGTCTGGGTAACTGGATTCCTAAATCTTAAGACTATTTTCATCTGCTAACGAAAGAACTGAAGTAGAATGGAATCAACTTAGAAAATGCGTTTTGCTTCTAAATATTTTCTGAATTGAAGATTATCTGTGTGACTTTGGAAGGTCTTATTTAGCTGTACATTGGGAAAAAAAATCCTCTTTCTGTCTTAGGTAGTAAGATTCAAAACAAAATGCAACATAACAAAGTGTAGCAATAAGATCCACAGAAACACAGTTGGAGTAGCATATGTCACAGAATTTCCAGGCCAGTCCTGTTTCCAACTACAGTTTTGGATACTGAGGTCTCACCAGTTCTTAGAATGTCCAAGAAATTCTAATATAACAGCATCTAGACTGTCTGCTTTAGGCTGCCTCTTACATACAAATATGGTACTCAAATTCCTTGTTTAACCTTTTTCCCTGATGTGAGATTCAGAAAAATATGGTCACCACAATGGGAGACCAAGAAAGTAACTTTGGCCAGTCCCCTAAAAGTACTGATGAGGGGAATTAAACCTTAGCCCTTATGGGTTTTAGGGAACTACTTAAAGGTGAACCAGGGGAGAGGCAAAAACTGACTAAAGAGATCGAAAGCTGATTCTAAGCAGCGAAGCTGAAAGTCTTTGGGATATTTAATCTAGAAAAGAGAATATTTTAAAAGATGTCTAATAATTTCCACAAACAAATATTACTGATAATGAAACCTGTAATTTTGATTATTAACTTGATGTTTAGTTAGAAACATTAACACAGTAATGGTTTTGTGCAAATTCATATACATGCTTTCAAGCTGGACCTTGTATGACTATCCACCTACCATAAGGTGGAGGGATAGGATCTCTGACTCTGGAACAGAGATAGATGTACGTGCTCTTCAGACGCTGGATTCCAGCTTTACAGACAAGATGTTAATTACACAAGCAGTGGGTCTCCATTCACATGTAAGTATAGGGAAATGTGTTATGGGATTCACTACAGCAGAGAAAATCAACGTTAAGCATTAAGATGAAATTCTTGGCCGTAACAACAGCAAAATGCAATTCCAAATGTGATGAGGGATTTCTCATAGAGTACATAATTGCCCATCACACAGGAGGAGGGAGCAAATCGTTCTGAGGGTCACCTTTGACCTTATGCAGCTGTGATATTTTGCGGAAGAATGAATACAACCTGGGACCAAGTTCACTTAACAAACAGCAGCTCTTGATCACATTGCCTCGTTATCTGTGGCTGATTTTGTGGAGAAAGGACAATTAGAACCAAACTCAAGAGAAAAGCATCCTGGGAGAAATATAGACCCAAGGGGCTGAAGAAAACCAGGCTCCCCTCCATCAGAGGAATTTGAAGAAAAATTACTAAGAGCCCAGTCCAATCTGAAGAGCCCATCTCATTATGGCTGTGGACCAATATTGACAATCTCGTGCCAGAAATGCTGGTGGGAGCACATTTCAGTCTATGTACACTCTGCATGTTAAACATAAACAGTGCTTTAAGCAAGGTTACTAACCTCAGGTGGGATGTGCATTTTCTTAAAAAAGATGCATGTTGAACTTAAATGCAATTACTGATTGTTTTTCCCTTCAAATCCGGCTTTCTTACTTCTGATTTTGGAAAGTTCTCCCCAGCCTCCGCCCCAAAGCCTGCTGCATACTTCTTATGGCTCACAGCTTTCTAAGTCTCTTAAGACTTATGACTTAGGGCCGGGCCTGGGGTGTTCTTACTTCCTGCTGTTGGTACTGCTGCCCACAGATCTGCCTTTACAAAGGGACAGATCCCCAGGACCTTGCACCTCTTGCCCTGGGGCTGAGGGTGCTTTGCAAACAGCTATTGCAGTCTGCTTACCCATTAGCCCTTTAAACCGTACAATAAACTGAACAAAGAATAAGAGATTCAAAGAGCTTCTTTAATTTCAGTAAACCTCTTTACAGATACAGGTATGGGAACTTTTCAGAAGCTTTTGGGAAAGAAGACTAGAATCTAACTTCAGTAACTGTGTCAGGAGAAAGATACGGTGATACCTCTACTGCAGACCCATTGGCTGTGACCACTGCTTTGCCTAATACCTGTGCTACTTACTGAGGAAATGAAACCCCTCTGGACCTTCCTTTTCTGTCCCCTCTGGCTCCTCTGTCTGGGTCCTCTGCCCTCTTCCCCACCTTGACACACACAAATCTGACTGGCCTTCCAGACTTGCTGGGCAGCCACCCCTTCCCCAGCTCTCCCAGTTAGAAGTCCTGACTGGTCCTTTGAATTCCAGCAGCTCTCTAGCTGGATCTTTCTGTCTGGCTTTAGAATTAGTGTTTGTCATGACTTCCCTTGGAGACGGTTCACTCCTTAAGGCTCTGGTCTGGATTCTGTTTGATTCATTTTGTACCTTCTCAGTTTCCCAGTGCACCATGAAATATTTGTTATGCAAATTAATATGCCTGTGATATTCTTCTTGTGGATGGCCTTAAAATAAACTATTGGGGAAAAGCAAAATGACAAACAAAGCATCTGGGACTTCCCTGGTGGCGCAGTGGTTAAGAATCTGCCTGCCAATGCAGGGGACATGGGTTTGAGCCCTGGTCCAGGAAGATCTCACGTGCCACGGAGCAACTAAGCCCGTGCGCCACAACTACTGAGGCTGTGTGCCGCAACTACTGAAGCCTGTGCGCCTAGAGCCTGTGCTCTGCAACAAGAGAAGCCACCGCAATGAGAAGCCCGTGCACCACAACGAAGAGTAGCCCCCGCTCGCCGCAACTAGAGGAAGCCCACGTGCAGCAACGAAGATCCAACATAGTCAAAAATAAATAAATTAAATTGAAAAAATAATAAAAACAAAGCATCTCACACTAGCAGGGGCCCCATTTGCCCAGAGGATGTTTTGTTTTCTCTTGTTTAGAAGATTTATTGCAGCTTAAGAGCCAGGGTATGTTTTCTTTCCTGGGTAAGTTATATGTGTGGTTCCTGCAGCAACAGCTCCACTAGATGTTGACTTACTGCTGAGAGCAGGTGAGGAGGATGGGGGACAAGCCCAGAGGAATGTCACAGGTGGGTTTCCAGACACCTGCCACCTGCCCCATGGGGGGCAATGTGCCCACCAAAGGCCGTGATCACCAGTCGAACCACACGGAAGAGTGCTGATTTCGGTCCAATAACACTCTAGGACTCAAAGTGGAAACATGAACCAGAAACTCATGTTGTTTAAAAACATCAGCTCCATGGGAGTTCCCTGGTGGCCTAGTGGTTAGGATTCTGGGTTTTCACTTCCGGGGCCTGGGTTCAATCCCTGGTCTGGGAACTAAGACCCTGCAAGCTATGTGGCCAAAGAAGAAAAAAAAAAAGGAAACATTGGCACCATGTCTTTTTTTTCTTTTTTTTGCAGTACACGGGCTTCTCACTGTTGTGGCCTCTCCCGTTGCAGAGCACAGGCTCCGGACGCACAGGCCCAGCGGCCATGGCTCACGGGTCCAGCCGCTCCGCGGTACGTGGGATCTTCCTGGACCGGGGCACGAACCCGTGTCCCCTGCATCGGCAGGCAGACTCTCAACCACTGCGCCACCAGGGAAGGCCAGCACTGTATCTTATAAATGATGAAGCCCCTCAGTACAGGCCCTTTTCATTCAAATCACTTCACATCAAACAGTAAATACAAAAGAACTTGGCACAAACAAGAAGACAGAACAGATCTGTATAGGAAGGAGTGCGAGAAAAATTACCAAAAAAAAAAAAAAGGAAAAGGGACTTCAAGCTATGGCTGGAGCCTGAGATTTGCTTCCACCCGGACTCACTCCTCTGGGTCCTTCCTCCCACTTATTGTTTGTTTCTGGAAGTGATGCTTCATGAAAACAAGGTTCTATTTTATTATAATCTGTGATTCAGGGTGTAGATTGGACCACTTTTTATATCCGGGGTGTAGTTTCCCATCTAGGAAGTGGACTAGTAAAATCTGCTGTTTACCAATGTCACAGAGGTAAGAAGGTGGCCTCCAGCTCTATGTGAAAGGGACAGGAGCTCTTCCAGGCTTCAGGGTGCCTGTTAGTGAGTTACTTAAGAGTCCTTAATGGCATCCTGGCAACCTGATTGCTTTCGAAAATAGGAAATGCACTCTAGAGAAAATCCTTCTCATTCTCTCTTAGTGGGGAGAAAACATTCCTCTAAAAAGTTCAGTTTCAGCATGAGATTTACCACGTGCTTCCCCCGGCTGAAGGTCGCTCTAGTGATTCATTAGGTGCATTAAGTGAATGTCTTACTTGCAAATGATGCACAGTGGCTGAGGTCAAAACGTCCTGTTTGCATGAGTTAATTTGCTGCAGGTTAACAGTTAAGTCATTAGAAAACGAAAAATAGAACTACCATACGCCCCAGCAATCCCACTACCGGGCATATACCCAGAGAAAACCATAATTCAAAAAGACACATGCACCTCAATGTTCACTGCAGCACTATTTACAATAGCCAGGTCATGGAAGCAACCTAAATGGCCATGGACAGAGGAATGGATAAAGAAGATGTGGTGCATATATACAATGGAATATTACTCAGCCATAAAAAGAAACGAAATTGAGTTATTTGTAGTGAGGTGGATGGACCTAGAGATCGTCATACAGAGTGAAGTAAGTCAGAAAGAGAAAAACAAGTATTGTATATTAACACATCTATGTGGAATCTGAAAAAATTGCTATAGACGATCTTATTTACAAAGCAGAAATAGAGACACAGACGTAGAGAATAAACGTATGATACCAAGGGGGAAAGGTGGAGCTGGGATGAATTGGGACATGGGGATTGACATATATACACTATTGATACTATGTATAAAATAGATAACTAATGAGAACCTATTGTATAGCACAGGGAACTCTACTCAGTGCTCTGTGGCGACCTAAATGAAAAGGAAATCCAAAAAAGAGGGGATATATGTATACATACAATTGATTTCACTTTGCTGTAAAGTAGAAACTAACACAACATTGTAAAACTCCAATTAATACTCCAAAAAAAAAAAAAAAAGACAGAAAATTAATGCCCACTAAGAGAACTGAAAGAGGAGGTCCTGCTTCCCAAAAGGTCAGTTTACTTCTGGGAGTCTAAATTGTACACTGGGGAAACTCCCAATCTTGGAGCTATTGGAAACACTGTGGATTTCATGCTTTCTGCTTCAGCATTGCTTCTCCCAAAAAGGCACAGTGGGTGATGCTGAGGCTGGGTGATGTGAAGGCAGAATGAACACCAACTGGCAATATGGCATTTCTGCAACAATTATGATAACCCATTTGTCTGTCAAAGTGCCTTCTGTTGGTTTTAGATCATTAACTTTAACTGTAGCGACGTGTTCCCAGTTATGAAACTAGTAGGACTGAAGAACATTCCACCGCAAAAATGCTCTAGGTTCATGAGGTTCCCGCCTGATAGGAAAGCTCCAATCCTAATAACCCAGTCTCAGGGCTTCCAACTACCAAGAGGGCTGGAGGGAAGACTGGGAAACCCACAATTAATAAAACGGAAGTTGAACAAGAACTCTGCACCCAGATATTGCCAGACTAAGCCCCAAAGTCAGCAATGTCCAGTTGCCTTTGCTGGAGAATTAAAAAGCAAAAAGAAACCTCAAAGAGGAACCCTGAACACACACACTTCCTCGTACTCAGTTCCCATCCCAAACTGGCAATTCTCCCCAGAATTTTTTCAAAAGCAAGATTGGTGAGGGTTAAGCCAAGCTTTTAACAAAGGCACTTCCTACCTGGTTTTGGTTGACATTGTTGCAAAAACATACAGGGATGGTATTTGGCAGACTGGCAATACATGTTTAATAATCAGCTCACCAAAGAACAGTCTGGATAATTGTTAAATACTTCATTATCTAATAGAGGACAGTCTGGGGGTGTAACTCTATCTTTGCCTGTATGGAGAGGGGAACTAGACATTTACAGTAATGGACAAGGTAGGCAGATTAAATGACAATGCAATTTAATACTTTTTTTTTTTTTTTGCGGTACGCGGGCCTCTCACTGTTGTGGCCTCTCCCATTGCGGAGCACAGGCCCCGGACGCGCAGGCTCAGTGGCCATGGCTCACGGGCCCAGCCGCTCCACGGCACGTGGGATCTTCCCGGACCGGGGCATGAACCCGTGTCCCCTGCATCGGCAGGCCACCAGGGAAGCCCCAATTTAATACTTTTTTTTCTTAAATTATGCAACAATATAAAGTGTTAGTGTTAGAGGTTCTTCCCCTGTTCTTGAACTTCTGCCTTCCAACTTCCTAGAACAGAAAAATACAGATGGGGGAGGGACAGCACGATGTGAAAAGAGGTCTGTGATTCTGAAGACCCTGCTTCCCCTCTAACTGGCTCTGTGTCTATTGATAACGCAAATAGCCTCTCTGAACTGCAGTTTTTCCATCTTAAAAAACCTCACAGGGATTAATTAGATGAGGTAATCTAAATCCTTTCTGGTCATTTTTGTAAATTTCTCCAAGCACTGTCTTTAAAAACAATGATGGAGAAGCAAACAGGCAGGTTCTCAGACAGAAACCAATTCCTCATCCTAAATTCTCCTTTCTCAAATCACACCTTACTTGACTACTTTGCTATTTGATTCAGGAACAGAGGTTCTAACCTGTGATTTCAGGATCAGCTAAGAGTTTTTAAAGGAGCATGGGGTAAAAAGAGGCTGTGCTGAGAATGACCTCACCTTAGGAGATGGTGGTTTAAGAAATCACTCTCACTTGAGCAGCTGAGTAAATGCTTTAAAATTTTTTTCCTAGAAATATCTTGTTAGCTTCCTGGTAAAACAAGAAGAGGCACTAAAGCCTATAGAGAAGAAATGAGGGAAAATTTTGTCAGGGAGCTTAGTCTTACGGTTGAGGGTTAGTTTTGAATCTACCCGATGGCTTCAGGAGAATAGACTTCTAGCCTGGAGTTATTCAGGGAGTTAATAATTTAGCTTTTTAATCTCATCTCTGCCAGCAAAATGAGGAGGTCAGTTCCAGACTGGGAGCCTAGGGATAGCAGAGTTATTTTATCTGAGATGGATGATACCAGGAGGGAATGAGCCTGATTTGTTTGTACATTATGTGCCTTGGTCAAGTTTTGTAGTTTTCTCCACGTAGATCCTTCATATTTCCTAAGACGATTTAGGTCTTTTATAGGTTGCTGATATCAATGACATCTATTTAGGTATTTGAATGATTTCTTTGTTCTCAGCTGTATTTGCCTCTGCTACTGGATCGGCAGACAGAGACAAGAAGAAAATCATAACAAAGAAAATCCCGTCTTTTAGCCTCTTCATAATGTGTTATTTCTTCTTAAATTTCTTTTAACAAAATTTTCATTCTTGATGCTATGTATTTGTTTTTCTCTCTCTTCATTAATAAGTCTTTAAAACTTGTGAATGTTATACTTTTAAAAGTTAATGGAAAGTCTTTTTTCATATTTAAAAAATTCGTAAGTTATTCTTTTGGATACTCATTGATTTTCTTGCTAACCAACACGTACAGTGACACTCCTTGACTGCCGTGTCCATGATCTAAATCTGATTCATAGAGGGAAATGGAGAGAGAAGAGTTCTTGAATATCTACAAAATTTCTTCAGGAGCTGGCTGGGATGGTGAATAGAATGGGGGTAAATATGGATAAGTAAACAGGTAAATTGTGGTTTAAGCTAACATAGCTTTGGGTCCCAAGTTCCCGTCTATGGACAAGATGCCACCTGTAGTGAAATTCCCTCAGCACCATTGCAAAATGAGAATAAGGATATTACTGCGAGTTTTTAATACATTTAGATGTTTTTGAGTTAAAGCACTGTCCTTTTTCCGTAACTTTTGTGTTAAAAAGTCCTTTTTTATGAACTCATGATGATAATAGATGACAGGTTTCTCTTCCTTTCATGTTATTTTGGGAATAAAAATTGAACAACCCAATATTCATTGTCGGATTATTTTTTGAAATTTCACTCAGGTATAATCCAGAATCTGAGAACCACAGCCACAGACATAAGGAGTTACGCGGGTTTATGCAACGCGTTTTCATCTATGGTAGACGTAAAGGGATACTGTATCAGACTCCTGCGTCTGCTTCAACAAATTACCATAAACTTGGTAGCTTAAACAGAAATGTATTCTTTTGTAGTTCTGCAGGCCAGAAGTCTGAGATGGAGGTGCCCTCCCGGCCACGCTCCCTCCAGGGCCCTGGGGGAGGACTGTCGCTTGCTTCTCCCAGCTTCTGGGGGTCGCGGTTCCTGGGCTTCCTCTGTGTTCTTCATCCTCTGCCTCCGTCCTCACGCCACTGCCTCTTCCATGTGTCTCTCGGGGTCCAATCTCCCTCTTTCTTATCAGGCTAATCTTTCTGTGTCTAATCTCCACTCTCTCATACAGATACTTTCCATGATCTCCCTTGTCTCTAGATCCTTAGCTTAATCACGTCTGCATGGACCCTTTCCCCAAATAAGATAACATTTACCTGTTCCAGGGATTAGGATGTGGACATAGCTTTGGGAACCACTATCAGCCTGTCCCAGGCATCCAACCTTAATTATTCCAGCCAAGGACACTCCCAGGTCACCTTGGTGTGGCCAGGGCTAGAGAGAGGCAGATTTAGGTGCTAGGGTGGAAATTTCTTCAGGTAGTACGATAACTGGCTTTTCAAATGTCAATTTAAGAATTTTCTATTTTGCATTAAATATTGAATTAACAGAGAAAGAAGTATTCTTCCATATTCCCACTAATCTATCATGTCTTTTTTTTCTCTGTCTTCTCTTCTAGTTTTTATTCATGCTTATACATATTTTAACATAGCAATAATTCTAATTATACACATTTTCATTATTTTTCTGTGCTAAAACTGTTTCCAATGTTGCTACCTAGTCTTTGTAATTAGAATTTCAGCATACTTTAAAAAAAAAAAACAGAAGAATTTTCTATTTTGGTTATTTCTGGATGATGAAATTAGAGAGGGTTTCTTTTCCCTTTCTAAAAATATTTTAATTTTAATATTTTAAATTAAAAATATTAAATAAAATGAAATAAATAGTCAATAATATTTATTATTATTAAATAAATACTTAATTAATATTATTGATTATAAAATATTAAGTAAATAATATTTGAACATATTTTAACTTTAAAATTATTTTCCTGTCACTTAAAATGTTTTCATTTTAAATTTTAGATATTTTTAATAAATAATATTTAAATAGTATTATTAAATAACTATTAAATAAAATTATAATAAATATTATATTAATAATAATATACCACAATTAATGTGAGTATATTTGTGATAGCAGTAATTGATAATTTAAAAAATTATGTTTAAAACATACTCCAAGCAGTTATCATACTAACTTCAATTTATGGGTGAAAATGGTAAATTAACCAGAGATGAAGCAGAAAGAACTCTATATTTGCCTAAGCTAAAGGAATATGCAGGAGATAGAGAGGGTGGAGGTAGAGAGAGGTGGAGAGAAATAAACTGTTTATAAACCTATCCAACGTATGTATTCTAACATTCCTCAATTTTTAAAAAAAATTATAAAATTGATGACCAAGGTCTCCATGTGTAAAGCTAAAACAATCAAAAGTCCCTGTCAACTTTTAACCCCTACCTTTCACTCCTATGCCCTCTGACTTCCAAAGGTAATCTCTATAAAATAGTCCATTCAATCTTCTCAGAAATTTTCAATGCTTAACACACATACACAATTTGAAAATGTTTGACATTTAACCTATTTACAATTATTGTAATTTTTAATATGTCATCTTATTTTATATTAGTCTTTGTACCATGATTTCTTATTTATTTTATTTCCCTTTTCCTACTTTTGTTAGACAGTTAAATTTTGGTCCTTTTTTTTTTTCCTGTAGTAGGTTCAGAAGTTATTCCGTCTATTTTCCATTGGGTTTGTGACTATTCCTACATTTTTAGCATGCCCATTTAAACATATACTAATTTACAAACTTCTAAATTAATTTTTATCTCCTTCTTTACCAAAAGGGCAAACTCTTAGCATACTATTATTTCTCCCTTCTCTCTCATTATTTTGTATGCCATATCACTTAAGAATTTAGTTTTAGGTTTGTAAACTTTATTAATTACTATATATTTCACTTTATACGTTTTACTGGCATCTTTGCTTACTTCTATTTAGCCTGTATTTTACATAGGTTCTTACTTAGGTTGAGTTTTCATTTTGCTGGAAATCATACTTGAACAAATCTTAACTCTAGAGCAGGTTTGTTTCTGAGTGCTTGCATGTCTACAAGCTTTTAGAAATTTCTATTCTATAGCTCTGAGGCTTCATAAATACATATCAAGATATATCTTGTCAAGTTACATTTCTCCTACATGGTACTAGTGGCCCTTCCAATGTGAAAATCTGTCTTTCTTCAGCTATGATAAATTTTCATTTATTTTTCTTTATATTTTCCTCCAATCTTCTCTGTTTATGGAATTCTTATTAGATATGTTTGAGCTCTTTTTAAAAATTTTTAAATTTATTTATTTGGTTGCGTTGGGTCTTAGTTGTGGCATGAGAACTCTTAGTTGCGGCATGCATGTGGGATCTAGTTCCCTGACCAGCATCCAACCCGAGCCCCCTGCATTGGGAGCACGGAGTCTTAACCACTGCACCACCAGGGATGTCCCAGATATGTTGAAACTCTTGAAATGAGTTTCAACTTTTTAAAACTCTTTCAACTCTTAACTTTTAATTCTTTTAAACTTTTTTTTAACTCTTTTAACTCAACTTTTAACTCTTAACTCTTTTCTCAGTCTGACCGTTTACAGAAGTTTGCCAACCTCTGTTTTAGATCATTAATTTGTCCATTATTGTGTTCATTCTTCCATTTGCTCCTTCCATTAAATCTTTTGCTTCTGTAATTTAAGAATCCCAAGAACTCTTACTTGTTCTTTGCTTCTTTTTCCTAGAAGCATATTCTTGTTAATTGTACAACATCAGAATCTCTCTGACCACGTTAATTTTAATGCTCAGAAGTTCATCTCCCTTTCATGAACTTTCTCTGGGGTCAAGGTTCTGTCTTTCCCTTGTTTTTTATTTTAATGGTTTTCCCCAGTGTCTGGTGTTCTTTCTTGTCCATTTATACCCAGTGAGTAAGAACTAGATGAATCAGTGCCCTGGGGTAGCTGACCTGTGTTTGCTTTTCCACGGAGGAGGACGTAGCTGTAACTGACCAGAAAGTAGTTCTTTAATTACACTGACAATCGTGGAAGGACCCTCTGCTCTAATTGTTGACACTGAGCTTGGGGTTTCTCAACATCTGCTCTTATCTTCCTAGTAGTTTTTTTTCTATGCATATGTTGGGCTGTGGTTTCCCCAATTCTTGACAATTTAATCCAACTGCTTTCTATCTTTTAGGAATTCCCCACAATTTCAGGACCCTGCCGTGTCACCCCCTAGGTCTCTCAGTGCTGTCACGGATTTAGTCTTTAAAAGACTTCTTTTTCCTGTCACTTAAAAGGCTTTGGTGGGGGAGAGGTGTGGGGTGGTGGACACGTGTGGGCAGCTAACCCTTTTCACCCACTCCACTACCATCGCAGATAAAAAAACATTATATGGCGTAAGCTCTTTTATTCTTCAGTTTCATGAAATAAGCTATTTCCCATCAAAGAATTTTATAACTAATTAAACCTTGTTATCCAAAAATAAAAGCTTTAATGATTTAACCGTGTTGATGTAAATTCCATTCAAACACACATTCCTTTCTCTGGTTTGGTAAATGGGGGACCCTCCACGTAACCAACCACGTGTTTATACAGAGCATCGTGGCAACATATCCTACTCTCTGGGTGGTAATAATGGCCTAGGCTCTTTTCATTCCTTGGTTCCTTTGGTCACATCAAGCAGTTTTCCGCTCTTTGTTTACAGCTGCCAGCACCCTTTGTTCTCTTTGAACTTTCCACTCCTAATTTTCTGCAGGATGGGAAACCACGTAGCTAAGCATCGTACAAAAGCATATACTGTAGATAATGGCCGTTGAGACTGAGGGCTAAAGAAAAGAGAACGTGGCTTTTTGTAAACCATTTCAGACATGCGGTAACTTTTTGCTTACTTCTAGACCCAGGATTTTTCTCCCAGTAGAGAAGTGTTTACTAGAAGTCTGACTTTTACAAACAGGGATATTTCTGTGCAAATAGTCTTGTCGTTGAAGAAAAAGAGTTATCGCTGTATGTATTCTATGTATATATCACAAATAATTATGTATCATATATACATATATAATATTGTAAACTATATACAAGATCATACTTTATATATTATATAAGATATTGAATACATTTTACATAATATATATCATATAAAAACACATACATACCCTCTCACAAACAAAAAAAAAAGTAGCTTGCTTCTTGCTAAAGCAACCACCTGCAGAGAAAAAAAATTATTTTCTGCATATTTAGTGTAAATCTCTTAAATCTCTACTTATAAAATGTGAATGAGTGACTGGAACATTAAACATCCAGCATTAAAGCATAATGTTAATAAAAATGTCTGAAGGTGCTCCTAAAGTTGTGTTTTGTCTCTTTTTACAGATTACCTTTAATAGAATCTATATAAGAATCATTTATAACAAGTGTAGCAGTGTACATATGCACATCGACTCTCTTTCAGAGACGGGTTTTCTTTCTTTTTTCTTTTTTTTTTTTTTTTTGCGGTACGCGGGCCTCTCACTGTTGTGGCCTCTCCCGTTGCGGAGCACAGGCTCCGGACGCGCAGGCTCAGCGGCCATGGCTCACGGGCCCAGCCGCTCCGCGGCATGTGGGATCCTCCCGGACCGGGGCACGAACCCGTGTCCCCTGCATCGGCAGGCGGACTCTCAACCACTGCGCCACCAGGCAAGCCCCAGAGACACGTTTTAAATTTTTTTATTTTATTGAAGTGTAGTTGATTTATAATGTTGTGTTAGCTTCTGCTATACAGCAAAGTGATCAGTTATACATATATATACATTCTTTGCCATATTCTTTTCCATTATGATTTATCACAGGATACTGAATCTAGTTCCCTGTGCTATACAGTGGAACCTTGTTGTTTATCCATCCTGTATATACTAGTTTGCATCTGCTAATCCCAAACTCCCAATCCATCCCTTCCCCACGGCTCAGAGACACTTCCTAGGGGCAGCCAGACAGGTGGAGGTGATGCCCAGCAAGGGTCCAATTCAGTATGTTTCCTGCTTCCAATTCTTCTCTCTTCTAATCCTTCCTGTGTTCTAGAGCCAGACCCATGATAATAAATAGCATGTTGCGTGTTTATCCCCTTGAAGCCCACTGTGGTAAGCAGTGTGTAAAATAGAGCATTGCTTTGGAACCAAATTAACCCTGGTTTAGACTTCAACCCCATCACATGTGCATCTGGTAAACTTTGACAAGGTACTTAACCTCTCTTAACCTATTTTCTCAAGTACAAATTTCGGAGAATAAAAATCACTGCAGTACACTCCAGTCTATAACCTCATGTCCAAAGCATAGAGTGCAATCTTCCTGACCTGACATACAAGGCCTGTTCACTCTGGCACCCATGTATCTACCACCACTCCCAATATAAACTCGCTACTGCCATGCTACCATGCATAACTTTTGGGGATTTTTAAAATACATTTATTTATTTATTTTTGGCTGTGCTGGTCTTCGTTGCTGCACACGGGCTTTCTCTAGTTGTGGTGAGCGGGGGCTACTCTTCGTTGCGGTGCGTGGGCTTCTCATTGCGGTGGCTTCTCTTGTTGTGGAGCACGGGCTCTAGGCACGCGGGCTTCATTAGTTGTGGCTCGTGGGCTTAGTAGTTGTGGCTTACGGGCTCTAGAGCGCAGGCTCAGTAGTTGTGGCACACGGGCTTAGTTGCTCTGCGGCATGTGGGATCTTCCTGGACCAGGGCTCGAACCTGTGTCTCCTGTGTTGGCAGGTGGATTCTTAACCACTGCGCCACCAGGGAAGTCCTACAATGTGTAACTTTTATATCTACCTCTGTCCATCTGTTTGTGTGTCAGGCAGAATAATAGCCCTCCAAAGATATCAGATCTAATCCCTGGAACTTATAAATGCGTGTGGACTTTATGTGGGAAAAGCATCTTTGCACATGTAATTTCGTTAAGGATTTTAAAATGAGGATGTTGTCCTGTATTATTAGAGTGGGCCCTAAAGGACATCGCAGGTGTCCTTATAAGAGAGCAGCTGAGGGAGATGACACACAGACACAGAGGAGAGGGTGATATGGAGAGGGTGGGGTAACGCAGCTAAGAGAGAGGAACACCAGCAGCCCCCACCTGGAAAAGGCAAGAAACAGATTCTCCCCGAGAGCTTCTGGAGGGAGCATGACCCTGCTGGCATCTTGATTTCAGCCCAGGGATACTGATTTCAAACTCTCCAGAACCAAGAGAGAATAGCTTTCTGTTGTTTCAAGCCCCCAGGTTGTGGTTTTTGTTACATCAGCCTTTGGAAACTAATCCAGTTTGGGTTTCCCCAAAAGCTGACCCTGAGACAAGGCTGTGAAGGCAAGCATTGTTTGGGAGGTGACAGCAGGAGCCACTGTGGGGGAGCAGGAAACAGGGCGAGAAGAGGAGAAAGCCAATAAAGGATGTACTGGAAGATGACTGTGCTGTAGGTTGTTGGTTCTCAGTCTTCTGGGGACCCTGAGAGACTCTGTGGGTCATGTTTCCAAATCTCCCCTAATGAGCAGAGAGACAACTGGGATATTTATCCCCAATTCCTACTCCTTATTGGTTGAGGGTCGTTCCTGGTCAATTCTCCATCATTCCAGGCCTTCTCTGTATGTGGACAGAGCAGACGCTGTAGCCAGAATATATCTTTAGCCATCAGAATGGAAGCATATAACAAGGGCACTGGTATCTGTTACAATCCACCCATGCATCTCTCAGATCCACTCGTATCCCATCATAATTCCATTCTCTTCTGTCCCTGGTTCTTCAAATTGGGGGCCAGTTGCAATCCCCAAAAGACTTACAACAGAAGATTAATGGGATGAGCCAATGGCCCGAGGCAGCGGTTGGGCTTGAAGTCATAATTAATATTTATCGACCCCTTTTCTCCCACCCATCTGTTGAATCCTTCTCACCCTCCAGACTTTTGCTGGTCTAAGTTGGCTTGTCCAGTGGGACGCAGACCTGATCCCTGCAGAGTCTGAGCCCCGAGTTACCTTGCTCCTGTGTCAGATTCTCGTTGCCACTGTTATCAGCAGACATGGAAACCCCAAGAAGTACCCCAGTGCACCTCTTGTGCTCCAGGCACATCCTGTTTCTTTATCTGTCAGCATCTCTAGCTTTTCATGATAACCACAGTCAGTTACTCACACCAGAAAGTAAGTGCTTTCTTTTCTTCTGGTCTATTAGCACAAAGGTCCAAATTAATCAGGCCACAGCCTGGCTTTGGGTTCAGTGGGACCCTAACTGTTTCGCCTGGTGGAAGCATTCCATCTATGGGGGCCACAATTTCTAATACAATAGACCTTAAAATTGTGGGAGCATATGCACAAAGTCTGCAAGTGAGTTCCTGAGAGGGATGATAGGACCCCATCCTCCTTGACTTCTGGACTGAGCATTCTTGCTGTTGGGGACACAGCACCTTATGATTGCTGTTGGTTCAAAGTATACCACATCTTGGAGGAGGGGGCCCCAACCCCATCCGAGGTCATCCCAGCTGGTTCCTTAGCTGAGCCTCTCGGAGCCTATTCCAATATTCCACCAGGCAGACAACTTCTGGGGTAATAGAGTTGTGATAGGACCAGTGGAATCCATGGTGATGTGCCCATTGTCAAACCTCCTTCAATGTGAAGTGGGTCCTTGGGTACCAGGTGATGTTACTTGAGATTCCCATGTTGGGAAATGACTCTGTAACCCTCAGTTAATGGTACTGGAAAAAGCAGGGCAGGCAGGGAAGCCTGGCCCATACCTGGGATACCGATGAAAGTAAGGACAAAATACTGCCCCCTTCACTCACAGTGGAAGGCATCCCATGCAGGAGATTCGGCTCTACCGTTAGTCTCCTTGGGGGACAGTACCAAGGGACAATGCCCCAGGCATTGCTAGCCGATAGCATCACTATCGATAGGCTGGAACTGATGCAATCACACACCTAAGGCTGTATTGGGCTGAATTCCAACAAGGTCTTTGGTGACGTTGGAAACAAAACTCTAACAGTGACCTGGTGGGTACAGAAGACAGAGTACAGCAGTGTCCATGAGGTGAAGCGAAGGTGACAGAGGGCAGACGACTCTGCATGATTGTGAAGGTAATGGGAGAGGTATGAGGGTGTCTCGCGAGGAGCGTGGAGTGATTGAATTTTTTTTAAGACAAGTGTGCCTGGAACATATTTAAGTACTCATAAAAGTAGACCAGATCACTGAGAGAAATACAGCGTGCGAAAGAGGGGGAAGATTGATGTAAAGATATCATTGAGGAAATAGTCAAGAGAAGGTCCAGAGCATGGGAGAAGGACTCAACTTAGATGGAGGAGAGATCTAGGTTCCAGGTGCGGATGTAGAGTGAACTTGCAGGGTTGGGGTGTGTGTGTGTGTGTGTGTGTGTGTGTGTGTGTGTGTGTGTGTGTGTGTGGATGAGCGCAATTACAGAAACAGCCTTACTTGAGCCTGTTGGATGTGAGGACTCAGACCTCAACAGGAGTCATGAAGTTACGAAGTTCCTGAAGGTCCTTTTAAATTCGTGAATTCAAGAGCTATAGGTGTCGTGTTAGCTCAGTAGTAGATTTTTTTCACCTTAGCAGAAGTCAGTTAATTATAATAATAGGTACCGTTTACTGTACCTGCTACGTGCCATGCGCTGTACTCAGCATTTTCCATCTCTATTCCTTTCACCTCACCACCACGCTAGGAGGAAGGCATGTAGGCATTATTATCATCATCGACAGAGGAGAAAATGAAGGCGTTATGTGTCTCATACAGCCAGTAAGTAGTACATTCACATCTGTCTCCAAACCCATTTTCCTTAGATAGCATCGTCTCTCAGACTGTGTTTGCTATTAGGCAGGAGTGTTCTGGGGGGCATGGACATAGGAATGTACATTTTGACTGGGCTAGAAAATGAGGAGAGGATGAAAGTGTCCAATGCAAGGGACAAATCTTGGTAAGGGACTCTGAGTAGGCAGGACCCACACACGGGGATACGCAAGGCAAAGGAAAGAATAGCACAATGACAGTAGAGGCCCCAAACCTTTGTGTAAGAGAATAAAGTCCAGCAAAGTGGGGAGGAGTAAAGGAGAGGAACCCAGATCTCCCTTGAAAAAGGAAGATCTGGTAGTTATCCTGTTGATTTCACACGCACCGATAGATTAAACACCATTTATAGGTTGATGACTACCACGCTCTGCTAGGCTCCATAATCACCCATCCAACCACTTCCTTGAAATCTCCACTCTAATTTCTCCTTGAATCTGTTCTTCCCCCAACATCCCCGTTTAAGTAAACCATTCCACCTTCCATCCAACCGTTTAAGCCTAGAAGTCTTACTTGACCCCTCTCTTTCCCTCAACCCATGTATTGGTTATCCATTACTGTGTAACAATATTACGACAAACTGAGTGGACTGAAGGACACTTGTTATCTCAGAGCTCCTGTAGGTCAGGAATGCAGGCGCAGCTTTCTCTGCTTCAGGGTCTTGCACAGGCTGCGGTCAAGGTGTCAGCCCAGCCAGGGTCTCATGTGAGGCTCAACTGGGGAAGGTCCCTCTCCTGTGGTTATTGGCAGGATTCGGTTCCCTGTGGGTTATTGGACTGAGGGCCTTGGCTCCTTACTGGCCGTCTGCCAGACGTTATTCCTGGCCACATGGGCCTCTCCACGTGGCAGCTCACCTTCTCAAAACCAGCCAGGGTGAGGGCCACTAGAGGGTCTGCTACCAAGACTGAAGCAGTAAAATAATCCTCGAAGTGACATCCCATTACTGTTGCCATGTTCTGTCGGTTGGAAGCAAGTCACAGGCCCTGCCCACGCTCAAGGGGAGGGCTCAAATACACAAGCGCGTGAACACCAGGAGGCAGGGGTAACTGGGAGCCATCCTGATGTCCGTCCCCCACACCCATCACCCAGTTTATTGCCCAGTCTTGTGAACTCTACCTCCCAAATGCCCCTTGCTTTGCTCCACATCTCTCTCCATCGCCATGGCCACCACGCCAGGCCCAGGGAACATCTCTCACTTGGACTGTCCTCTGGTCCCCTTGGTTTCATGCTTTCCTCCCTAAATTCTATTCCACACACAGAAAAGATTATATGATTTCTCTTCCATGCTATAAAACCCTCCAAAAACTCCCACCGATGACTGAATAAAATTGAATTTCCAACAAGACCCTACTTGACCTGGCCTGCTTACTGCTTCGATTTCATCTCATGTTCCTCTGCCCAGCACACTCAGGTGTCCAGGCCTCTGATATTCCTCAAACTCCTTGAGTTTATTATTTGTGGAATTTGCACTTCATGTTTTCTCTGCCTGAAATGTTCTTTCCCTAGGTTTTTGCAAAGCTGGCTCTCTCTGGTCGTTCTGATCCAACGCAAATGGCACCTCTTTGAAGAGGCTTGTCCTGCTCAAGGACAAAGAGAGAAATCAAGGATAATTCCCAGTCAGCAACCTAAGCTCTCTCCGTAACACTGCTCTGTTTTAATTTTATTAAAGCGGTCACACCCTGTCATTTTCTTTGTTACTAACTGTCTTTCTCTTACTAGAGTTTAAGCTCTGTAAGAGCAAACATTCTGAGTTTCTTGTTTTCTGCTGTACAGTCATTTAGAAGCTGGCCTGACACATAACAGGCACTGGGTAACTATTGCTGAATGAATCAATGACCAACTTAATGAATGAATGGATCAAATTGCACATTCTGTCCTATCTTTTGATGTCGGCACACCTTTCATAATGACAAAACTAGAGCCCTTTTTCACCCCATGACTTTACTGTTATATGAATGTAGTCAGAGTAAGTTTTTACCTCCATTATATTAGAAAGGTTTGCATAGTCCACTGATTGACCACTGGGAGCCAAAGCAGTGGAGTGACCCCACAGAGAGAACACCTCTATCGTGCCTAGAGAGACTGAGGTCAATGTTTCCAGGCCACGGCCTTTCAGTGGCCACATAAGTGGTTTTGACTTCTGTGGGTCTCTGTCTTTCACAGGCATGAACTTTACTGTAAGAAAATAAAGATTTGTGCTGAGTGAAAATAAAAGCAATTCATTGAAAAAAAATAACAGTATGTAGGAGATGTAACAGAAAATTAGAAATTGTCCAAGTTGCTCTTTTGGTTTGTTTATATATTTCTCATCTGATGAGGCCAAGTGATTGGTATCTTTTAAACACTTTTTTATGACTTGAGGTGGATACATTACCCACTTAGAGTTTTAAAAGAAGAGTTAACAATGATTATTGCCCCACATCAGTCTGCCTAAGGATTTTTCTGAAGTGAATGGATGTCCTTTAGCAGTTCTCATTTGGGATGGGGGGATACCTGTTCTGATTCTTTAGCTGGAAAGGCTTGACACCACCTTCTTTTTCTCTTTAAATCAGTATCTACAAAGAATAGGAGTATTAAAAAAAAAAGAACAAACAAGGAGGCATGCCTCTTCTATCAAGGTCTAGTCAGGAACACAGTGTCCAACCCAGGGAGCTCAATGGAAAGAATTTAATACAGGGAAATAGTTAAGAAGGGGCTGGAAGAGCTGAAATGGCCAACAAGGGGCAGTAAAAGAACATAGAATTAGCAACAGCAGTTGGCTACCACCACAAAGGAAGAAGGGTGTTATGGATTCAATTGTGTCCCCCTCAAAACCATATGTTGAAGCCCTAACCCACAGTGATTCAGAATGGGATTTTATTTGCAAACAGGGTTATTGCAGATGTGATTAGTTAAGATGAGGTCATATTGGAGGAGGGGTCTGGAGTTCCTATAAGATGAGGAGGAGAGACACAGAGACACACCCAGAAGGAAGAGGCCATATGCTGACAGTGACAGAAATTGGAATGATGCCACAGCAAACAAAGGAAGGCCAAGGATTATGGCTAGCACCAGAAGCTAGGAAAAAATAAGGATTCTACGCAGAGTCTCAGAGGGAGCATGGCTCTAATGACCAACACCTTGATCTCAGATGTCTAATCTTCAGAACTGTGAAACAATGCATTTCTGTTGTTTTAAGTCACCCAGTTGTGTGGTGTTATGTTAGCAAAACTTTAAGAAACTAATACAAAAGTTGTGCTCAGAACTCAAATGCAGAGCCAGCTGGTGGGGATAGATCCAGGAAGGGCCCCAGGCAGAGGCCAGGACCACGGAGGGAGGGCCCTTGCTGGCAGCTGGAGGTCAGGGGAAGAGGAGTAGAGATACCCTGACGTCTGCCTTCCTCCCATCCACCTGTGTTCTGCCAGTACCTCTCTTTCTCTGAACCTAAGTCAGAAACCTGTTGACATGGCAGCTGCAAAATTGTAGTTTTCAGGGGCAGAGTGGGGAATAGGTCTGAGTAAAAGACAAAAACTGACACTGAAAGGGGCTCTCACCTTAGGCTAGCATGAGAGGCAGAAGTTCTGCTCTCCAGCCAAGTCTGGAAATAAAGGGCATCAAATACTGAACCACTTCACCCTAAAAGTAGGATTGCTTAGATTGCTTAGAGAGAAAAAAATCTAAACACAAGGGCAAAATTAAAATGCACTGTGGTTTAATGATGAAAAGCATGGGCCAAATGACTTGCAGTCAAGAAAATTGGCATAGATTGGATTTTGGGCAAATTGGACATTTGGATTTTAGACAAAAAAGGATTAAAAAAAATCTTGTTCTATTTAGCTTTCATCATTATTATGAAAAGGAATTGAAACAATGGAATTAGACACTATTATAAAGAAATAGAGAGGAAAGTTAGGGCTGAAAACCTACAAAAAATTTAAAGAGAGAGAGAGAGAGAGAGAGAGAAGTTGAACTCAGGTAAAATCTACCAAAACCAAGAAGGAAGAGAGTAGTGTGCTAGGGTGGTGTTTATATCATGACCTCTCTGTGACTCCCCTGACCTCACGTTCTGTAATAAAAATTAAATCAGTATTCGTGCTGTGATTGCTTCCAAAAGGATTTGAAACACTTATGAATTAAAACACATTAAGATACTTAAAATAAAAATCTCCATCATTCTTTTTTCTTTTCTTTTTTTTTTTGTGGTACGCAGGCCTCTCACTGTTGTGGCCTCTCCCGTTGCGGAGCGCAGGCTCTGGACGTGCAGGCTCAGAGGCCATGGCTCACAGGCCCAGCCGCTCCGCAGCATGTGGGATCTTCCCGGACCGGGCACAAACCCGTGTCCCCTGCATCGGCAGGCGGACTCTCAACCACTGCACCACCAGGGAAGCCCTCCATCATTCTTTAAAGGAAACAGTATTTGGTAATGAATTTGAGATAAAGCTTTCTTTTGTATAAAAAAACAAATATATATATATGTATATACATATCTATATTTATATATGATATAACACACATACTTATATATAAAATTTAAAAATTTATGATAAAAGCATGCATAGAAATGGATTTCATTTGCAGGGACAAAACACTTCTTATATATATATATATATATATATATAGGCTGCTAATAAAAAAGAGAGCATTACATGAAATCATTCATCAAAAACAACATTATGCAAGAGAATCTGAAGGATATATATATGTATATACATATACATATATATGTATGTATAACTGAATCACTGTGCTGTACACTTGAAACAAACATGATAAAAAAAACATAAATAAAGGTATTGCTTTTAAAGTAAAAAAAAAACAAACAAACAAAGAACCACTCTGTGGTCTTGGCTTTCCAGTGTTTAAAATTAGTATAGAAATCAAATGTAAGAAATTACACCACTGACTAACTAATATGGCCTTAGCAAATACTAGGGGTCAGGAGGAAGGTTTTGACATGTGTGGGATCTTAGTAAATTCACAATCATTACATCTAATGGGTTTTGACCTTACTGATTGAAGGGAGGGTTACAGGTTATCACAAATATGGTATTCTGTTGTGAAAGCTTGAGATGGTCGAATAAATTCAGCAGGATCGTATTCAAAGAACAATGAAAAAAAAGTAAAACATGGAATCTTGCAAAGAGGCCTTGAAACACCTTACAGGCTCACGTGGAAATGATGCTCATCACAGCTTGAAACAGTCTGCCTGGCACAGAACACAGCAGGACACACAGATGGCCTCCAAGTGTGAGAAAAATCTCTACGCCTGTATTGCTTATAAGAGAAGGGGGAAAAATGACAATCTGGACTGGTAGAGGCCTTCAGGAACAGAATGTCAGGAATAGATTCTTGAACAGAACCTTCAAAAAGATCAGGAATCTAAGAGGAAGAGAATAAATAAATATTAGTTGCAAATACAATAACTATAAATGGAGAGAGGGAGAACACTTATACCACAGAAGTCCACCCACTGGAGTGAAGATTCTGAGCCACAAGTCAGGTTTCCCAACCTGGGGGTCTGGCAACGGGAGGAGGAATTCCTAGAGAATCAGACTTTGAAGGCTAGTGGGACTTGATTGCAGGACTCTGACAGCACTGGGGGAAACAGAGACTCCACTCTTGGAGGGCACAAACAAAGCAGTGTGCACATGGGGACGCAGGGGAAGGAGAAGTGATCCCATAGGAGACTAAACCAGACCTACCTGCTAGTGTGCAAGGGTCTCCTGCAGAGGTGGGGGGCAGCTGTGGCTCACCAAGAGACAAGGAAACTGGCAGCAGAAGTTCTGGGAAGTACTCCTTGTCATGAGCCCACCAAGAGTCTGCCATTAGCCCCACCAAAGAGCCTGGGTAGGCTCCAGTGTTGGGTTGCCACAGGCCAAACAACCAACAGGGAGGGAACCCAACCCCACCCATCAGCAGACAAGCAGATTAGAGTTCTACTGAGCTCTGCCCACCAGAGCAACAGCCAGCTCTACCCACCACCAGTCCTTCCCATCAGGAAACTTGCACAAGCCTCTTAGATAGCCTCATCCACCAGAAGGTAGGCAGCAGAAGCAAGAAGAACTACAATCCTGTGTACCCAACATAGGAGCACCACAATGCATAAGGCAACTGCTAACAGCTATAAAATATGAAATCAACAATAAAAAAAAATAGTGGGGGACTTTAACACCTCACGTACATCAATGAACAGATCATCCAAACAGAAAATTAATAAGGAAGCACAGCTTTAAATGGCACAGTAGACCAGATAGATTTAATTGATATTTATAGGACATTCCATCTGAAAACAGCAGATTACACTTTCTTCTCAAGTGCACACAGAACGTTCTCCTTTGGTGGGAATGTAAATTGATACAGCCACTATGGAGAACAGTATGGAGGTTCCTTAAAGAACTAAAAATAGAAGTATGATATGATCCAGCAATCCCACTACTGGGCATATACTCAGAGAAAACTATAATTCAAAAAGACACATATACCCCAGTGTTCATTGCAGCACTATTTACAATAGCCAGGTCATGGAAGCAACCTAAATGCCCATCGACAGGTGAATGGATAAAGAAGATGTGGTACATATATACAATGGAATATTACTCAGCTGTATAAAGGAACAAAATTGGGTCATTTGTAGAGATGTGGATGGATCTGGAGACTGTCGTACACATGAAGTAAGTCAGAAAGAGAAAAACAAATATCGTATATTAACACATATATGTGGAACTTAGAAAACTGTACAGATGAACCGGTTTGCAGAGCAGAAATTGAAACACACAAGTAGAGAGAAAACGTATGGACACCAAGGGGGGAAAGTGGCAGTGGGGAGGTGGTGTGATGAGCTGGGCGACCGGGATTGACATGTCTACTGATGCATGTAACATGGATGACTAATAAGAAAAAAATAACTAAATAAAAAATAAACATTAAAACAAAAAAGTAAATAGACCGAGAAAGCAGACTTGATCTGTAGGTATAATGAGGAACATGCGTATTTCTCTCTGAAAGTCTGTAATCATTTCCCCTGGAGAGTGCTGTGGACACTTGCTTACAGCACCCCTATAGGCTACGTAGCAGGTAGAATGGTCGGGAGGTAGAATGGTCGGGTCAGCATAGAGAGGGTAAGCGTTTTCCCCAAAACAACCCAATGAGTTAGCCATAGAGCTAAGATAAGCCTTCTCAGCCCCGTGATTTCAAAGACTTTGATCATTTAATTGAGCCATGCTGCAGCTCCTAGGGGGCCTGGAGCTCTCCAGATGACTAGGCCGAAGCACATTGCCAACTTCATGAGTGATGCTGCTAAAATGCAGAGACTATGTGTACAGAGTCCCTACCCTCATGGCCCCTGTACAATTATTGTACGTTTTTATTGCTGAGAGATGGAAAGGGAAGATTTGACACACACACACAAATCAAGTTGGGCAGAGCACTGCCTAGGTACTTAAAAAAATATATATTCCTAGTGTTTAGTATCTAAATGCCTTACTGCATTTGTTTGTCTCTTGAGAAAACATTTGAGTATAAAAGCTACATAAATGATATTCTGGAGATCCCTATATAAAACAATGAATTACAGTTGCCATCTCTTAGAAAACACAGAAGCAGAGGTACCTCTGTTAGGTGGAATGCTCCCCACTTAACTAGAAGGATAGCACACCTCATTTACGATTCCCAAAAGGTATGGAGCAAATGCATTCTGCAGACAAAATCATGAAATCTGATGACCAAACTCTGTCATAAAATAAAGACAGTATTAACCATATTTGGTTATATGCAAAATAAAGTTTGAGCAAAAGGGTGAAGTTATTCTGTGGGCTGGTAGAAGATAAATGTTTGTTGACTATTTAGAAGGGAAGCCAGTGGAAAACGGTTACCCACTTTTTAGTACATCAGGGAATTTTGGTAGAAAAATCACTGCTGATGCATTGATAATCTCCCACAGTTGCGGCCACTGGGTATGCTGTAGTCACTGCTGGGAGGCTGACCAGACCAATGAAGTGAAGTCAAACATAAGGGCCTTACTCTGTTATCAGGATCCATCTCTACTGTATAATCCAACACAGCATCCCACTTAAGTAT
Source organism: Neophocaena asiaeorientalis asiaeorientalis (assembly GCF_003031525.2). Classification (NCBI taxonomy): domain Eukaryota; kingdom Metazoa; phylum Chordata; class Mammalia; order Artiodactyla; family Phocoenidae; genus Neophocaena; species Neophocaena asiaeorientalis. The sequence goes on along the minus strand of NW_020172473.1, from coordinate 585,880 downwards.
ACTTTGTTTCATTATAAACACAAAAGGATGTTACTTCTTCCCCCATCTTTACACTCTTGGAATGTTACTACTGTCAGGCTCATGAAAAATTTTGTAGTTATTTGAAACCATAGGACTATGTAAGCAAAAAAATTTTTTTCTTTTTGGAGTGTTAAAAATAAGTAGCTACTCAGCCATATAAAGGTAAATTATTTCAAGTGATTTTAAAATATAGTAATTTGACTGATTATCCCTAGCTAGATATATACTAATGGTGAAAAGAAACCCCAAAGAAATTGTTAACTATTGAGTACTTTTGTTACTAATAACATTAGCATTGTTTTTCTGAAACTGATAACACATAAGATGAACAAATAAGTAATTATATTAACGTTATTAGGACCGAGACTTTCATCATAAGTGATCAGAGTTACAAACATAAAATCAAGAAGTAAAAACCCCCTAACTTCTGTATCAATGGCTATATCATTATGCTCATGGGGTACTTTTTTTTCTTTAAAAATACTTATTTTCTAGCTCTGTCTATTGAAAGAGCCAAAGAAATGCACCCAGGAGCAATGAGCTGGTTGTGATCTCTAAGTTTTCCTGTTACAAGGCTCTTTGGAGAAATGGCTGCTTCAGATCTGGTCCACGAAATAGACAAGATGAGCCTGGAACAACTTATCTCGCCAGAAAATAAGAGAATCTACGACCACAGAGGTTGTGTCTACAGGACTTAAGATCCAACCCCACGCACTAAAGATGGGACAGTTTGCTTTTCAGAATGAATAATAATTTTAAAGAATGTAAGGGTATCAAATATCTTTTCATTCATGAATTCAAAATGATACCGAAAAGAAAAACCACCATTGGTTGCTGCTGAGAGATGCTAGGAAACCAACAGTGTTTTAAAAATTGGGAAAAGAGTCTAACATGTATCTTGCTTTTCCTGTAAGGTCCTGACCTTTCAAGACAAGGCTGGGCCAGGAGAAGGTCAGGATTGGGGCAGAGATTAGTAAGGTCTTTGGGTAGTCTCCAGGAACCAAACAAATATTTTCTCTTTCTCTAGGAGGACTCTTATCAAGGCAGCTATTATGAAAAGTAGAAAATGATCTGTGATACCATCCAATAAGCCTCAAAAGTTACTGGAACTCATAATCATATCAAGGTGGTGGGTGTCATACCCTCTCCAGAACTGTTAGTGTTTTCTTCAGCATGTGCTGAGGTAGCCCAGAAATTCCACTGTGACACTGTCACACTCTCGGGTAAGTATTTTTTTTAGGTTTGGGTTTGGTGGTAAAGCTGAAAAAACATGATCAGAGTCTCATAAAATTTCAGGATGAGAAAAGTGGTCCAAGTAAACATCTGCTTTTAATCTCTTTAGTATTGCAGAACTCTTTGAATACATAATGGACACGGTGGAAAATGAAAACCACATACAGAACAATTCACATACGATTTTCAGGAGTTTGAAGAATCCCTGCTATTCGTGGATCTATTTGGGGATATCAGTGGATTCCTGACCAGGACTTTTGGGTCCAGGAAGTAATATAAGATGGGCTTTAGTGAAAGAGGCCGTCTAAGGGTAAACAGCGTCTTTCGTGCATCACCTTCCAGGATATCCTGAACGTGGATGGGATCCCAGGAAGGGTTGCTCATATGGAGCTGTTCCAGGAGCTCAAAGATCATCAGGAGAAATCAACATGTATCCACCCAGGTGGAGATAGTAGGGAAGGAAGCAAACTCACCTTTTTCCTGTACTAAAAACCTCAAGGTCCCCAGGAGCAAAGAAGGAAGAGGATGAAGAGCAGGTGAGCTGCCAGGTACTGCTTACACAGTTGCTGAGTATCAGCTGGATATAAGGAGGGTACCCACTCGGCAGGGATCCAGGCTCTGGTTTTGTGTAAATTCTCTTGTTTCCAATAGGACCTCTCTCCATCTGAGAATTTGCCCTGAGTGATGTACTTGCCAAGACCCCCTGGCACACAGGCTGCAGGGACCTAGGAAATGCTGCTGGCAAAGTCCAAAGTGAAGCTGTAAAGGATTGTGGTGGTTTTCTGCCCATGGTCATGTGCTGGGCTTGGCCATCAGAAGGACAGACTTGAGCATATAGGGATGAACCAAGATACAAAATACAAGTCCAAGTGAAGGAGGATGCAGTTCAGAAGAAAGGAGGCTTTTATCGAGACGCTGCAGGAGGGAGCTCAAAGCCTACTTTTACAGAAGAGGAACAGAATTGCATTTCCTTCCCACCAAGTGAAGCCAGGAAACTGGCAGCCTTATGCCAAAGAGAGGAAAGTGAACTCTTTCTAAGGATTAGTTCTGAAAGCCTTTCGCAGACAGTCCAATGAAATAAGAATGGCCTAATAAGAATGGTTAAACCATCTCAGACTTTCTGATTGACATTATAGGTAAACCTGCTCGCTACTTTCTCTGTGCATTTCCCAAGGAAGGAGCACTCCAGAAAGGTTCGAGCTATTTACAGATAGTGTGTACATTCCTTGCAGTTCCTCAGTCCTTTAAGGACCCTGCAGTGCTATAGCACACATCACCTGGATCTTCACAAAGCAGCATGGTTCATGCAAGTATAAAATGCAAGACAGGATAACTTTCACTTTAAGACAGCTAGTTAATTTTTAAATATAGTTCACACTGCCGTTGATAACTGAGAGAATGGAAACTCAGGCCCAAGTGGAAATGGGATTCTGAGTTTAACTTCCCTGGGCAACGAGAAGTCAGATTGTGTGTGGCATCTATGGCACGGATGCATCACGATCACACAGTTTGGCCTCTACGAGTAAAACTAATGCAGGAAGACCTTTGTTCACTCTGATTTATTAGTGAAATGAATCTGGAGCATCTTTCTTATGTCCAGTCCTTCAGGTTAAATGCACACTGAAAATAGCCCTTCCTCCTTTGGCCAGGGAAGTTAGGAAGACGTTATGTGAGGAATCCATTCACGGCTTTGGAGACAGGATAGGTAACAGGATAGAATAGGGTTGAAAGTGTAGGGTTCAACAGGCAATGCTGGGGTTGTTGAAACCAACAGAAAAAAAACAAGCATCATTTTCTTTTACTGCTCTGTTGAGACTCCTTCCTGAGGAAATGAGCCAGGTCTGTGATTCTGGAACTGGGTTGTTCCTGTGAAGTGTGTTCACCCGGGGCCTGGAGGAGCAGGTGAGAAGCAGAGGGTGCTGCCAACACACATGCTTTGTCGTTTAGAGCTGCCCAGGGAGCAATTACAAACACACCTGCAAATTACCAGGCAAGAGCTTCCCCAAGTGATGTGCAGTGAGACGCGTAGGACCTGAGTTCTCAAGCGTCCCCTTCCTAGGAATGCTTCCAGGTAGAACATTGTCTCCCTTGGAGGATGGTGTCCCCAGGCTAAGAAGTTGGCCCACAGAGTGTGTATGATTTCCCTTAAGGACCGGAGACATTTAGAGGCAAGGACAATGAGCATGTGAGTGTGAGAATAAAGACAGCCAGGTTATCTGCTAACCTGGATCCCACGCTTCGTACAAGTCTGGGAGCTAGTGACAGTTCAGGCCTTCCTTTCAGCAGCTGAGAGAGGGAGGCATAATGATAAGAGAGCTTATGACCATTTTGTGGAACTACTGTGGTCTCAGTGAGGGAGAAACAGCAGAGAATTTTTTCTGTGTCCCCAGCAAAACAAGTTATCTTACGGGTTTCCCTGATGGTGCAGTGGTTGAGAGTCCACCTGCCGATGCAGGAGACGCGGGTTCGTGCCCCGGTCTGGGAAGATCCCACATGCCGCGGAGCGGCTGGGCCCGCGAGCCATGGCCACTGAGCCTGCGCCTCCGGAGCCTGTGCTCCGCAACAGGAGAGGCCACAACAGTGAGAGGACCGCATATCGCAAAAAACAAAACAAAACAGAACAAGTTGTCTTTAGTTCTTCCACAAGATTTGTATAAAGTTCATGCACACATTCAATGGAGCAACGTTGAGTGTCTACGAGGCATCGTGCCAAGTGCAGGGGCAGTTGGTGGTCCAGTGAGACCACCTGAGTGGTCACGAGGAGACCTGTGGACATAGCTAACATGCTGCCTCTCCCACCAGCCTCAGCTCTTTATAGCCCTGCTATTTTGACATTGGAGAAAACTAATGCTCAAGGTTGGAGGAAGGCAGAGACCAAGGTTATCCCCTGTCGCTTGGGATAGTTCCATGGAGAGCCATCTTGAGCCATTACAATGGGAAGACTCAACTCAGGAGGGCAAAACACACTTGTCACAAACATTTCTTTTTTAAACATCTTTATTGGAGTATAATTGCTTTACAATGGTGTGTTCGTTTCTGCTTTATAACAAAGTGAATCAGCTATACGTATACGTATATCATCATATCTCCTCCCTCTTGTGTCTCCCTCCCATCATCCCTATCCCACCCCTCTCGGTGGTCATGAAGAACCAAGCTGATCTCCCTGTGTCACAAACATTTTGATAATCGGCTTCAAAGGACCAATGACCTCAGGGAAACACACACAATGGGAACCTTGCAGACTCGGGTGAACTTGATTCCCTGGCTGCCTTTCCACTTTGCTGCCTAGATGGTCATTTAATCAGCTTCCCCACCCCCCTCACCCCAAGGGGCTGTCTTCATGTCCTCAACACAGTTTTGGATGCCCTGCAACCATCTCACAAGACCTGGCTTCCCTGACCCATTGTCAGAGTCGGTCAGCTGTGAGCAGGGCTGGTTGAGCAGAAGAAGGGAGAGTGAAAAAAGTTATGGAATTGCTGATTTCTTCAGAAGTCATCCAAGATTCTCTCTGGTTTCTTAAGAGGATTTCACTGAATGCACACATTTATTTTAAGCATTTTTAAAGTTTATTCTTGCAGATCAGTACATCATCTTAAGATCTCATTTTTGCCCAGTGACATAAGGTAGAAAATGGAAAAATGACCATAAAATGAGAGAAAACGGAGGATGCCAGAATTCTCCACCTTCACCTTGCTAGTATTTGCCCAGTTCATATTATATTTTGACATCATTACAGAGTCTATAATTTCAAGAAATGCATGACACGTGGTCTTTCATCACTAATCATTATTTTTATTTACTTTGTTAAATATTTTTTAAAGACAATGTAGTAATATGAGATAAATAGATAATCAGCAAGGACCTACTGTATAGCACAGGGGACTCTACTCAATATTCTGTAATAACCTATATGGGAAAAGAATCTGAAAAAGAACGGATATATGGACTCCCTCTTGTGAGAGCACTGGAATCACAACTAACTGCTGAACAATCATCAACAGGAAGACACTGGAACTCCCCAAAAAAAAATACCCCACATCCAGAGACAAAGGAGAAGCCACAATGAGATGGTAGGAGGGGCGCAATCACAGTAATATCAAATCCCATAACTGCTGGGTGGGTGACTCAAAAACTGGAACACTTATACCATGGAGGTCCACCCACTGGAGTGAAGGTTCTGAGCCCCATGTCAGGCTTCCCAACCTGGGGGTCTGGCAATGGGAAGAGGAATTCCTAGAGAACCAGACTTTGAAGGCTAGCACTATTTGATTGCAGGACTTAGACAGGACTGGGGGGAAACAGAGACTTCACTCTTGGAGAGCACACAAAAAGTAGTGTGTGTATCAGGACCCAGGGAAAGGAGCAGTGACTCCACAAGAGACTGAACCAGACCTACTTGCTAGTGTTGAAGGGTCTCCTTCACAGGCGGGGGTGGCTGTGGCTCACCATTAGGATATGGAAGCAGAAGTTCTGGGAAGTGCTCCTTGAAGTGAGCCCTCCCAGAGTGCACCATTAGCCACACCAAAGAGCCTGGGTAGGCTCCAGTGTTGGGTCGCCTCAGGCCAAACAACCAACAAGGAGGGAACCCAGCCCCACCCATCAGTAGACAAGCAGATTAAAGTTTTTTTACCCACATCTACCCACCACCAGTCCCTCCCATCAGGAAACTTCCACAAGCTTCCTAGATAGCCTCATCCACCAGAGTGCAGACAGCAGAAGCAAGAAGAACTACAATCCTGCAGCCTGTGGAACAAAAACCACATTCACAGAAAGATAGACAAGACGTAAAGGCAGAGGCTATGTACCAGATGAAGGAACAAGATAAAACCTCAGAAAAACAACTGAAAGAAGTGGAGACAGGCAACTTTCCAGAAAAAGAATTCAAAATAAAGATAGTAAAGATGATCCAGGACCTCAGAAAAAGAATGGAGGCAAAGATCAAGAAGATGCAAAAAATGTTTAACAAGGACCTAGAAGAATGAAAGAACAAACACATAGAAGAATTAAAGAACAAACAAACAGAGATGAACAATACAATAACTGAAACGAAAAATACACTAGAAGGAATCAATAGCAGAATAACTGAGGCAGAAGAATGGATAATTGACCTGGAAGACACAATGGTGGAATTCACTACCGAGGAACAGAATAAAGAAAAAAGAATGAAAAGAAATGAAGACAGCCTAAGAGACCTCTGGGACAACATTAAATGCAGCAACATTCACATTATAGGGGTCCCAGAAGGAGAAGAGAGAGAGAAAGGACCTGAGAAAATATTTGAAGAGATTATAGTCGAAAACTTCCCTAACATGGGAAAGGAAATAGACACCCAAGCACTGACAGTCCCATGCAGGATAAACCCAAGGAGAAACATGCTGAGACACATAGTAATCAAAATGACAAAAATTAAAGCCAAAGAAAAATTACTGAAAGCAACAAGGGAAAAATGACAAATAACATACAAGGGAACTCCCATAAGGTTAACAGCTGATTTCTCAGCAGAAACTCTACAAGCCAGAAGGGAGTGGCATGATATACTTAAAGTGATGAAAGGAAAGAACCTACAGCCAAGATTACTCTACCCAGCAAGGATCTTGTTCAGATTCCATGAAAAAATCAAAAGCTTTACAGACAAGGAAAAGCTAAGAGAATTCGGCACCACTAAACCAGCTCTACAACAAATGTTAAAGGAATTTCTCTAAGTGGGAAACACGAGACAAGAAAAGGACCTACAAAAATAAACCCAAAACAATTAAGAAAATGGTAATAGGAACATACATATCGATAATTACCTTAAACGTGAATGGATTAAATGCTCCAACCAAAAGACACAGGCTTGCTGAATGGATACAAAAACAAGACCCATATAGATGCTGTCTATAAGAGACCCACTTCAGACCTAAAGACACATACAGCCTGAAAGTGAGGGGATGGTAAAAGATATTCCATGCAAATGGAAATCAAAAGAAAGTTGGAGTAGCAACATTCATATCAGATAAAATAGACTTTAAAATAAAGGATGTTACAAGATACAAGGAATGCTCAATATTAAAAAAACAAACAACCATATCAAAACATGGCAGAAGACCTAAATAGACATTTCTCTAAAGAACATACAGATGGCCAAGAAGCCCATGAAAATCTGCTGAACATCACTAATTATTAGAGAAAAGGCAAATCAAAACTACAATGAGGTATCACCTCACACCAGTCAGAATGGGCATCATCAGAAAATCTACAAACAATAAACGCTGGAGAGGGTGTGGAGAAAAGGGAACCCTCTTGCACTGTTGGTGGGAATGTAAATTGATACAGCCACTATGGAGAACAGTATGGAGGTTCCTTAAAGAACTAAAAATAGAAGTATGATATGATCCAGCAATCCCACTACTGGGCATATACTCAGAGAAAACTATAATTCAAAAAGACACATATACCCCAGTGTTCATTGCAGCACTATTTACAATAGCCAGGTCATGGAAGCAACCTAAATGCCCATCGACAGGTGAATGGATAAAGAAGATGTGGTACATATATACAATGGAATATTACTCAGCTGTAAAAAGGAACAAAATTGGGTCATTTGTAGGGATGTGGATGGATCTGGAGACTGTCGTACACATGAAGTAAGTCAGAAAGAGAAAAACAAATATCATATATTAACGCATATATGTGGAACCTAGAAAAATGGTACAGATAAACTGGTTTTCAGGGCAGAAGTAGAGACACTGAAGTACAGAACCAACGTATGGACATCAAGGGAGGAAAGTGGCAGGGAGTGGGAGGTGGTGGTGGGATGAACTGAGAGATTGGGATTGACATGTATACACGAATATGTATAAAATGGATAACTAATAAGAACCTGCTGTATAAATAAATAAATTAAATAAAATTAAAAAAAATAAAAGAATGGATATATGTATAACTGAATCACTTTGCTGTACACCTGATACTAACACAACATTGTAAATCAACTATACACACATATAAAATAAAAATTAGGGTTTCCCTGGTGGCGCAGTGGTTGAGTGTCCGCCTGCTGATGCATGGGACACGGGTTCATTGCCCCGGTCTGGGAAGATCCCACATGCCGTGGAGCAGCTAGGCCCGTGAGCCGTGACCACTGAACCTGTGCGTCCGGAGCCTGTGCTCCGCAACGGGAGAGGCCACAACAGTGAGAGGCCCGCGTACCGCAAAAAAAAAATTAAATTAAGAAATAAATTTTAAAAAAAGAAAAGAAGACTCCACGTGGAGTCTTAGCCTCTGTACCACCAGGGAAGTCCCTCATAGTCATTTCTTAATTCTAATATCATTTACATTCACCTGTGTATACTCCCTTATCATTCTGCTTTCATGGGACAATGGCACGCATGTTGGGTGTTCTGGAAGCTTACTTTTCTTTTCTCTTTTCCCCTCCTCCTTTTCCTGTCTTTGTCAAACTGCTGACCCAGCAACTAGCCCCAAATTTAGCTTTCTTACCAACGTCATGTGAGTTCTTCCCTGTTTTCCTCCAAGCTCATAAAATATAATCATACACACACATGGTCCTCTGGCTTTGTTTTACAAAAATGGAATATTACTTTGCATCTTTTTTTCCTGCTCAGTACAGCTCTAATTCGTTGTTTGTGATGGTTTTCTAAAACTCCATGGAGTAGATGTCTCATAAATTATTGAACAATTTCTCTATTCATAGTTGTATACAATGTTTATGAATCTTTTAACTCTACAAATAACACCTTATATAAACATTTTATACATCTGGCCTTATGATATGTTGTTACTTTTTTCCTGTGGAAAATATTTCCATGGGAGGGATTGCAATTTATTTTATTTTTAATAGGTATTGCCACATTGCTTTCCTCAAAAGGCTATAAATATTCACATTTCCAGCAGCAAATTAGAGAGCATGCTCTTTTCTTCATGTCTGCAGCAAAAGGTTTTTCCTTTTTTCTTTTAAAGGATCTTCCTTAAACCTGGCATTATGGATGTAAGTCATTTTGTCACTGTTAATTTAACTTGCAATTTTCACACTACTCGTGAATTTGAATGTCCTTTCGTTATATATGTCAAATATTTGGAGTTGCCTTCCTGTGAATTGCTTGTTCACACCCCTTGCCCACTTTTCTGTTGAGTTGTAGGTCATTTTTTTGTCAATTTGTAAGAGCTCTTTGTATAGTATAATTTTATTTTGCCATCAGATTTCAAATATAATTTCTATTTACCTATATTGTATCTTCTCCTACATAGAAGTTTTAAAGTTTTATTTAAATACAGCTAGTTTTCCTTAACAGCTTCTGAATTTCCGGCTTTGGTTAGGAAGGTACTCTCAATTTTGCACGTGATCTCTTAGATTTATTTTCCCAGAGGAAATGGCTATGTTTACATTTCAGTCTTCAGTCCATCTGGAATTTAGATGTCCATGTGATTTGAGATGGGGCACAATTTTACTTTCTTTCATACAGGTAGGCAGCTGTGATAGCACATTGACTAAATGAACCATTTTCCCACAGAATTAAAAAATCACATTTGCTTATTTTACATTCTTGTACATACTTGGGCGCTTTTCTAGCTTAACTAACGACACTGTTTCACTGATCTATGTTTCTATCCCCAAACCATTGCCATATTTATTTGATTGGATGCTTTATAGAGTTATGTAGTTCCTTCCCTTCTTTAAAAAGCAAAGCAAAACAAACCAAAAAACTTTTCTACTTTTCTATTGGTACTTATTTTCCCCTTTAAACTTTTATATGATTTTATGTAATAACGTTAAAAAACACTGTTGGGATTTGCATTGCTTAGGATATAGTTTCAGGTGCTGTAAGTAAGAGCCAAAGTTACTGTGACTTGAACAAGACAGGAGTTTTGGTTTTGTTTGTACTTTTCTTGCCAAAAAAGCCAAATATAAGCAGTCTAGGGTCAGTGTGTCAGATTTAAGCATAAGAGACCAAGGTTTTTTCCATCTTCCGGTTTTCCCATTTGCATAGTACAGGATGGTGTGCTACTCACCTACATTCCAGTAGAAAAGGGAAAATGGGCCAGCAGAGGTCAACCCCATCCCCACCTCCTTTTAAGAATGGGAGTTGCACGTACAGCAGTTCCCCGTTATCCAGAGGGGATACGTTCCAAGACCTCCAGTGGATGCCTGAAACTGTGGATAGTACCAAACCCTAAAGATACTATGCTTGTTCCTTATATATACATACCTATGATAAATTTAATTCATAAATTAGGCACTGTAAGAGATTAACAGCAATAACTAAAAATAAAATAGAATTATAACCCTATACGATAATAACAGGTATGTGAATGTGGTCTCAAAGTATCTTACTGTACCAACTTAATGCCTTTTCCATTTAACTAAGCACTTACCATGCACCGTGGCCGTAACTTTTGTGGTTTGAGTTGTGACAGCAAAACTAGCACAAATTTCTCGGGACTTCCTTGGCAGTCCAGTGGTTAAGACTTCGAGCTTCCACTGCAGGGGGGCTCGGGTTCGATCCCTGGTCGGGGAACTAAGATCCTGCGTTCCACGGTGCGGCCAAAAGAAAAAAAAGAAACTAGCACAAATGTCTTCTTCCTTTTTCACAATTTCACGGGTAGAAGATTTGTTCTTACTGTAGATCTTAGCAACCTCAGCACATGATTTTTTTCATTCCTTATTAAGTCAAGAACTTGCCCCTTTTCACTTAAAGGAAGCACCTCATAGCTTCTCTTTGGCATATCCAAATTGCCAGCATCACTATGCTTGCGCTTTGGGGCCACTATTAAGTAAAATAAGGGTCACTTGAACACAAGTACTGCGATAAGCGTGACAGTTGCTCGGATCACCCAGGTGGCTACTAAGAGACTAATGGGTAAGGTACACTGGACAAAGGGATGGTTCACATCCAGGTGGGATAGCTTGAGATTTCATCACACTGCCCAGAATGGTGAGAAATTTAAAACTTATGACTTGTTTATTTCTGGAATTTTCCATTTATTTTCAGACCGTGGTTGACTGTGGGTAACTGAAACCACGGAAGGTGAAACCGCAGATAAGGGAGGACTACTGCTCAACTTCTATCTGCATCTCACTGGCCTGAACTTGATCACATGACTGCACCCCATTGCAAGGGAAGCAAAGGATACTGTGATACTGTGAGCTGTAATAAGAAATATACATTTGGTCCTTGACCCCATCCCTGACACAAGGCTTCTAAAACCCTTGTAAATTCCCAAGTGATAAGAGTGCCAGGAGCATCTTCTGTTCTATTGAGGTGACCCTGGGTGCGCTCCTGGTGGCTCCTGGCTGGGGGCTGGTCAACAGCAAGACCAAGCCATGATTAGAAGCCTGGAATTTTCAACCCCGCCCCCAATTCTCTAGAGAGAGAAGAGGGACTAGAAATGGAATTAATAATTGCTTATGACTACGTGAGGAAGCCTTCACAAATCCCAACAGTATGGGGCTTGGGGAGCTTGCAGGTGGGTGAATGCAGCCGTTTACCCGGAGGGTGATGCACCCCAACTCCATGGGGACAGGAGCTCCTGTGCTCTGGATCCTCCCAGATCTCACCCTAGGTGTCTCTTATCTGGCCGTCCTCTGTATCCTTCAGCGTATCCTTTAGTAAATTGGTAAATGTGTTTCTTGAGTTCTGTGAGCTGCTCCAGCAGATAATCGAATCCAAGGGGGAGGAAGGAACGGGAACCTCTGATTTGTAGCAGGTTGTGGGTAACCTGGGAATCTACTACTTGCGGTGACTTCGGAAGTGGGGGGCAGGCTCTCGTGAGACTGAGTCCTTAACCTGCAGGATCTGACGCCATCTCCAGGTAAATGGTGTCATAATTGACTTAAATTGTAGCACACCCAGCTGGTGTCACGAGAATTGCTTAGTGTGGGAAAACTTCCTACACATTTGGTGACCAGAAGTGTCAGAAGTGCAGTGTTCCATATGAAAGTAAAGGAGAAAGAGGAGGAGAACTGTGGGTTTTTCCAGAACACTGGAAAATACAGTGTTACTACAAATAGCCCCGGGTTCTCACTAAGAAAGGAAGGAGAATGGACCCTGGAGGATGAATCCTTCTCTACCACGGGATTCTAACTGGAATTGCATTAACCATGCAGTATAGTAGTAACATAAAGTTGTAAAGATATACATTTTATGAAATTAAATTTTTCTAATTCAAAAAGTTTATGCCTTCTCATTATTCAGCATTTGTTTTACCTTCTTCAATATGATTTTACCACTTCCTTTATTTAGACCTCTACCTTTCATTTTACATTTATTCCCAGCTCTCGCTAATGTTTTGGAAATATTGTAAACAAAATAATCTTTTTTTCCCCATTTTCGTTTGCGGGTCTTTATTGCTAATATAAAGAAAAACTGTTGAATTTTGTATTTTTAACATGTGTCCAATTTTCCAATTTTTCTTTTTCATTAAAGCTGCTTCTTAAAGAGAATCTTTTGGGGTTTTCTAGGTGTAAAATTACATTGTCAGTGAATATAGATGTTACTATTGCTTCTTTTCCAATGTTCTTGTGAATTATTTTATTGCCTTGTCACTGCATTTACTAGAACCTACAACATCATATTGGTTAATAACACAGATAGAAGGAATTGTACGATATTTATGATTTTAACTGAAATGATTTTGTTTCATCATTCAAAATATTTTCTGTTGGTTTTTGATAGGTCAATTTTTCAATCATCCTCAAGTGGTCACCATTTATTATTAATTTATTCATAGTTTTTATTAAGAATGACTCTTAGGTTTCCTAAATGCCTTTTTAGGATTTATTGATATGAACATATTTTCCCTTAATTTATTGATGTTATGAATTATGTTGACAGATTTTGTAGTATTGAAGCATCCATGCAATGCATGTATAAATCCAAATTGGCCATAGTGTATTAATGTTTGGAAACATGAAAAATATTGAAGTATATTTGCTATATTTTTGTTTATAATTTTGTTTCTATAGTCATACATAATATTGCGTGAAGTTTTTAAAAGATTAGTTGGTGTATTTAAAAATAATTATCTTTACCAGAATTTGGTACTAAAATCATGCCAGCTTCGTAACTTTAGTCATGGGGGCCTTTCCATCTTTTCTTATGGTTTCGAGTTGAGAGTTTAAGGAAGAGTAAAACCATCTGGACATGATGTTACTAAAGGTTAGTAACAATAGCTCTTTAGTAACAATAGCTCTTTAAACACCTTTCCAAGCCTCTGTGTCAATTACTCTGTGGCTGTTCTCTACTTTATCTTGGGTCAGTTTTGGTAATGTATAGTACGTAGAAAGTATTTCCTCTAGATTTGCAAATTTGTTACCAAGAAGTTGTATGAGGTATTGCAAGGTTGTTGTTTTTTTAATTTCTTCTCCTTCTCTGTCTGTGGTTGTGTTTTTCCATATTCCTAATCAAGCATATCTTTTGCCCATTTTTATTTCAACATTTAAACAATGTTATCATAATTAAATTCATAAGGGTTTGGTATTTTCACAAAACTAGCCTTCGGATTTAGTTATTGTTTAATTATTTAGTTATTCCATTTTTTGGTTTATTATTATTATTTTCCCACTTTTATCTTTACTAATAACCTGTTCATATTTTCTTTTGCTTGGTTTTATTGTTGTTTTTCTAATTTTCCATAATACAAAGTTTCATTATTAGTAATCTTCCTTTCTTAAATAAAACATTTCAGTTTCTAAATTCTCCTCTGAGCCCATGCTGCCTTTCAGTGTTGATTGCCTCATTGTTCCAGAATTTGTCTAAGGCTATATTTCTTAATTTCTAGGTACTCATTTTTATCATTTTGTATTATTTATTCTAACACTATTGAATAATAAGAAATATGGATTTTCAAATCTTTCTTTGTTCCATCAACTTAGAAACTAATTTTTACTATCTATATGAGGGTTATGGGTTCATAGGTTTCTTTATGTTTTCAATTTTTGTCTGTTACTTATGACTGATTTTAAAAGGGTTGCATTAAAATCTCTGATGAATATTACCTTTTTATGTAATTCCTCTTCTATTTCTAATAGGTCTTGCTTCACAGAGTTAGCTGCTAGTCTTGTGTGTGTGTGCACAGAGGTTTATGAGTTATTATAAACTTTGTAATATCTGAGAAGCAGACGCCAAGATAGGATTAAATATGGAAGAATTCTATTAGGGGAAAGCCTGTGAGAGAAAATGGAAGGGAGCTGGGAAAGGCTGGAAGGGGCATCAGACCATGCAAGTCTGACCCTGAGTACGGGAGAGACTGAAGGAAGCTTCTAGACTGCCCTCAAGTCTAATGAATTATCAGCTCAGCAAGCCTGCCAGGAAATCCCTGAGCCAAAGTCGTCGGTCAGGGAGTCTTGTGTCTTCCAGTAATGGGCCTACTTTAGACCCCTTTCTCTCGGTCATGGTCCTTGCCTGCGAGCAGCTTCAGGGAAAGCTGGCCTCCCCACAAATGTGAACATGGTTTTGGAAGGCAGCAGCGGGGATTCGTGGTCAGTTATGCTCTCTGTAGTTGGAGGTCAGCTAGGGGTATTCTAACAACACTTGGTTTTAAGAAATACATTCAACTTTTATTAACTGAGGATTTTATTATTTTCCAAATCTATTTGATCACGGAATCTTTTTGTTTTTTCTTACCGAGCCCATGAAGCACACTCTGGGAAACGTTCTTCTAGTTACACATCCTTAGGCATTGTCCTTGGTCATGTCTAAAATATCTTACCAATGATATTTATGAAGACAGAGAAAGCATTTATATCCAAGTTTGCAGCCAATATAGAACAAAATGGAAAACAAATTCAATAGATGCACAGAAGTTCCTCTTCCTATGTACCAATCCAGTTCTAAAAGGCATTTTGCAAAGCCATTTGCTCATAAATTCATGGGGAGGGGCCGTTTTTTGTTTTTTGCGGTACGTGGGCCTCTCACTGCTGTGGCCTCTCCCCTTGCGGAGCACAGGCTCCAGACGCGCAGGCTCAGCGGCCATGGCTCACGGGCCCAGCCGCTCCGCGGCATGTGGGATCTTCGCGGACTGGGGCACGAACCCGCATCCCCTGCATCGGCAGGCGGACTCCCAACCACTGTGCCAAAAGGGAAGCCCCACTTTCCGTTTTTAAAAGTAACTTCCTCTGTTTTCTTTGTAATTGTAAGCCTCTGTTATGAACCCTTTTGATATTTTCTCAGCGATGCTTTAAAGATGTTATGGGTTTAATGATGTTCTTAAGACAGCTCAATAAGAAACAGACTATTGAACTTTGTGGTGTCTGAGTCTAAAATGAGTATGCAGACCACTAATGTCATTTGTTGGTGGCAGTGGGACCTGAAACAATTTGCTCTGGATGAAAGCTTTGCTTACGTCTGTAGAAATTTGCTGGTTAAAAACTTGTAAAGAGGGCTTCCCTGAGGTTCCAGATCCTCCTTTACTAAGAGGCAAGAGTTTCATTAATAGGTAATAAACTTAACCTGGGTTCCTGGTTCTTCCAAGACCTGTATTTAGTTGTCTCGTTCTTAGGTGCTTCCTCAAATAGCCAGTGGGACTCTCCCAGGTACTTCTTACCACTTAAATAGTGGTCCAAACCTCTTAGAGAAGAAAGGAAATTAACCTCTAGTCTTCTATATATGACTCAATAAAAGGCCAGGGGCTTAAAGAAGTCTCAGCCCTGGTATCCCTTCTTTTACCACTCCTGGGAGCATTTGGCCCCATCTATTGGCCTAGGCCTACCTCAGTCTCTACGACAAATCTTTAGGCAGGAGAACATTAAGTGCCTCCATTCCCAAAACATTCCCATACCCTGACGCTCAGCATTCACCCCTTGATACAATTCTTGACCTCGTGTGTCTGCTCTGATAACTGGGCTCCAGTCCTGTTGCCATGACTCCACCTATGCTTTGTACCACTTCTGTAAATAATCCTCTAAAGAGACAATGCAAAAAAATGTCAGGGGTACTTGATTGCATCATAAGACACAATTAATAGAGTGAAAAGGCAACCTATGGAATGGGAGAAAATATTTGCAAATCATATATCTGTTAAGGGGTTAATATCCAGAGTATATAACCTCACAACAACAAAAAGCAAACAATCAATTAGAAAGTGGGCAAAGACTTGGGTAAACACTTCTCCAAAGCAGATATGGGGAATTCCCTGGTGGTCCAGTGGTTAGGGCTCAGCGCTTTCACTTCTGGGCCCCAGGTTCGATCCCTGGCCTGGGAACTAAGATTCTGCAAGCAGTGTAGCATGGCCGAAAAAACAAAACAAGCAGAAAACAAAACCAAAAAAGATATGAAAATGGCTGATAAGCACATGAAAAGATGTTTAATATTAGGGAAATGCAAACCAAAACTAAGTGAAGTTCTAACTCACACCCATGGGGATGGCTACTATCAAAGACATGGAAAATAAGAAGTGTTCATGAGGATATGGAGAAATTAGAACCCTTGTGCACTGTTGCTGGGAACGTAAGATGTTAACGCTGCTGTGGAAAAAATTATGGGGGCTCTTTGCAAAATCAAAAGCAGAATCACCATATGATTCAGCAGTTCCACTTCTGGGTATGTACCCAAAACAACTGAAAGCAGGGACTCAGAGATATTTGTATGCCCATGTTCATAGCAGCACTATTATTCACAATAGTCAAACAGTGGAAGCAACCCAAGTGTCCATCAACAGATGGATGGATAAACAACATGTGGCATATACATATGATTGTATCAGTAACATGTACATATGATTGAATATGTACACACCAAATGGGAAGCTTTAAAAGGCAAGGAAATTCTGATATATGTTACAACATAGATGAACCTTGAAGACATTATGCTAAGTGAAATAAGTCAGTCACAAGAAGAATAATATCGTCTGATTCCACTTTTTTTTTAAGATGTTGGGGGTAGGAGTTTATTAATTATTTATTTTTGCTGTGTTGGGTCTTGGTTTCTGTGCGAGGGCTTTCTCTAGTTGTGGCAAGCGGGGGCCACTCTTCATCGCGATGCGCGGCCCTCTCACTATCACGGCCTCTCTTGTTGCAGAGCGCAGGCTCAGTAGTCGTGGCGCACGGGCCTAGTTGCTCCGCGGCATGTGGGATCCTCCCAGACCAGGGCTCGAACCCGTGTCCCCCGCATTAGCAGGCAGATTCTCAACCACTGTGCCACCAGGGAAGCCCCTGATTCCACTTTTATGAGATACCTGGAGTGGTCGAATTCATTAAGATGGGAAGTAGAATGGTGGCTGTGAGGGGCTGGGGGACAGAGGGAATGAAGAGTCATTTAATTGGTATAGAGCTTCAGTTTTGTAAGGTGAAAGGAGTTCTGGGGGTAGGTTGCACAACAATGTGAATGTACTTAAGGCAACTAAACTATACACTTAAAAAACAGGCAAAACGGGCTTCCCTGGTGGCGCAGTGGTTGAGAGTCCGCCTGCCGATGCAGGGGACACGGGTTCGTGCCCCGGTCCGGGAAGATCCCACATGCCGCGGAGCGGCTGGGCCCGTGCGCCATGGCCGCTGAGCCTGCGCGTCCGGAGCCTGTGCTCCGCAACGGGAGAGGCCGCAACAGTGAGAGGCGCGCGTACCGCAAAAAAAAAAAAAAAACCAGTTAAAATGATAAATGTTACGTCATGTATATTTTACCACTTAAAAAAGGTACCCAATTGAATCAAAAGACCTGAATAGATGTCATGACTCTGGTCTTATTGTGCATATCATTAACCTCTTCAGAGCTTAGTTGCTTCACTGTAGAATGGGAAGCCTAATTTATTCCTACTTATATCCCAGGAACATAGAGAGTTAAATGAGATAGTCCATGGAAAATTACGTTGTGAACAATTTAGGATTATTTTAGCGTAAGATATCAGTTAGTAAAGTGTAAAGAGTTGGGGATGTTTAGGATGTCTCTAAGAAGCCAGTGGAATTTGAAAGAAATTGATAGAATTAAAAGTTTCCAAGGGACAGGGAGTACGGCAAGGACATGCAACTCACGTCAGTACATTTCACCAAGGACTTTCCCTACATCCGGCACATCCTAGACACATGACACGAGAACAGCCCCTGTCTTTGCTGAGCATATTGAAATTGAGGATAAAAACCCAAACATTCACAGAACACCATACTGAGGAAGAAACACAGAGGACCGTAAGAGATTGTGGGCTTCCTGAACAAGGCAGACTTCTCAGAGGAAACATCTAAACTGAGGTCTGAATGTTGAGTAAAGTTAAACCAGGCCAAGAGGAAGGAAAACACGTTCTAGGAAGAAGAAACAACTTGTGAAAATGTGTGAAGGTAAGAGAACACCTGATGTGTTTGAGGAGCTAGAAGAAATTCCTCAAGGAGTTTGGGAGGGAAGAGCTACGAGTCAGCAGGAATCAGATCACGTGTGGACTTGCGAGCCATAAGGAATTAGCATTCAATCCAAAGGGCAGTAAAATGTCACCAAAGAGTTTTAAGTAGGTAGTGACATCAGCAGATTTTCATTATATGAAGATCACAGGTTATAGGGTAGAAGAGTGTACTAGGGTGGGCATGGAGGAGAAGACCAGACGTAGAAAGAGCATACAATAATCCAGACATGGATGATAGAAAACAACACAGACATTCAAGGTACATTTAGGAAGAAGAATTGACAGGACATGATGTTATATTGGACGTAGGGGAAGAAGGAAAGAAGAGAGTCCAGTCTGGGCAACTGTGAAGTTGGTGGTACCATGTAGAAGTAGAGATGATATCAGAAGATGAAAAAAGAGGGTATGTGATACGGAAACTACAGAGTGGGAATCAAAACATACATAACCATTCATGAGCAATAATACAAAATATGTATAAAAGGGAATGAAGAACAAATAGTGGAAATATTGGAAAAAGAAAAGGACGTGGTTTCATAAGAAGTTCAGTGCAATTCTCCCAACTATTTTTAGTTGGGAGAAAATGCCATATAGAAACGTAAAATAGGAAATGAAGGGAAAAAATAAAAGGTGTGGTCGGGACTTCCCTGGCAGTCCAGCGGTTGGGACTTTGACTTCCAATGTGAGGGGGGGCGGGGGGAAGGAAGTTGGGGAGTGGGTTTGATCCCTGGTCAGGGAGCTGGGATCTCACATGCCTCGAGGCCAAAAGACCAAAGCACAAACAGTGGAAGCAGTGGTGTAGCAAGTTCCGTAAAGACTTTAAAAATGGTCCCCATCAAAACAAATCTTTAAAAAACAAAAAAAGAAGGTGTAGTAAATGGAAAAATGCTAAATAAGGTGGCAGGAATATGTTCTAGTATAATTAAAATGCTCAGAGTGAATGTAAATGGATTTAAAACACCCATTAAAATTGACCCTGGATTTTAAAAAATAAAGGAAAAACCCAGTATATTGTTAGCAATGGACAAACTTGAAATAAAAGCAAATGAATATTTGAAACAAAGTTTTGTTTTTTCTATAGCTTCTTACTTTTATAAGCACTATGCACGTTACAAGAATGAACTCATTTAGTCCTCATGATGGTATTATGAGGTAGTTACTATTAATACCCTCACCTAATGGATGAGGACATTAAAGCATAGAGGTTACATCTTCGATCCAAGATGAAAGAAGTAGCAAGTGTCACAGCTGGGATTCAAACGCAGTGGTAGAACAAGATCCAGAAAGTTATGCAAATATGGATTGAAAGAAAACAGATGTTCAAATTTTAACATCTGACAAAACAGAAGACAAATAATATCATACTAACCAAAAAGGGACATCACATACTTGTGAAAAGAAAAGCAATTGTATTTGGTGGCTTTTAACATACCCATTTCAAACTGATAGATCAAACACAGAAAAATAAACAAATGTTTAAAGATATGTTTAAATACCACTCTCTCAGAAAGGTCTTCCTGACCCACCCTTTATGAAGTAACTCTTGCCATGTAGACCCTAAATTCTCTATCACCCTTATTCTGCTTTATTTTTCTCCAAAGCTTTTATCACTACTATGTGTGTGTGTGTAACATATAATATGTGGTTATTGTTTATGTATTATTAGCCCCACTAGAGCATAAGCTCCACGAAAGGCAGGGATTTTGTTTTGTTTAGCACTGTATCTCTGATGCCTAGAAGAGTGTCCAGCAAACAATAGGTGTTGAATAAATATTCACTGAAATAATTAACAAATAAATGAATCCAAATAACACAATTAACAAGATTGAAGTACTGTGTATATAGCTTACTCTGTGTACATATCCATACCCAACAGATATAGAATAGAGAGTGAAAATGGAATAGTCACAAAAACCGAGCATGTGTTAAGTCATAATGAAAGTTTCAAAGAAATATTTCAAAGAAGTAGATGATGTTTCCTAAAAAAAAAAAAATCATAAATCAATACAAAAGAATATCTAAAATCTAAGTAAAGTACTAAAAATTACACTAAATAATTACAAAATCTAAATAATTAAAAAACTGAATAAAATAAAAAATAATTAGTAACCAACTAAGAAGTAATAATTAAACTACACTAGCAAACTAAATGAACATTCTAACTACATGAAAAGGAATTAAATAAAGCTAAATGACTTACCTAATAAGTTAATTAAACTAAATATCTAAATTATACAAACTAAATAAAATACTACCAAAATCTCCAGAGATAAAGATAAATCATTTAAAAAATGCCATAATACTTAGAACTGAATGACTGTAAGGTACTTACTTGTTAAAACTAAGAGGATGTAATAAAAGCATACCTAGAGAGAACTTGAGAATTTTATAGTTTTAATACATTTATTGGAATAAAATAATAAAAGCAAGTGAAGCCAACCTTCAACTCAGGAATTTCATAAAAGAATACCAGTACAAACACAAAGAATGAAAAGGAAAATATTATTAAAGATAAGAACAGAGCAGAATTCAATTCTGCTCCTGCTTAGAGAGAGGCTTAATACTATTTGAAGATAGACTACAATAAATTAAAGATGTGTATTGCAAAACCTAGAGTAACTTAAGAAAAGTAAAACAAAAGGCATATCTAATGAGACAATAGTGGAGTAATCATAATGGAATCGAAACATATGATTTATTAATCCACAAGAAGGCCAGAAAGAATTTAAAATATCAAAAAAACAATAGGTGCTTTCTCATCTGATAGTAAAACCTAGCTGTCAACAGACACCCCACACACATACAGAGCTTGCTTTTAGCCTTTTAATTCCTTCTTCTTAGCCATAAAAAGGTGGCCAGGCTCACTGGGCGTTTGAGAGAAGTCTTTACTGTGAAAGACAAAAACAAGCAGAACAGTAGGAAACAAAGAAACTCAAAGAGGAGAAGCCTTTTAAATGTACACATTTGTAACCCTCAGAAAACATACCATAATCATAAAACAAGAAAGGACGTTCTGTTCTAAGAGCAAGACTGGCTTTTGAAAAATAAAATTATGTTAATGGTGTTTTTAAAACAATTAATAGAAAGATTAGAGGAAAAAGTAAAGAATTCTCTCATAAAGTAGAACTAAAAGACAAAAACATGAAAAAAGGAAGAGAAAAAAGATAAGTAAAGCACAGACTTTCTCCAGGAGATCTCATATCTAACTGGTAGACATTCCAGAAAGAGAATACATGGAAACTGGAGGAAAAGGAAGTATCTTAGAAATAACTCAAGTTCTCAAACGGGAGCAATGAGTTTCTAGATGGAAAGCTGATTATACAGGATAATGAGTGGAATTTCAAAGGACTACTCCAGGGCATACCAGCTAGAATTTAGCGAGAAAAGAGATCCTAAAATCTTCCAGAACAAAACAAAGCATCAAAACCAGGTCATATATAAATTATTGAGAATCAGAATGGCATCGTTTCTCAAAAAGAACACAGGAAACTTGAAGACAATTGAGTAATGCCTCCAAAATTCTAAGAGAAAATACCTTCTAATCTATAATTCTGTACCTAGCCAAACCATCAATCAAGTGTTAGGACACAATACAAATATCTTTCAACATTCAAGCTCTCAAGAAAAGTTATCTCCATTTCTTCCTATTATTGCCCAAGAAGCTAAAAATTAGTTCCACCAAACTGAGGGAGTAAACCAAAGAAAGAAGATTTGTGGTTTAGGAATCAGGGATCCAACACAGGAGAGGAAGGGGCAAAGGGAATTCATGCGATGGTTGATAAGGAAAGTCCCTGGAGATAAGATGAGCCACCAGGCCTAGCACAAGAGCAGGACAGATAGGAACTGAGAGACCGCTCGGGGGAGATGTAGTCAAACAATAACAGTACTGATCATGAATTAACATATCAGAAGGAGAAAAGATTATCTGATGGCTTGAATACCTTGAGAGGAAATGTAAATTTGTGGGAAAGTGTGGGGATGATTTAGTACAATATAGAAAAATAATTTTCAAAAATTAATTTAGTTAATTTCTTTCACTTCAAAAAGGAAGTGACATAATAGCGTTTTACAAGATTCAGCTGTAAATAATAAAGATGTAACCGGATGTTAGCCATCTGAATGTAAACCTTCAATCTTGATTTGAACAAAGTAAGAATATAATTGGGTACAGGGACAGTAGGGTGT